>NW_011494930.1:495417-497471 GCF_000754665.1 Bison bison bison
CACCAAACCAAACAAAAGAGGAAGAGATAGGGAATCTACCTGATAAAGAATTCCGAATAATGATAGTGAAATTGATCCAAAATCTTGAAATTAAAATGGAATCACAGATAAATAGCTTGGAGACAAGGATTGAGAAGTTGCAAGAAAGGTTTAACAAGGACCTAGAAGAAATAAAAAAGAGTCAATATACAATGAATAATGCAATAAATGAAATTAAAAACACTGTGGAGGCAACAAATAGTAGAATAACAGAGGCAGAAGATAGGATTAGTGAATTAGAAGATAGAATGGTAGAAATAAATGAATCAGAGAGGATAAAAGAAAAACGAATTAAAAGAAATGAGGACAATCTCAGAGACCTCCAGGACAATATTAAATGCTACAACATTCGAATCATAGGGGTTCCAGAAGAAGAAGACAAAAAGAAAGACCATGAGAAAATACTTGAGGAGCTAATAGTTGAAAACATCCCTAACTGGGGAAGGAAATAATCACCCAAGTCCAAGAAACCCAGAGAATCCCAAACAGGATAAACCCAAGGCGAAACACCCCAAGACACATATTAACCAAATTAACAAAGAACAAATATTAAAAGCAGCAAGGGAAAAACAACAAATAACACACAAGGGAATACCCATAAGGATAACAGCTGATCTTTCAATAGAAACTCTTCAAGCCAGGAGGGAATGGCAAGACATACTTAAAATGATGAAAGAAAATAACCTACAGCCCAGATTTTTGTATCCAGCAAGGATTTCATTTAAGTATGAAGGAGAAATCAAAAGCTTCTCAGACAAGCAAAAGCTGAGAGAATTCTGCACCACCAAACCAGCTCTCCAACAAATACTAAAGGATATTCTCTAGACAGGAAACACAAAAATGGTGTATAAATTCGAACCCAAAACAATAAAGTAAATGGCAACGGGATCATACTTATCAGTAATTACCTTAAACATAAATGGGTTGAACGCCCCAACCAAAAGACAAAGACTGGCTGAATGGATACAAAAACAAGACCCCTACATATGTTGTCTACAGGAGACCCACCTCAAAACAGGGGACACATACAGACTGAAAGTGAAGGGCTGGAAAAAGATTTTCCATGCAAATAGGGACCAAAAGAAAGCAGGAGTAGCAATACTCATATCAGATAAAATAGACTTTAAAACAAAGGCTGTGAAAAGAGACAAAGAAGGTCACTACCTAATGATCAAAGGGTCAATCCAAGAAGAAGATATAACAATTATAAATATATATGTACCCAACACGGGAGCACCCCAGTATGTAAGACAAATGCTAACAAGTATGAAAAGAGAAATTAACAATAACACAATAATAGTGGGAGACTTTAATACCCCACTCACACCTATGGATAGATCAACTAAACAGAAAATTAACAAGGAAACACAAACTTTAAACGATACAATAGACCAGTTAGACCTAATTGATATCTATAGGACATTTCATCCCAAAACAATGAATTTCACCTTTTTCTCAAGCGCACATGGAACCTTCTCCAGGATAGATCACATCCTGGGCCATAGAGCTAGCCTTGGTAAATTCAAAAAAATAGAAATCATTCCAAGCATCTTTTCTGACCACAATGCAGTAAGATTAGATCTCAATTACAGGAGAAAAACTATTAAAAATTCCAACATATGGAGGATGAACAACACCCTGATGAATAACCAACAAATCACAGGAGAAATCAAAAAAGAAATCAAAATTTGCATAGAAACGAATGAAAGTGAAAACACAACAACCCAAAACCTGTGGGACACAGTAAAAGCAGTCCTAAGGGGAAAGTTCATATCAATACAGGCACACCTCAAGAAACAAGAAAAAAGTCAAATAAATAACCTAACTCTACACCTAAAGCAACTGGAAAAGGAAGAAATGAAGAACCCCAGGGTTAGTAGAAGGAAAGAAATCTTAAAAAGTAGAGCAGAAATAAATGCAAAAGAAACAAAAGAGACCATAGCAAAAATCAACAAAGCCAAAAGCTGGTTCTTTGAAAGGATAAATAAAATTGATAAACCATTAGCCAGACTCAT
>NW_011494930.1:497571-502600 GCF_000754665.1 Bison bison bison
GAAATTCTTAGAAAAGTACAACTTTCCAAAACTCGACCAGGAAGAAATAGAAAACCTTAACAGACCCATCACAAGCACAGAAATTGAAACTGTAATCAAAAATCTTCCAGCAAATAAAAGCCCCGGTCCAGATGGCTTCACAGCTGAATTCTACCAAAAATTTAGAGAAGAGCTAACACCTATCCTGCTCAAACTCTTCCAGAAAATTGCAGAGGAAGGTAAACTTCCAAACTCATTCTATGAGGCCACCATCACCCTAATACCAAAACCTGACACAGATCCCACAAAAAAAGAAAACTACAGGCCAATATCACTGATGAACATAGATGCAAAAATCCTAAACAAAATTCTAGCAATCAGAATCCAACAATACATTAAAAAGATCATACACCATGACCAAGTGGGCTTTATACCGGGGATGCAAGGATTCTTCAATATCCGCAAATCAATCAGTGTAATACACCACATTAACAAATTGAAAAACAAAAACCATATGATTATCTCAATAGATGCAGAGAAAGCCTTTGACAAAATTCAACACCCATTTATGATAAAAACTCTCCAGAAAGCAGGAATAGAAGGAACATACCTCAACATAATAAAAGCTATATATGACAAACCCACAGCAAACAGTATCCTCAATGGTGAAAAATTGAAAGCATTTCCTCTAAAGTCAGGAACAAGACAAGGGTGCCCACTTTCACCATTACTATTCAACATAGTTTTGGAAGAAAAAAAAACAAAAACAAAAATATAAGCAACTAATAATTCATTACAGCCCACTAGTATTTTTAGTATTTATGACTCAAGTACACTATTCAGTTTATCTCTTCACTATGCACTAAAAAATCAATATTTAAAAACTTATGCAAAGCTATATTCATGTACTCTTATGTGCCCATGGTTTATCTAAAGTTTTTAAACACATTGTGCTGATACACAAACACATTGTGAAATGTGTCCTATGTCCATGAAGGAGGTCAGAATTCAGCGTCATTTTAAGGCTCTGCCACTTAGAATATGTATATAATCAAGGCCTACAGCAGAAATATAAATATAAAAATTTTCCATCTGGCCAAGGTCTTTATGTTACATTAGGGCCATCAAAGGCTGTCAGCAATTTTAAATCTTTAAGAATTAAAAGTTTTTAACTTTTAATTAACTCCAATCTCTTAAATGTTCCAACGATAGATTTGAACTTTCTATATCTTCTCTATTTTAAGAACCAAAGTTCAGCCAGTATTTCCCCAAATGACAACTGTGTTAAAAACAAAATACATCCTGCAGCTCTATTATATTCATTGATTTGCTCTAGTAATTTTGTGGTGTATTCTTTAGGGTTTTCTATGTAGAGGATCATATCATCTGCAAACAGTGAAAGCTTTACTTCTTTTCCAATCTGGATTCCTTTTATTTCTTTTTCTGCTCTGATTTCTGTGATCAAAACTAGGTTTAATAGTAGTGGTAAGACTGAGCACCCTTGTCTTGTTCCTCACTTTAGGGGAAATGCTTTCAGTTTTTCACCATTGAGGATAATGTTTGCTGTGGGTTTGTCATATATAGCTTTTATTATGCTGAGGTATGTTCCTTCTATTCCTGTTTTCTGGAGGGTTTTTTATCATAAATGGATGTTGAATTTTGTCAAAGGCCTTCTCTACATCTACTGAGATAATCATATGGCTTTTATTTCTCAATTTGTTAATGTGGTGTATTACATTGATTGGTTTGTGGATACTGAAGAATTCTTGCATCCCTGGAATAAATCCCACTTGGTCATGATATATGATCTTTTTAATGTGTTGTTGGATTCTAATTGCTAGAATTTTGTTAAGGATTTTTGAATCTATATTCATCAGTGATATTGGCCTGTAGTTTTCTTTTTTTGCGGCATCTTTGCCAACTTTTGGTATTAGGGTGGTGGTGGCCTCATAGAATGAGTTTGAAAGTTTACATTCCTCTGCAATTTTCTGAAAGAGTTTGAGTAGCATAGGTGTTAGCTCTTCTCTAAATTTTTGGTTGAATTCAGCTGTGAAGCAGTCTGGTCCTGGGCTTTTGTTTGTTGGAAGATTTCTGATTACAGTTTCAATTTCTGTGCTTGTGATGGGTCGGTTAAGATTTTCTATTTCTTCCTGGTTCAGTTTTGGAAAGATGTACTTTTCTAAGAAATTGTCCATGTCTTCCAAGTTGTCCATTTTATTGGCATATAGTTCCTGAAAGTAGTCTCTTAAGATCCTTTGTATTTCTGTGTTGTCTGTTGTGATCTCTCCATTTTCACTTCTAATTTTATTGATTTGATTTTTCTCCCTTTGTTTCTTGATGAGTCTGGCTAATGGTTTGTCAATTATATTTATCATCTCAAAGAACAAGCTTTTGACTTTGTTGATTCTTGGTATGGTCTCTTTTGTTTCTTTTGCAGTTATTTCTGACCAATTTTTTAAGATTTATTTCCTTCTACTAACCCTGGGTTCTTCATTTCTTCCTTTGCTAGTTGCTTTAGGTGTAGAGTTAGGTTATTTATTTGGATTTTTCTTGTTTCTTTATGTATGCCTGTATTGCTATGAACCTTCCCTTTAGCACTGCTTTTTACAGTGTCCCGAAGGTTTTGGGTTGTGTGTTTTCATTTTCATTCGTTTCTATGCATATTTTGATTTCTTTTTTGATTTCTTCTGTGATTTGTTGGTTATTCAGCAGCGTGTTGTTCAGCTTCCATATGGTGGCATTTTTAGCATTTTTTCTCCTATAATTGAGATCTAATCTTTCGGCATTGTGATCAGAAAAGATGCTTGGAATGATTTCAATTTTTTGAATTTACCAAGGCTAGATTTATGGCCCAAGACGTGATCTATCCTGGAGAAGGTTCCATGTGCACTTGAGAAAAATGTGAAATGTATTGTTTTGGGGTGAAATGTCCTATAGATATCAATTAGGTCTAACTGGTCTATTGTATCATTTAAAGTTTGTGTTTCCTTGTTAATTTTCTGTTTAGTTGATCTATCCATAGGTGTGAGTGGGGTATTAAAGTCTCCCACTAATATTGTGTTATTGTTAATTTCCCCTTTCATACTTGTTAGCATTTGTCTTACATATTGCAGTGCTAGAGTTAATCAAAGAACATAGTAAAGTTGCAGGATCTAAAATAGTCACACAGAAATCCCTTGCATTCCTACACACAAATAATGAGAAAATAGAAAGATAAATTAAGGAAACAATTTCATTGACCATTGCAACAAAGAATAAAATACTTCGGAATATATCTACCTAAAGAAACAAAAGACCTATATATAGAAAACTAAAAAACACTGGTGAAAGAAATCAAAAAGAACACTAATAGATGGAGAAATATACCATGTTAATGGATCAGAGGAATCAATATAGTGAAAATGAGTATACTACCCACATCAATCTATAGATTCAAAGTAATCCCTATCAAGCTACCAACAGTATTTTTCACAGAGCTAGAACAAATAATTTCACAATTTATATGGAAATACAAAAAACCTCGAATAGCCAAAGTAATCTTGAGAAAGAAGATTGGAACTGGAGGAATCAACCTGCCTGACTCCAGGCTCTAGTACAAAGCCACAGTCATCAAGACAGTATGGTACTGGCACAAAGACAGAAATATAGATCAATGGAACAAAATAGAAAGCCCAGAGATAAATCCACACATCTATGGGCACCTTATCTTTGACAAAGGTGGCAAGAATATACAATGGAGAAAAGACAATCTCTTTAACAAGTGGTTCTGGGAAAACTGGTCACCACTTGTAGAAGAATGAAACTAGAACACTTTCTAACACCATACTAAACAGTAAGCTCAAAATGGATTAAAGATCTAAATGCAAGATCAGAAACTGTAAAACTCCTAGAGGAGAACATAGGCAAAACACTCTCTGACGTAATTCACAGCAGGATCTTCTATGACCCATCTCCCAGAATATTGGAAATAAAAGCAAAAATAAATAAATGGGACCTAATTAAAATTAAAAGCTCTGCACAACAAAGGTAACTATTAGCAAGATGAAAAGACAGGCTTCAGAATGGGAGAAAATAATAGCAAGTGAAGCAACTGACAAACAACTAATCTCAAAAATATACAAGCAACTCCTGTATCTCAATTCCAGAAAAATAAACGACTCAATCAAAAAAGTGGCCAAAGAACTAAACAGACATTTCTCAAAAAAAGACATACAGATGGCTAACAAACACATGAAAAGATGCTCATCATCATTCATTATCAGAGAAATGCAAATCAAAACCACAATGAAGTACCATTTCATGCCAGTCAGAATGACTGCTATCCAAAAGTCTCCAAGCAGTAAATTCTGGAGAGGCTGTCGAGAAAAGGGAACCCTCTTACACTGTTCTTGGGAATGCAAACTAGTACAGCCACTATGGAGAACAGAGTGGTGATTCCTTAAAAAAAAAAACTGGGAATAGAACTGCCATACAACCCAGCAATCCCGCTGCTGGGCATACACACTAAGGAAACCAGAATTGAAAGAGACACGTGTATGTGTCTCCAATGTTCATCACTCAAGTGTTCATCGCAGCACTGTTTATAATAGCCAGGACATGGACGCATCCTAGATCTCCATTAGCAGATGAATGGATAAGGAAGCTTTGGTACATATACACAATGGAGTATTCAGTCAGTTCAGTTCAGTCATTCAGTCATGTCCGACTCTTTGGGACCCCATGAATAGCAGCACACCAGGCCTCCCTGTCCATCACCAACTCCTGGAGTTCACTCAGACTCCCATCCATCGAGACAGTAATGCCATCCAGCCATCTCATCCTCTGTATGCCCCTTCTCCTCCTGCCCCCAATCCCTTCCAGCATCAGAGTCTTTTCCGATGAGTCAACTCTTTGCATGAGGTGGCCAAAGTACTGGAGTTTCAGGTTTAGCATCATTCCTTCCAAAGAAATCCCAGGGCTGATCTCCTTCAGAATGGACTGGTTGGATCTCCTTGTAGTCCAAGGGACTCTCAAGAGTCTTCTCCAACACCACAGTTCAAAAGCATCAATT
>NW_011494930.1:502700-511592 GCF_000754665.1 Bison bison bison
CAACACCACAGTTCAAAAGCATCAATTCTTTGGCGCTCAGCTTTCTTCACAGTCCAACTCTCACATCCATACATGACCACAGGAAAAACCATAGCCTTGACTAGACAGACCTTTGTTGACAAAGCAATGTCTCTGCTTTTCGATATGCTATCTAAGTATAATGCTATAATGGGGTATTACCAGCTATTAAAAAGAATATATTGGGTCCGTTCTAACGAGGTGGATGAAACTGGAGCCTATTATACAGAGTGAAGTAAGCCAGAAAGAAAAACACCAATCTAGTATAATAGTGCATATATATGGAATTTAGAGAGATGGTAATGATAACCCTGTATGCAAGACAGCAAAAGAGACACAGGTGTATAGAACAGTCTTTTGGACTCTGTGGGAGAGGGCGAGGGTGGGATATTTGGAAGAATGGCATTGAAACATGTATATTATCATATGTGAAATGAATCGTCAGTCCAGGTTCGATGCACAATACAGGATGCTCGAGGCTGGTGCACTGGGATGACCCAGAGGGATGGGATGGGGAGGGAGGTGGGAGGGGTGTTCAGGATGGGGAACACATGTACACCCATGGTGGATTCATATCAATGTATGGCAAAACCAATACAATATTGTAATTAGCCTCCAATTAAAATAAATAAATATTTATTAAAAAATAAAAACAAAATTCAAACAATAACATCAAAAACTATTATTTGAATAAACAGATTTTTTTTGACAGAAATTTAAACACATCATTAAAAAAATATTTCCTGCAGGATGATATGCTCATTATATTATTGAATTCAGGTGCATAATTTTATTATTACATGAAGTTTGGTTTAATTTGTTGATTTTTAAATGTGTGTGTGCATGCTCAGTCACTTCAGTCGTGTCCAACTCTTTGTGACCCCATCGACCATAGTCCACCAGGCTCCTCTTTCCATTGGATTCTCTAGGCAAGAATACTGGAAAGGGTTGCCATGCCCTTCTCCACGGGATTTTCCCAGCCCAGGGATTTAAGCCCTGCCTCTTATGTCTCCTGCATAGGCCAACGGGTTCTATACCACTATTGCCACCTGGGAAGACCTTTTAAATTTGTATTTAATATTAATTACAATACTCAGGTTGCTCTTAACATTTTTAAAGTTATTTGTGATAGCTTCTTAATCAAGCAGTTTCCAACTTTGGCCTATTGCAATTTCTTTCAGTTCTTTATTTATGATTGATTTCCACTCTAATGTTTATTATTTGTATTTGCTTCCTTACAGTCTCTTTAAAGCTATTTCCCCTCCTCGTTTTTGAATTAAAGATTAATTTCTAGTATGTACTTTGTGTTTTCCAATGTGTATATTAAATAATAAAAATTCCATTTTATCTCTCTATAAATATTAATATATGTATAATATATGTTAGCTTCCTTTTTTTCAGTCACAGACTCTAATGTTCTGCAGTGAAAACTGTAGTCTGGTTCATCTACTTGTCATGCTGATTGTCTTTCTGTGTCACTAGAACATAAATCCCTTATAGGAAGACAGTTTGTCTGCTCTGTTGATTTTCATAATCCCTGAGTCAGAAGAGAGTTTGGCACACAATAAACGTCTCTAATTACTTGTTGAATAAATGATTTGGGTTCTAGAGGTTTCAGCTGCCTTAGGTCAATTTTTACATTATTTATTTCTCTTCTTGTGTTTCTATAAATATGTCATATTATAGTCTTTTTATACAGACTGGTGTTTCAATTTATCAGAGTTGTTTTTTGTTTCTTTGTTTTGTTTTTATTTTTCCCACCTCTTATTTGTGTTGAAAAGGAAATTTCCTTAATAATAATATTACTCTAATTTTTATTTTATTTTTAATATAAATTTATTTTAATTGGAGGTTAATTACTTTACAATATTGTATTGGTTTTGCCATACATCAACATGAATCCGCCACAGGTATACATCTGTTTCCCATCCCTAACCCCCCTCCCTCCCTGTACCATCCCTCTGGGTCCTCCCAGTGCACCAGCCCCAAGCAACCAGTCTTAGAAATTCAAGAGGGTCTTATGTTGAAGTGAATTATTCCAGGTCTTCGTTCAGTTCAGTTAAGTTCAGTTGCTCAGTTGTGTCCTACTCTTTGCAATCCCTTGGACTGCAGCACACCAGGCCTCCCTGCCCATCACCAACTCCCAGAGTTTACTCAAACTCATGTCCATTGAGTTGGTGATGCCATCCAAGCATCTCATTCTCCTCCCACCTTCATCTTTCCCAGCATCAGGGTCTTTTGCAATGAGTCAGCTCTTCACATCAGATGGTCAAACTATTGGAGTTTCAGCTTCAGCATCAGTCCTTCCAATGAATATTCAGGACTGATCTCCTTTAGGATAGACTGGTTGGATATCCTAGCTGTCCAAGGTAATCTCAAGAGTGTTCTCCAACACCACAGTTTAAAACATCAGTTCTTCAGCACTCAGCTTTCTTTATAGTCCAACTGTCACATCCATACAAGACTACTGGAAAAACCATAGGTTTGACCAAGTGAACCTTTGTTGGCAAAGTAATGTCTCTGCTTTGTAATATTTTGTCTAGATTAGTAATAACTTTTCTTCCAATAGCAGGCATCTTTTAATTTCATGGCTGCAGTTCCCACAGGCAGTGATTTAGGAACCCCCAAAAATAGTCTGCCACTGTTTCCACTGTTTCCCCATCTATTTGCCATGAAGTGATGGGACCAGATGCCATGATCTTAGTTTTCTGAATGTTGAATTTTAAGCCAACTTTTTCACTCTCCTCTTTCACTTTCATCAAGATATTCTTTAGTTCTTCTCTTACTGCCATAAGGGTGGTGTCATCTGCATATCTGAGGTTATTGATACTTCCCCCAGCAATCTTGATTCCAGCCTGTGCTTTATCCAGTCCAGCATTTTTCATGATGTACTCTGCATATAAGTTAAGTAAGCAAGGTGACAATATACAGCCTTGACCTACTCCTTTTCTGATTTGGAATTGGTCTGTTGTCTCATGTCCTGTTCTAACTGTTGCTTCTTGACCTGCATACAGATTTCTAATCTATAAACACATAAACTTCAGTACTGAGAAACCATTTTAAAATTTTTTCTTTGTTAATTTCTTCTTCCATGTTATATCTTTCGAAGATACTAAGAATCATCTGAGTTGGATCATCTCATTTTATTTGTTTGTTTATTTTCTCTTCTTATGCTTTCATTTTTTATCTATAGCTATCTACCCATAAATAAATAAATAAATATGTTTATACATATATATATTTGTATATATATATACACTCACATATATATATATATATGATTTTTGCAGGGGGTCTGCTTTCCTGAAATTTTCACTATTTTTTTCATTAAAATTTTCTCATTTTTTAAATTTATTCTCTCATTCTTTATTTTCCAAAATCTCTAATTATGTTCTTTGTTTTTATTCTTTATATCATGCTATTTTGGTGTGGTTATTTAAAATATTTTAAATATATTTATTGTCTCTCTGAGGGTATTCATTATATTATTGAATTACCCTTGCTTCATCACTGAATCCTATCCCCTTGTGTTCCTTCTCAAAGTCTCTTTGTCTGATCCATTTTATGTTAGATTTTTATAGATGTCTAGTGTCTCTATCTATCTGGTGCTATTTAAGAATGAGACCCTAAATAGCAGACTGGATATCTGTTGTGCACTTGCAGAATTTTAAGTGTCAAATATAGGTGACAATTACCAAGGAGAAATATGGCTAGTTCATTAGTATCCCCAGAAGTCACCATCTACTTGTACTTCCATCCAGGAAAGACAATGGATGCTATCTGTAGTCCCAGTGTCTGATACCTGAAAGTTCAGTGGGGTTCAGACTCTTAGCATTCAGTGTGTAGAATTCCACAAACAGTTTAAACATGATGCTCTGAGCTTTAATAGAGTTTATTGTTCATAATTCCAAATTCCTTCAATTTTATACTCTCTAGAGAGTACATTTTCAATATTTTTCTTGGTGTTCATATGTATGTCTACATGTAGTGTAGACAGGGTTCCAAAGAATGACAGAGGATTGGAAAGGGGAGTGTATCCAAGGGACTGAATGCTTTCAATGGTGATGTTTTAGAACCTTCATTCTTCAGCCATCTTCAAACATGACTTTCACAGGAAGCAAAGCCTCCAACTCTTCGTCTTTTTAAGCATTTCACTGCTTCTTAGTTTCTCCCCCTATAGTCTTTTCTGCAAAGTTAACAATGAATTGGAAGTTTTCATTAATCAATTAATATATTTTCTCTTGTGATGTCCTGTCCTTATGTCTCAGCTTTATGAGATCGTATCTTTTAAAAAATCATTTATATAGGTATTTTAGTAGTGTTTTTGAAATTTGCTGTGGTAAAGTCCATAAATCATCTCAAAAAATGACAGCAGGTGTCAATCTCACATTCAATTCTCAATCAGTTATTTAGCAGCTTCAATTAAAGCACAGGAATGTATCTCCCACTCATTTCCAGTCCCTGTGTTACTATATAATTTAAAAACATAATAATTGATGAGAGGTACATTTCTAGTCTTGCCCTAAACAAAGCCATTTTTCAACTGCAACAGATATACTTTTCTCTCTAAAATACAAGCATGACTACATCATACTGCTTCTGAAAAGCTTTTCAACAGTTTAATTCCTAAGAATAACCCCTAAAGTTCTTAGTTATTTACACAAAACATGTAACAACTGAGTCAGCCGTGCTCTGCACTTGGATTCCACTCAAAAACTACCTCTATCTCTTTCCCATCTTGAAGATTATAAACATAGGGGTGCACACAACACACACACACCCAACCACCCCCCCACACACACACCATCCATAAATATTGAGCTATTTTCAGTTCTCTAAGTGTTCCTAAATTTCTTTTTTTATCTCTCTTTTTTTTATATGCAATGTATCATTTATTTTATTATTATTTCTTTACTTTACAATATTCTATTGGTTTTGCCATACATCAACATGAATCCGCCATGGGTGTACACGTACTCCCAAAATTTATTTCACACTGGACTGACTACTTCAATTCCTCTATCAAAATTGCATCTTTTTCATTTTATTTATATTGTGGCTTAGATATTTTTCCTGATTCTGTATTACAGATATGCCCTCATGAGAAGACATATGTCCTTAATTAGAACAGTGTCATTTACCACATTGCAATGATTTCTCTATCTTCTGATTTCCCTTCCTACCACTGGCTAAAGTTTACTCCCAAGAGAATAAGCTCTTTAAGGTCACTTGTATATTTTCTGGGATTCAATTTTAATTCCTGCCACACCACTTGGCACATGTTCACTGAGTACTTCGATAAACAAATACTTAGAGACTACTCTAAAGGCCAAAAAACTAGGAGAATATGAATAATCTTTGTATGTTTTTGGATAAGCAGTTTGTTATTTGATTTGTTATTTGTGTTTTTTTTTTGTTTGTTTTTAAGAGCTACAGCTAAATCTTGATACAAAACAATCAACGAATCATTTATCATTACATTGATTTTCTCATCAGATTTTTTTTTAAGAAAAATTTTATCTTCTGAATGAGAATAAAAGGGGTATTTTCATTGTAAGCATTTTGCACGTAAAAGCAAATAAAGAAAAGAACAAGGTTTATGTTTATAGCCACCAAAATGACTAAAAAATATAGAAGATAGTAGAATAAGACCTTTAAACATATTTCAACTGCAAGAATATGAAAGTATAGTAACTATTTACATCATCTAAAAAAGTGAAATTGAAAGTGAAGTCGCATAGTCATGTTTGACTTTTTGTGACCCTATGGACTGTAGACTGCCAGACTTCACTGTCCTTGGGATTTTCCAGGCAAGAATACTGAAGTGAGTTGTCATTTCTTTCTCCAGGGGATCTTCCAAATCCAAGGATCATATATGGGTCTCCCACATTGCAGGCAGACTCCTTACAGTCTGAGCCACCAGGGAATCCCTTATCATCTAAAAGGTGACCTCAATTAAATGTGAATTATAAATTCACAGTAAGTTTGATCAAAAGACATGAAGAGGAAATATATGGGTACACCTAATTAACAATATCCTGATAAGTTACTAGAAAGCCGATAATACATATTTCTCATGACTATTTTTCATGTCAAATAAGAGTGCCCAAAAGGAATATATTTAGAGAAATTTTTAAATAAAGGTTTATGGAACTGAAATCAAGAAAAATTGCAATATATCCTTCATTGAAGATTTTTAATAACAAAGTAATTTTTTCCTACTTCAGTATCACTACAGCAAAATGTAGGTAAAAGAAATAACATGATTCCATTCTTTCTCAACTGCTTCTTACCACAGTGTAAGTACTTAAAATAAAAAGGCATCATTTCAAAGATACGACTGCTGGTGTCTTTGTGAAATGCAAGGGAATTGCTATGATCAAAGTCTCCCTTCATTATAGTTTGTTTCTGCTTAAGGTGCACAAAAGGAACATAATGTATAGCCTATTCATGTCAGACTAAAGAAATCCACTTCAAACTATAAGAAGTATATAAACTATACATGCCCTGTAAAAACCACCTGAAAGGTCTCTCTGGGAGAAAAGTAACCTGTTCGATGGTTTTTAAGTTGTTAAATAAATGTTATTGAAATGATAATAATAAAATCCCCACATTAGGCATGCATTCATTAGGACCTAAATTTCCCTGTCCATGTACTTTGTGACTCCTACAGAATGAATGCCAAGCACTATATAACATATAAAAGCTGAAAGTGAAAAGGCTGGCTTAAAACTCAACATTCAAAAAACAAAGATCACGGTATCCAATCCCATAACTTCATAGGAAATAGGGAAAATGTGGAAACAGTGACAAAGTGTATTTCCTTTGAGTCCAAAACCACTACAAATAGTGATTGCAGCCATGGAATTAAAAGATGCTTGCTCCTTGGAAGGAAAGCTATGACAAATCTAGACAATGTATTAGAAAGCAGAGACATCACTGTGCCAAGAAAGGTCTATATACTCAAAGCTATGTTTTTTCCAGTAGTCATGTATGGAATGTGAGTGTTGGTGCATAAAGAAGGCTGATTGCAAAGAATTGACAATTTTGAAATCACGATGCTAAAGAAAACTCTTGAGAATCTCTTGGGCAGCAAGGAGATCAAACCAGACAATCCTAAAGGAAATCAGCTCTGAATATTCGCTGGAAGGACTGATATTGAAGTTCCAATACTCTGGCCATCTGATGCAAAGCACTGACTTTTAAAAGAACTTGATGCTGGGAATGATTGAGGGCAAGAGGATAAGGGGGAGACAGAGGATGAGTTGGTTGGATGGCATCATCTACACAATGCACATGAGTTTGAACAAACTCTAGAAGATGGTTAAGGACAGGGAAGCCTGGAGTGTTTCAGTCCACAGAGTCACAAAGAATCAGACAGAGAGATTGAAAAACAATAATCATACACTATAAAGTTTTCCTACTTCTTGTTAATTGTAGAAAGTAAATTTGAAAACTTTATGACAGAAAAGGAATGGTAGAAATGAAGCAATATTTTAATGAATGATTTAAAATTAGCGGTTAGTTGGATGTGTAAGCAAATAAAAATCTTAAAAAAAGAAAATCTGCAACTTTGATATAGTGATGGATCCATTGTTACCCATAACTGTAACACCATTTCATCTTCTTTTGTGTTAATTGTCTTAAATCTGTATAGTAGTGTAAATTAGCAACTACATTAGTTGATGAAAACACTAAAGTGAAAGGTTGTCAAGCTTAGGGCCTATTTTAAAGAAAATGCCCAAGATGGCAGAGGAGTAGGATGGGGAGAACATTTTCTCCCCCACAAATTCATCAAAAGAGCATTTAAACATCGAGTAAATTCCACAAAACAACTTCTGAATGCCGGCAGAGGACATCAGGCACCCAGAAAAGCAACCCAACTCTTTGAAAGGAGGTAGGAAAAAATATAAAAGACAAAAAAAGAGACAAAAGAGAGAGGGATGGAGTTCCGTCCCGGGAAGGGAGTCTTAAAAAGAGAAAAGTTTCCAAATACCAGGAAACCTTCTCACTGCCAAATCTGTGCCGAGCTTTGGAAGCAGAGAGGGCAACATAACAGGGAGAAAAAATAAATAAACAATTAAAACTCGCAGATTGCAAGCCCTATGGTAACTCCCCCAGCAGAGAAGCAGCGCAGACGCCTGCACATGCCATTAGCAAGCAGGGGCTGGGCAGGGAGGTGCGGCGCGGGCTGCATCGCTCAGAGTAAGAATCTGGCCTGAAGACCCTGAGTGCTATCTGAGTGAAATAATTTGGGCTAGCAAACCAGACTGTGGGATATCTGCCACGCGAAAAGCCAGCCCCAACCTAAGACACCGCCAGGCCCGTGCACAGAGCAAAGGACTGAACAGAGATAGCCGGCTGCAGACCTTCCCCCTCCGGTGACAGGCAGCCAGAGTCGGAAGGGGGTAATCGCAGCCCCAGAGAGACATTATCTATAAAACTGTAAGCAGGCTTCTTTGCTAACTAAAACTTCTTGGGAGTCTGGACGGTCAACATCTGCCTGAGAAGGTGCACTGGTTTTACACCCAGATAACCCAGTGGCAGGGAAGCGATAAGTTGCAGCATTGGCGCTCGCCAAACACCTCATCACCTGAGCTGCTCAGACCTGGGAAGAGCACAAAATGCAGGCCCAACTGAGTCTGCGCCTCTGGGGACTACCCAAGAGCCTGAACCTGAGCGGCTTGGACCTGGGAGGTGCATGCAGCCCAGGGCCAGCCTCTGACTGGTCTCGGCGGAACAACCTAGAGCCCGAGCAGTGTGGGCAGGGAGGCTACACGTGCCATGAGCGGGGGCAGACCCAGTGTGGCTGTGGCACTGCGAGCACACGCCAGTGTTATTTGTTTGCAGCATCCCTCCCTCCCTCCCCACAGT
>NW_011494930.1:512000-512301 GCF_000754665.1 Bison bison bison
TGTTTTCTCTCCTTATTTTTCTTCTTCCTTTTTTTAAACATTGTATTTTTGAAATTCCAAACTCTACTCTAGATTTTTAATTTTTGCTTTTTGGTATTAGTATCAATTTTGTACCTATATTTTCTTTATAATTTTTGCAACCTTGTTTGTTTTTCTTTGTTCATTTTTTCTCTCTCTTTTCCTTCTTCTTTTCTTTAACATCATATTTTTGAAATTCCAAACTCTACTCTAGATTTTTAATTTTTGCTTTTATGTATTTGTTACCAATTTTGTACCTTTAAGAACCCAATCTTCAGGACCC
>NW_011494930.1:512747-514769 GCF_000754665.1 Bison bison bison
GGCTTGACTGCTTTCTCTCCCTTTGGACTCTCCTTTTTCTCCACCAGGTCGCCTGTGTCTCCTCCCTAGCCCCTCTCTACTCTACCCAACTCTGTGAATTTCTGTGTGTTCCAGACGGTGGAGAACACTTAGGTAACTGATTACTGGCTGGATCTGTCTCCCTCCTTTTCATTCCCCCCTTTTATCCTTCTGGCCACCTCTGTCTCCTTCCTCCTTCTCCATGTAACGCTGTGAACCTCTCTGAGTGACTCTCACAGTAGAGGAACTTTTCATCTTTAACACAGATGTTTTATCAATGGTGCTGTATAGAAGGAGAAGTTTTGAAACTACTGTAAAAATAAGACCGATAACTGGAAGCAGGAGGCTTAAGTCCGAACCCTGACTCCAGGGAACTCCTGACTCCAAGGAACATTAATTGACAGGAGCTCATCAAACGCCTCCATACTGACACTGAAACCAAGCACCACACAAGGGCCAACGAGTTCCAGGGCAAGATATACCAAGCAAATTCTCCAGCAACAAAGGAACACAGCCCTGAGCTTCAAGATACAAGCTGCCCAAAGTCACCCCAAAACCATAGACATCTCATAACTCATTACTGGACATTTCATTGCACTCCAGAGAGAAGAAATCCAGCTCCACCCACCAGAACACTGACACAAGCTTCCCTAACCAAGAAACCTTGACAAGCCACCTGTACAAACTCACACACAACGAGGAAAAGCCACAATAAAGAGAACTCCACAAACTGCCAGAATACAGAAAGGATACCCCAAACTCAGCAATTTAAACAAGATGAAGAGACAGAGGAATACCCAGCAGATAAAGGAACAGGATAAATGCCCACCAAACCAAACAAAAGAGGAAGAGATAGGGGATCTACCTGATAAAGAATTCTGAATAATGATAGTGAAATTGATCCAAAATCTTAAAATTAAAATGAAATCACAGATACATAGCCTGGAGACAAGGATTGAGAAGATGCAAGAAAAGTTTAACAAGGACCTAGAAGAAATAAAAAAGAGTCAATATATAATGAATAATGCAATAAATGAAATTAAAGACACTCTGGAGGCAACAAATAGTAGAATAACAGAGGCAGAAGATAGGATTAGTGAATTAGAAGATAGAATGGTAGAAATAAATGAATCAGAGAGGATAAAAGAAAAACGAATTAAAAGAAATGAGGACAATCTCAGAGACCTCCAGGACAATATTAAATGCTACAACATTAGAATCATAGGGGTTCCAGAAGAAGAAGACAAAAAGAAAGACCATGAGAAAATAATTGAGGAGATAATAGTTGAAAACTTCCCTAAAATGGGGAAGGAAATAATCACCCAAGTCTAAGAAACCCAGAGAGTCCCAAACAGGGTAAACCCAAGGCGTAACACCCCAAGACACATATTAATCAAATTAACAAAGATCAAACACAAAGAACAAATATGAAAAGCAGCAAGGGAAAAACAACAAA
The DNA here is from genome assembly GCF_000754665.1 of Bison bison bison. Classification (NCBI taxonomy): domain Eukaryota; kingdom Metazoa; phylum Chordata; class Mammalia; order Artiodactyla; family Bovidae; genus Bison; species Bison bison. The sequence continues at coordinate 514,222 of NW_011494930.1, forward strand.
TAACACACAAGGGAATTCCCATTAGGATAACAGCTGATCTTTCAATAGAAACTCTTCAAGCCAGGAGGGAATGGCAAGACATACTTAAAATGATGAAAGAAAATAACCTACAGCCAAGATTATTGTAACCAGCAAGGATTTCATTCAAGTATGAAGGAGAAATCAAAAGCTTTTCAGACAAGCAAAAGCTGAGAGAATTCTGCACCACCAAACCAGCTCTCCAACAAATACTAAAGGATATTCTCTAGACAGGAAACACAAAAATGGTGTATAAATTCGAACCCAAAACAATAAAGTAAATGGCAACGGGATCATACTTATCAGTAATTACCTTAAACGTAAATGGGTTGAATGCCCCAACCAAAAGACAAAGACTGGCTGAATGGATACAAAAACAAGACTCCTACATATGTTGTCTACAAGAGACCCACCTCAATACAGGGGACACATACAGACTGAAAGTGAAGGTCTGGAAAAAGATTTTCCATGCAAATAGGGACCAAAAGAAAGCAAGAGTAGCAATACTCATATCAGATAAAATAGACTTT
>NW_011494930.1:515227-515637 GCF_000754665.1 Bison bison bison
AGCAATCAGAATCCAAAAACACATTAAAAAGATCATACACCATGACCAAGTGTGCTTTATCCCAGGCATGCAAGGATTCTTCAATATCCGCAAGTCAATCAATGTAATACACCACATTAGCAAATTGAGAAATAAAAACCATATGATTATCTCAATAGATGCAGAGAAAGCCTTTGACAAAATTCAACACCCATTTATGATAAAAACTCTCCAGAAAGCAGGAATAGAAGGAACATACCTCAACATAATAAAAGCTATATATGACAAACCCACAGCAAACATTATCCTCAATGGTGAAAAATTGAAAGCATTTCCTCTAAAGTCAGGAATAAGACAAGTGTGCCCACTTTCACCATTACTATTCAAGATAGTTTTGGCCACAGCAGTCAGAGCAGAAAAAGAATAAAAGG
>NW_011494930.1:515737-516943 GCF_000754665.1 Bison bison bison
GGGACACATACAGACTGAAAGTGAAGGGCTGGAAAAAGATTTTCCATGCAAATAGGGACCAAAAGAAAGCAGGAGTAGCAATACTCATATCAGATAAAATAGACTTTAAAACAAAGGCTGTGAAAAGAGACAAAGAAGGTCACTACCTAATGATCAAAGGATCAATCCAAGAAGAAGATATAACAATTATAAATATATATGCACCCAACACGGGAGCACCGCAGTATGTAAGACAAATGCTAACAAGTATGAAAGGAGAAATTAACAATAACACAATAATAGTGGAAGACTTTAATACCCCACTCACACCTATGGATAGATCAACTAAACAGAAAATTAACAAGGAAACACAAACTTTAAATGATACAATAGACCAGTTAGGCCTAACTGATATCTATAGGACATTTCATCCCAAAACAATGAATTTCACCTTTTTCTCAAGCGCACATGGAACCTTCTCCAGGATAGATCACATCCTGGGCCATAAAGCTAGCCTTGGTAAATTCAAAAAAATAGAAATCATTCCAAGCATCTTTTCTGACCACAATGCAGTAAGATTAGACCTCAATTACAGGAGAAAAACTATTAAAAATTCCAACATATGGAGGATGAACAACACCCTGATGAATAAGCAACAAATCACAGAAGAAATCAAAAAAGAAATCAAAATTTGCATAGAAACGAATGAAAATGAAAACACAACAACCCAAAACCTGTGGGACACGGTAAAAGCAGTCCTAAGGGGAAAGTTTATAGCAATAGAGGCACACCTCAAGAAACAAGAAAAAAGTCAAATAAATAACCTAACTCTACAGCTAAAGCAACTAGAAAAGGAAGAAATGAAGAACCCCAGGGTTAGTAGAAGGAAAGAAAACTTAAAAATTAGAGCAGAAATAAATGCAAAAGAAACAAAAGAGACCATAGCAAAAATCAACAAAACCAAAAGCTGGTTCTTTGAAAGGATAAATAAAATTGACAAACCATTAGCCAGACTCATCAAGAAATAAGGGGAGAAAAATCAAATCAATAAAATTAGAAACGAAAATGGAGAGACCACAACAGACAACACAGAAATACAAAGGATCATAAGAGACTACTATCAACAATTATATGCCAATAAAATGGACGAGGAAGAAATGGACAAATTCTTAGAAAAGTACAACATTCCAAAACTGGACCAGGAAGAAATAGAAAATCTTAACAGAC
>NW_011494930.1:517519-517933 GCF_000754665.1 Bison bison bison
TAAGGAAACAATTCCATTCACCATTGCAACGGAAAGAATAAAATACTTAGGAATATACCTACCTAAAGAAACTAAAGACCTATATATAGAAAACTATAAAACACTGGTGAAATAAATCAAAGAGGACACTAATAGATGGAGAAATATACCATGTTCATGGATTGGAAAAATCAATATAGTGAAAATGAGTATACTACCCAAAGCAATTTATAGATTCAATGCAATCCTTATCAAGCTACCAATAGTATTCTTCACAGAGCTAGAACAAATAATTTCACAATTTTTATGCAAATACAAAAAACCCCGAATAGCCAAAGCGATCTTGAGAAAGAAGAATGGAACTGGAGGAATCAACCTGCCTGACTTCAGGCTCTACTACAAAGCCACAGTCATCAAGACAGTATGGTACTGGCA
>NW_011494930.1:518070-518736 GCF_000754665.1 Bison bison bison
CATACATCACGGCAGGATCCTCTATGACCCACATCCCAGAATATTGGAAATAAAAGCAAAAATAAACAAATGGGACCTAATTAACCTTAAAAGCTTCTGCACATCAAAGGAAACTATAAGCAAGGTGAAAAGACAGCCTTCAGAATGGGAGAAAATAATAGCAAATGAAGCAACTGACAAACAACTAATCTCAAAAATATACAAGCAACTCCTACAGCTCAACTCCAGAAAAATAAATGACCAGATCAATAAATGGGCCAAAGAACTAAATAGACATTTCTCCAAAGAAGACATACAGATGGCTAACAAACACATGAAAAGATGCTCAACATCATTCATTATCAGAGAAATGCAAATCAAAACCACTATGAGGTACCATTTCACCCCAGTCAGAATGGGTCCGATCCAAAATCTACAAATAATAAATGCTGGAGAGGGTGTGGAGAAAAGGGAACCCTCTTACACGGTTGGTGGGAATGCAAACTAGTACAGCCACTATGGAGAACAGTGTGGAGATTCCTTAAAAAACTGGAAATAGAACTGACTTATGATCCAGCAATCCCACTGCTGGGCATACACACTGAGGAAACCAGAAGGGAAAGAGACATGTGTACCCCAATGTTCATCGCAGCACTGTTTATAATAGCCAGGACATGGAAGCAACCT
>NW_011494930.1:519236-550977 GCF_000754665.1 Bison bison bison
GTTATGGGGAGGGAGGAGGCACGAGGGTTCAGGATGGGGAACACATGTATACCTGTGGTGGATTCATTTTGATATTTGGCAAAATAATACAATTATGTAAAGTTTAAAAATAAAATAAAATTTAAAAAAAAGAAAGAAAAAAAAACAGATTAAAGATGACCAAAAAAGAAAGAAAGAAAGAAAATGCTATGATTTCATTCCCCCACGTTGCACTAAATTGCTTTTAGTACATCATTTAAAAAAGAAACAAACATAAAACATAGGCTTACACAAAACAAATAAAAAACTATGCTTACATAGTGTTTTATAGTTTGTATAGAACTATATAACCAGAGAAAAAAATAATACAGTACTCACAAGATCACACAAGTAATAGTTCAGTTCAGTTCAGTTCAGCCGCTCAGTGGTGTCCAACTCTTTTCGACCCCATGGACTGCAGCATGCCAGGCTTCCCTGTCTATCATCAACTCCCGGGGATAACTCCAACACATGTCCATCGAGTCACTGATGCCATCCAACCGTTTCACCCTCTGTCGTCCCTTTCTCCTGCCCTCAATGTTTCCCAGCATCTGGGTGTTTTCCCTTGAGTCAGTTCTTCTCATCAGGTGGCCAAAGTATTGGAGCTACAGCTTCAGCATCAGTTCTTCCAATGAATATATCCAGGGTTCATTTCCTTTAGGAATTTCTGGTTTGATCTCTTGCTGCCCAAAGGACTCTAATGAGCCTTCTTCAGCACTACAGTTTGAAAATGTCAACCCTATGAACAGCATGACTCTTGGTAGGGGAACACATCTGTAAATGTTCTTTCATGGATACCTTGTCCTACTGTGCTAGAGTTTTAGAGCAGAGTTGAGATTTTTTTTTTTTTTTTAAAGAATCTTTCTCTTGTTGTGGATCATTTTACTTTGCACTGAATTTATTATTGGTTCTGCTTTATGCTTTTATTGTTTGTTTGTTTTGGCAGTGAGGCATATGATATCTTATCTCCCTGAAAGTGAAAGTTGCTCAGTCTTGTCTGTCTCTTTGTGGCCTCATGGACTATACAGACAATGGGATTCTCCAGACTGGAATACTGGAGGGGGTAGCCTTTCCTTTCTCCAGGGATCTTCCCAACACAGGGATCAAACCCAGGTCTCCCACATTGGAGGCAGATTCTTTACCAGCAGAGCCACAAGGGAAGCCGTTATCTCCATGATCAAGGTTCAAACCCATACTACCTGCTTTGGAAGGCAGTCTTAACCACTGGAGCACCAGCAAAGTCCCTGGAGTACAGTTGATTTGATTCAAAGAAAAATAGAGGCTGTGTCATTTCTCACAAAGACACACACATCTAGATGTGCTATATGTGAACATTTCTTCCAGGAGTGCTGGAAGAAACTTCAATCTGTGTACTACAAAATGATAGCAATCTATAGAAATGAAGCAAATTATTTTCAGACAAGAGTTAGACCCAGGTGCAGAACTGGGACATGGGGTTGATCCTTCACTCTTAGGAATAACTGCTAATTTTGAATATATCCCTAGTAAATGGATTTTCTGGTGGCTCAGACAATAAAGAATCTGCCTGCAATGCAGGATACCTGGGTTTGATCCCTGGGTCAGGAAGATATCCTTGAGAAGGGAATGACTACCCACTCCAGTATTCTTACTTGGAGAATTCCATGGACAGAGGAGTCTGGTGGGCAAGTCTATGGGGTGGCAAACGGTTGGACAACACTGAAGCAGTTTAGCACTCATGTACAGTTTCAGCACACTAGTTTATGCTGAAGGTTGGTTTGAAAACTGATTACATAATAAACAAAAAGCAAACACACACACATCTAGATGGTAGACAATCAGTACTAAATAAAGAAGACTAAAATATGCTTCTGAAAATCCATTCTGTATTCAAGTCATATAATTGGTTATTAATATTTGACTCCATAATGGAAGATAGTGCTTTTTATGTTGAAGCAATTATCCCAGGAATTCATTTAATGCCTCAAATGTATGCAAGGGCACTGGGATGGAACTTTCATTAAGGACACATAGGCTTACTTGTGGAAGGGATTATAGAATAAATAGTGAGGAAAGAATCATCTGACTGGTTACTTGCCCTCCATTACTCTCAGGAAGGACAGACAAGCAGCCTGTTTCTAAAACACCATTGAAGGCAGATAGACTGAAACGGTCCAGTAGAGGTAGAATTTAGAGATATGATAGGACGATCAACCACTTAAAAAGAGATTTAGTTTGACCCTCAAGTTATTGGGGCTTCCCAGGTACCTCAGTGGGTAACGAATCTGCTTACAATGAGGGAGATGCAGGGCGATCACATTCTATCACTGAGTCAGGAAGATCCCCTGGAGGATGAAATGGCAACCCACTCCAGTATTCTTGCCTGGAGAATCTGATGGACAGAGGATGCTGGTGTCCACGGAGCTGCAAAGAATCGAACATGACTGAAGTGACTGAGCACACTCTAGTAATTGGATACAAAATTGAGTTTAGGTTCTGAAAATAATAAGGACCAACTCATACCTCCTCCAAGTTCCCTCGAGAAATGACACACTATGGAGACAAATATCCTGCCACAGAGAGAGGCTGTGTTCCAAACTACCCAAGCTTCCAGGTCTGGCCAAGTTCTGCACAATCCAGCTGAGTCAGAAAGAGAATTGCCTCTTTTCAACTTAATGATATAGACTTGACTTTGAGTATTTGTACTAAAAAGAAGATTCCATTACCTGCATATCCTAGATACCATTTAATTCGAAGACATATTTGTGTGTGTGTGTGTGACCCATGGTTATTCTAGAGATGCCAAAATGTATAAATGAAATTCAATCTTACACCATTCTTGTAACTCGGAGCTTGGTGGTCATTGGTTTTGATTTAGAGATTAAATAGCATTTCTTGCCCTGGGGTACAGTGAAGGAAATTTCATACCGTTCACAATTGTATTGTCAATGCTTTTCATGAGAGTCACAAACATAACTGCTTCTCCAAAGCATTGTAGAATTTCAAAGAAGGAGACAAATCTTATGGATTCCTTTCCTACCTAGCAAATTATTATTAGGTCAGTCAATATCAACCAGTTGTAGCATCCAAATACCAAATGTTGTAATACATAGTGTGAAAGTTCTGGAAGCAAATAATTGGTTAAAAAACAGAACACAAGGATCAGATGCAAGAATAGAACGCAAAGTGAACATGATGGTAAGAATAGCTTTATTCTTTAAAGGTTCAGGATAGTAGGACTAATTACATTAAGGGGTGGAACACTGAAGTTATAATCAGAATGGACCAAATAAATTATGTTGATGGCTTCTAGTTCAAAGATCTTAATGTTGAAAGATGCTTCATGCTCCCACAGTTTATCTAAATATATGTTCATGATCTTACAAGTTTGAGATTAAATGGGTGATTTTTCAGAAAAAAATATGACTGGAAAAGGAAAAGAAAATACAATTGTCAGTGACATCTATTGGTATTGCTGTTTTACCAAAGTACACTAATATTACACCCCTAATAGTAAGTAAAAAAAAAAAAAAAGTGTTGAAAATGGTATATTTAACATATTATATATTAATATTAACATCTTACCTGGTTGATCAGTTGTAAGACATAATCACTTGCATTGTTTCTGATCATAGACTTATGTTAAAAAGTAATGTGAATCTTACAAATCACAAAATACAAATTATGAAATATGTATTTACTTTCTACCAACTATTCTGAAAACATTATTTTGAATGAGTTTTGAATACGGTGACTGGATTTAAGTGCTTGTACTTTTTAAATCTCCCTGTAAAACTTAAACAAGCAACAGACCCATGAGATCTCTAAACTTACACAAACTGTTTATTAATGTTGCCAACAAGCCAGATGGGGCTCAAATAAAAAGAAAGACAGAACTTTTCCATTACTCATAAAACATCTGCCTATCTAGATTAGTAGACACCCAAAAGAAAGACTAAATAAAGAGTGGGCTTAATATCTTTTATAAAAAATATTTAAAAAATCAATGATATACATATTCATGTAACTGAGATTTTTATTTCATTCTTTGTAATTCTAATATGTTGTAATATGCAATAAACATTCCAAAATTCCCAAATTAAGAAGTAGATCATTTCTTTATATTAATTTCCTAAAAGGGACAAAACAATCTTGCCACAGAACATATGCCTGCTTGATGATGTACAATGAGTCTTTAACTTGAAGTAGGATCAGTTCAGTTCAGTTTAGTTCAGTCGCTCAGTCGTGTCTGACTCTTTGTGACCCCATGAATTGCAGCACGACAGGCCCCCCTGTCCATCACCAACTTCCAGAGTTCACTCAAACTTATGTCCATCAAGTCAGTGATGTCATCCAGCCATCTCATCCTCTGTCATCCCCTTCTCCTCTGCCCCCCAATCCCTCCCAGCATCAGAGACTTTTCCAATGAGTCAACTCTTCGCATGAGGTGGCCAAAGTACCCGAGTTTCAGCTTTAGCATCATTCCTTCCAAAGAAATCCCAGGGCTAATCTCCTTCAGAATGGACTGGTTAGATCTCCTTGCAGTCCAAGGGATTCTCAAGAGTCTTCTCCAACAACACAGTTCAAATGCATCAATTCTTTGGCATTCAGCTTTCTTCACAGTCTAACTCTCACATCCATACATGACCACTGGAAAAACCACAGCCTTGACTAGATGAACTTTTGTTGGCAAAGTAACATCTCTGCTTTTCAACATGCTATCTAGGTTAGTCATAGTTTCCTTCCATGGAGTGAAGTGAAGTGAAGTCACTCAGTTGTGTCCGACTCTTCACGACCACATGGATGGTAGCCTACCAGGGTTTGCCGTCCATGGAATTTTCCAGGCAAGAATACTGGAGTCGGCTGCCATTTCCTTCTCCAAGGAGTAAGCATCTTTTAATTTGATGGCTGCAGTCACCATCTGCAGAGTTTGGAGCCTAGAAAAATAAAGTCTGACACTGTTTCCACTGTTTCCCCATCTATTTTCCGTGAAGTGATGGGACAGATGTCATGATCTTCATTTTCTGAATGTTGAGCTTTAAGCCAACCTTTTCACTCGCCTCTTTCACTTTCATCAAGAGGCTTTTTAGTTCCTCTTCACTTTCTGTCATAAGGGTGGTATCATCTGCATATATGAGGTTATTGATATTTCTCCCAGAAATCTTAATTCCAGCTTGTGTTTCTTCCAGCCCACCGTGTCTCATGATGTACTCTGCATATAAATTAAATAAGCAGGGTGACAGTATACAGCCTTGATGTACTCCTTTTCCTATTTGGAACAAGTCTGTTGTTCCATGTCCAGTTCTAACTTTCTGCCTGACATGCATATAGGTTTCTCAAGAGGCAGGTCAAGTGGTCTGGTATTTCCATCTCTTTCAGAATTTTCCATAGTTGATTGTGATCCACACAGTCAAAGTCTTTGGCATAGTCAATAAAGCAGAAATAGATGTTTTCCTGGAACTCTCTTGCTTTTTCCATGATCTAACCGATGTTGGCAATTTGATCTCTGGTTCCTCTGTCTTTTCTAAAACCAGCTTGAACATCTGGAATTTCACGGTTTGCATATTGTTGATGCCTGACTTGGAGAATTTTTTTGTGTGTGTGCTGTTTTTGTTTTTGTTTTTTATTGTGTTTTCAATGGAGAAATACATCATCTGTTTACAAAATAGCTCTTGAAAAATACAAGGAGCACAGATACTATAAAACAAAGCAAACTCCAGTCATGAGACACTACATACATCATGTGAAAGCAACAGTCTGATCTCCAGGTTATGAAAACTAGAATTAAAAAGTCACTACATAGAAAAGGTCCAAGTTCCCAGCTTGGCAAAACTTGGGTGCAGTTACATGAAACGTTTAATAAACTGAATTCTTTTTCCCCAATGTGTAAACAAAATGACAAGACTAAATCTGTGCCTGGCAATTTCGATCTAACTCTGAAGCTACACAAAACACACAGACACCTTGTAGACTTCACCTGTTAGTCTGATCATCTTATCTTCTTAGGCGGTGGGAGGAAGGGCAAGCTGACTGTGCAGAGCAAAGATGCGGGAAGTAGGAATACTGTATACTAGACATTACAAAGTATGGTGAAAAGAAAGCCTCAATTAATGCATAGCCTAAACTTGGAGAATTTTGAGCATTACTTTATTAGCGTGTGAGATGAGTGCAATTGTGCTGTAGTTTGAGCATTCTTTGGCATTGCCTTTCTTTGGGATTGGAATGAAAACTCACCTTTTCCAGTTCTGTGGCCACTGTCGAGTTTTCCAAATTTGCTTTCATATTGAGTAGGATATGTGGTCACAAAGAGTCGGACACAACTGAGTGACTGAACTGAACTGAACTGAGGACAAAATACTTTAACTCATCCATTGCTTCATCAATTTTAAGAATTCTGAAGTTATGAACTTTAGATATCTCTAAGGATTTGTAAGCATCCTTATGTTTCTGTTCACAGAGATGTTAAGACATAATTAAGGGCACAATGAGAACTTTCAATCCATAGAGATTTAATAAAGTCTTGAAAAACCAAAGAAAAAATTTACCGCCTGTTTTTGTTACATTATTTTTCATTTTTCTTGAATAGTGATTAGATTATTCTAATTAAATAGAAGAAGAATGTGTGTGTGAGTGAAGCTATCTTATCTATATAATTCAGTGCATCCTAACTCTAAAATTTATTATGTCCCTGGGTCATTAGGACTGGAGGGAAGATTCACTCTGACTGGCTCTTCAGCACCTTTTAAGTTGAAAGACTTTGGGCTTAACAGTTCATTCTGACTGAATCATAGAACTACATAAAGTTTGGAGACCTGCAACTGGTTACTTCTTGGACTGGATACAGTGATCATTGAATACACAGTCATGATATTTTTTACATTTGAGTCCATCCTTACCAAAGCCTAAATGGAGCACCATTTTGGCTCTCACTCTGCTCCCACATTCAGTCACTGTTGAAATTTGCAATGTTTACCTTCCAAATCTTCCTAAACTCTACCCATCATCTCCATTTTTACTGTTTCTGCTGGATTCACCTTCCCATCTCCCCATGAAATTCATCTCAGTATTTCATATAATGCTTCCTTTACCAGAAAAATTGCCCCAGTAATTATTATTCAATGTAAACTCATTTATTTGACTCTTCTTCTTACAAGCCCTAAGAAACCTGCTGTCATAATTTACAGGATTAAGTAGAAAATCCAGGAAACATTTTTTACAAGTCTGTTGAAGGACTGGTTCCTTAGTCTCACCTTTCCTGCCTTCACATCTTTCTTCTGCCTTTGCTATCAAATATATCAGGGTCATGAATTCATTCTTTAAGACTGAAATCAAAGGACATTTCTTTTTGAAGCATCATAGGAACCCTCACAACAGAGTAGGTTACTTTCTATATTCTTCCTCCACTGAAGCTTTGTATATTTGCAGCATGTAGCTGTTACACACTGTTACATTTTGTTGTTACATTTGTTGATAATAATATTAATCAGTCCATTGAAGAAAGAAATAGAAAATGTTATTCCAGTTAAACTGAACTTTATAACCCAGGCACAGCTTCTTAGAAAGTTCTGAGGCCTGTTCAGCCCATTAGAGGTCAAAGCACAGTTATGCGAGTTTTTTTTTGTTTTGTTTTTTTGTTTTTTAAATGAAAGGCTATACATTAAGTGACATATTGATAGTTTACACATTTCAATTCTACACATAGCAAATGAGTAATAACTGGGTCACAGGTCATCATAGTCCCTTACAAAATTAACAAGGGAATTTATCTCCTAAGGAGTTTTGACTCTTGATATGATTAAAATGAATGTTATCTCTGAAGGAGGTCTGGTTTTACATGGATGCACGACACACATTAAGGGAAGAAAAGAGGTCCAAATGGGAAAAGAATAATTTATGTATGAAATATCAATTGCATTTCATCAATATCCTACAGCTTTCCTTAATAAATTGCAAGTTCATTTGTTTAAGATATGTATCTACTTTGTCTGACTTTACTATATGCCAGATAGTCAATGAATGCTTGCAGTATAGACAAGTTAATCAATTTTAAAAACATGTTTATGTAGCGTGAGTAGGTCATGTATAATGCAATACATATCTGTTGCATTATATATATATATATTCTCTTAAGTATGTGTGTACACACACATACACACACATACATGTAAACAACATTAATGTCTTTTATTTTTGAAGAACTGGAAGATACTAATAACCTTCTCATTGTCATCCTATTTGTCTCAAACACACACATACACACACAAAAACATACACACACTGATACTTCAGTTTAAACTATTTTCGAGATTATCTTAAAATTTTCGATTTCAAATTTATATTTACAAAAACAACACATTTGGAAGAATTTTGGGAAAATTTAAGTATAAAGAAAAATCAAAATCATGTTTTTAAAATTGGAAGGCAAGAAGAGTGTTCAGCTGTATAAACTGATGTACAAAAGGTATTAAGGAACTAAAGTAAGCAATAAGGTGCTGGTTCCCTGACCTGTGCAGATATAGTAATTCCACTGACAATAAGAAGTATGATCTCTTCCTTCTCTTCTCACTGCCCAGTGTCTGTGATGGAAAAGTACTATCGACCTGGACTGCAGAGTATAGCATTAACTATCCAACCAGGTGGGCAGAGATCAAAATTATGACCTTTAATTTTCTGTTTGTTTGTTTTTTGGTAAAAGAATTGGAACTTTCTGAAAATTCTTATAAACCACTGTAGGACGTGAAAATGTTATCAGAGCCAAAAAGAAACATTCCCAGCTTTAATTTTATTTCATTAATCAAGTATATGTATAAGTATACTATTAAGTGTAATTGAACAGTTTATTCTGCATTTTCAGAGCAAGCATTTTATTTATTTTGAAGTTTAACCTTTCCCCCTTTTTAATCCTTTAGGTTCCTGGCCAGTTATCATTTTTTTGCATTAGTACTGTTATATAGTCCCTGATAGCTCAGTTGGTAAAGAAACTGCCTGTAAAGCAGGAGACCCCGGTTATATTCCTGGGTTGGGAAGATCCGCTGGAGAAGGGATAGGCTACCCATTCCAGTGTCCTTGGGCTTCCCTTGTGGCTCAACTGGTAAAGAATCTGCCTGCAATGCAGGAGACCTGGGTTCAGTCCCTGGATTGGGAAAATCCTCTGGAGAAGGGAAAGGCTAACCACTCCAGTATTCTGGTCTGGAGAATTCCATGTCTGTACAGTACATGAGGTCACAAAGAGCCAGACAACTGAGCAACTTTCACTTCACTGTTATATAACTGGGTTAAAAACTGGTGTATTAATTGGAAAAAAAATTAATATCAAATAATTGGTATTAGAACATTAGAATTTTAAAAGTTTTATCTTTTTCACTTAAATAATGTTCATAGAATGTTTTTTCCTTTAAATTCAGCAGAATCCAACAATGAAGTAGAGATCAAATTTGAAAACCTAACTGCAAAATGTGTTATATTTTTACAAACAAAAAAGAAAATATATAGAATTAAAACACTTAATTTCAGCAACTGCAAAAGTCAGGTTAGTCTGTTTTAACATGGAGGAGCAGCGAGGTTAGCACTGTTCAAAATAACTATTTCTGTGATTCTCTGTCAAACTGACTGAACTATTAAACACATTTAATGTGACTGTTATAACTTTAAAGCTCTGGAAAATGAATCCATACTTTTAGAAGGGTATTACTTTCAGAAAACATTAAAATATATATAAACATAATGATTTTAGGACCAGTAATTAATAGAAAGGATTGAATAATTGCATATTTCACAGAGTTATATTTTACACAAGCAAAGCATTGAGAATTACAAGCAATTTAGCAAAATTATACTTTTGAAGAAAAAGATGCATTAAACTGTTATTCTCTCTGCTGATAACCCAAACAAATTAAAACCATGAGGAACTGCTAAATTACATGCACTAAAAATGCATTTCTTATTCAAGGATATTCTTTCCCAATCATGGGAGGAGTGAACTGCCTCAAGTCTATGTGGCTTTCATGCATTTTAATATTTTTTGTATGTATTAAACTTTAAAAAGAAAGAGCTGCTGAAATGACTGTATGTTTGGGTTACAACTGACTTCAAATTTCTTCCTTTGTGGATTAATTAAATATTTTTCAGCAATTTAGCCATAGTCATTCTTTGTTTTAATTATATATATATATATGTATACACAAATTATTTTTGTTTAAAATGCCATGACTAATATCTAACACCAAAGTTTGAAATGGCTATATGTAAGAGTGAGTGTGATGCATCATTTTTTTATTCTAATTATTTTGCTACACATTTTCTAATTATTTTACAGCACACATTGGAAAAGGGAGTTTTATGAAATAGTACGAGTAGAAAGAAACATATCTTACTTCCTTTAACTAATCATTGAATAGAAGTTTTCAGTATAAATTATTTTTATCCCATGAAGTCCTTGCCACAGTCTGATTAGGTTTAATTTTCTAAATATTTAATAAATGAAGAAGCTAAGCTTCAATGAGGTTTACTGACTTGTTCTAAGTTATGTAAGCATTCATTGACTACAGGCTCCTAGAGTAATACTTTGACCTCATAGGCCTTGCTCTTGCCTTAGGTAATGCTTTCTTATCAGATGAAGCAGGTCCTTCTAAGTCCTGGAAGATGGCTCACTACTTGCCATGATGAGAAAAACAAGACAAGAAACTTGATTTTATATTATCCCAATTTATAAAATTCATATTAATTCCTACTTATTCATTCACACTTTATCATTTTCAATTACTGTGTGATCTTAACTATTAAAACATGCAGCTAAATTACTTTTTAACATCGCTTATGTGCCAGTTTTCTACATTTCTGTATGTGTATATCTAGTTAGCTATGAAAAAAATGCTGAGACTAGACAGACTCACCAAGATTATTTGGCTGAATTTCTGAGGTATACATCATTTGTTATTTATGAAAATCATTGTGTAATTGTGGTATTTTTCATAGAAACAGCCATTTGATATCTGTCAACTAAACTAATTTTTTTTCAACTAAACTATTTTAAATTCTTCCTCTAGAAAAAAAAAATTCTACTTGGAATAACTTGTTCAGTATTATGGGTCAGGAAGATCCCCTGGAGGAGAGCATGGCAACCCACTCCAGTATTCTTGCTTGGAGAATCCCATGGGCAGAGGTGCCTGGCAGGCTACAGTCCATAGGGTCACAAAGAGTTGGATAGGATTGAAGAGACTTACCATGCACACACATTATTAAAGATTAACTTTATAAGAATTAGTTCCACTTGATCAAGATGGTGGTACAAGAGGATGGTGAACTCATCCCCCTCTACAAACATATCAAAATACTTCTACATGTGGAACAATTCTCATTGGAAACTGGGAGAACTCCTGTACAATCAAGGTTCAAAAAAAAAAAAAAACCATAAATCTGCTAGTAAGAGAAGCCTAGGAACCAGGTTGGAATCTATATCCCTGGGACAGACTCAGAGGAGTAAGAAAATTACACGGGTAGAGACCCTCCCTGGGGAGGGAGTGATTCAAGCCACATATTCGGTGTCCCAGCCCTGAGGTCTGACTCAAGGAAGACAAGCTCCCTTAACTGATTGAAGAACCCCTGAGACTAATAAGAGGCCTGTGGAAATCCCAGACTCCTTTCATAAGGAGCACAAACACTTGCTCCTGAAGCAGATAGAAAGCAGATGCTGGCTGACTCATTTCAGTGACCACCTTATGAGCCCCATCCTGAGCCAAATAAATGTCCCAGTACCCTGGCACCATTTGCCTCTAGTCACAGCTCGATATCACAGTGAGGGCAGCCATGACAGAGGAAAACTCCTGTGTGTGAGGTGCTGTGGTGGCCCAAACCTTAAGTACTGTCTGAGCAGGCTGGGGCAGCATTGCTGGCAGTTTGCACAGGTGGAACTTCAGATGCAGACCAGACTGGATGTCTCACGGTAGCCAGATGGCCACAACCTGTGCCCTGACCCTCACAGAATACCCATGCCAGCCTGAATTGCTCCAGCACTTCTCTCTGAGGCCAAAGTTGCTGGGCCTTCAGTTAAAGGGAACTGAGCAAACTGGAACCCAAATCTCCAGTGTCTGCTCCAGCACCGTGGGACCCGACTCCATGACTAAATGATAGAGTAGTGAAGGCCTCTGAATTTTGGAGAACCCTTGTTCACCTTGTCTCTGGCTCTAGCTGCTCAGACTCCAGTCCTACACCCTATCTAGCTGATATCAGCCAGCACAGTTTGGAGAAAGATATGACTTTTGCTCATGTCAAATTTAGCTCTCTCAACAAACCAGTTGGGAATGTGCAGGTTGTATAGGGTTGCTCCTTATAAAGACATGCTTTTTAAATGAAAACAAAGCAACAACAAAAAGAAAATGTCTCCCTTGCAATTCAGTTAAAAAAAAAAAATAGTTCTTCGTTGATGAAGGAAACTGAAGATGACACAAAAGAAATGAAAAGATATCCCATGCTCTAAGATTTGGAGGATTAAAATTGTTAAAAGGCCTTTCTACCCCAAGCAGTGCACAAATTTAATGCAATGCTTATCAAAATATCTATGACATTTTTCACAGAACTACAATAAACAACCTTCAGTTCAGTTCAGTTCAGTGGCTCAGTTGTGTCCGACTCTTTGCTGCCCCATGAATCGCAGCACGCAAGGCCTTCCAGTCCGTCACCAGCACCTGGAGTTCACTCAGACTTATGTCCATCGAGTCAGTGATGCCATTCGGCCATCTCATCCTCTATCATCCCCTTCTCTGCCTGCCCCCAATTCCTCGCAGCATCAAAGTCTTTTCCAATGAGTCAACTCTTCGCATGAGGTGGCAAAAGTACTGGAGTTTCAGCTTTAGCATCGTTCCTTCCAAAGAAATCCCAGGGCTGATCTCCTTCAGAATGGAATGGTTGGATCTCCTTGCAGTCCAAGGGACTCTCAAGAGTCTTCTCCAACACCACAGTTCAAAAGCATCAATTCTTTGGTGCTCAGCTGTCTTCACAGTCCAACTCTAACATCCATACACAGGAAAAACCATAGCCTTGACTAGGTAGACCTTTGTTGGCAAAGTAATGTCTCTGCTTTTGAATATGCTATCTAGATTGGTCAAAACGTTCCTTCCAAGGAGTAAGCGTCTTTTAATTTTATGATTGCAGTCACCATCTGCAGTGATTTTGGAGCCCAAAAAATAAAGTCTGACACTTTTTCCACTGTTTCCCCATCTATTTCCCATGAAGTGATGGGGCCGGAAGCCATGATCTTCGTTTTCTGAATGTTGAGCTTTAAGCCAACTTTTTCACTCTACATTTTCACTTTCATCAAGGGGGCTTTTTAGTTCCTCTTCACTTTCTGCCATAAGGGTGGTGCCATCTGCATATCTGAGGTTATTGATATTTCTCCCAGCAATCTTGATTCCAGCTTGTGTTTCTTCCAGTCCAGCGTTTCTCATGATGTACTCTGCATATGTTAAATAAGCAGGGTGACAATATACAGCCTTGATGTCCTCCTTTTCCTATTTGGAACCAGTCTGTTGTTCCATGTCCAGTTCTAATTGTTGTTTCCTGACCTGCAAACAGATTTCTCAAGAGGAAGGTCAAGGGCCTGGTATTCCCATCTCTTTCAGAATTTTCCACAGTTTCTTGTGATCTACACAGTCAAAGGCTTTGGCATAGTCAATAAAGCAGAAATAGATATTTTTCTGGAACTCTCTTTCTTTTTCCATGATCTAACGGATGTTGGCAATTTGATCTCTGGTTCTTCTGCCTTTTCTAAAACCAGCTTGAATACCAGGAAGTTCACGATTCATGAATTGCTGAAGCCTGGCTTGGAGAATTTTGAGCATTCTTTACTAACATGTGAGATAAGTGCAATTGTGTGGTAGTTTGAGCATTCTTTGGAATTGACTTTCTTTGGGATTGGAATGAAAACTGACCTTTTCCAGTCCTGTGGCCACTGCTGAGTTTTCCAAATTTGCTGGTATATTGAGTGCAGCACTTTCACAGCATCATCTTTCAGGATTTGAAATAACTCAACTGGAATTCCATCATCTCCACTGGTTTTGTTTGTAGTGATGGTTTCTAAGGCCCACTTGACTTCACATTCCAGGATGTCTGTCTCTATATGAGTGATCAACCATCGTGATTTAAATAACCACAAATTGCAAAAGCAATCTTCAGAAAAAAAGAGTAAGTCTGGACGATCACACTCAAAAACTACAGAATAAACTCCAAGCTAGTAGAGGCGATTGTCAACATTTACTTACTTTCATTCTTTATTTGTTAAGTAAATTGAGTTATGATGATTCCTTTTTACTTGTGGCAAATTTTTGTTGATTTATTTTTAATTTAAATTTATTTATTTTAATTGGAGGCTAATTACTTTACAATATTGTACAGGTTTTGTCATACATCAACATGAATCCAACACGGGTGTACACATGTTCCAAATCCTGAACCCCCCTCCCACCTCCTTCCCCATACCATCCCTCTGAGTCATCCCAGTGCAAGAGACCCAAGCATCCTGTATCCTGCATCAAACCTGGACTGGCTATTCATTTCTTACATGATATTATACATGCTTCAATGCCATTCTCCCTAATCATCCCAACCTCTCCCTTTCCCACAGAGTCCAAAAGACTGTTCTATACGTCTGTGTCTCTTTTGCTGTCTCGCACGAAGGGTTATCATTAGCATCTTTCTAAATTACATATATATGCGTTAGTATATTGTATTGGAGTTTTTCTTTCTGGCTTACTTCACTCTGTATAATAGGCTCCAGTTTCATCCACCTCATTAGAACTGATTCAAATGTATTCTTTTTAATGGCTGAGTAATACTCCATTGTGTATATGTACCACAGCTTTCTTATCCATTCATCTGCTGACGGACATCTAGGTTGCTTCCATGTCCTGGCTATTATAAATAATGCTGCGATGAACATTGGGGTAAAGGTGTCTCTTTCCCTTCTGGTTTCCTCAGTGTGTATTGCCAGCAGTGGGATTGCTGGGTTGTATGGAAGTTCTATTTCCAGTCTTTTAAGGAATCTGCACACTGTTCTCCATAGTGGCTGTACTAGTTTGCATTCCCACCAACAGTGTAAGAGGGTTCTCTTTTCTCCACACCCTCTCCAGCATTTATTGCTTGTAGACTTTTGGATTTCTGCCATTCTGACTGGCGTGAAATGATACCTTACTGTGGTTTTGATGTGCATTTCTCTGATATTGAATGACATTGAGCAACTTTTCATGTCTTTGTTAGCCACCTGTATGTCTTCTTTGGAGAAATGTCTATTTATTTCTTTGACCTATATTGATTGGGTCATTTATTTTTCTGGAATTGAGATACAAGAGTTGCTTGTATATTTTTGAGATTAGTTGTTTGTCAGTTGCTTCACTTGCTATTATTTTCTGCCATTCTGAAGGCTGTCTTTTCATCTTGCTTATAGTTTCCTTTGTTGTGCAGAAGCTTTTAATTTTAATTAGGTCCCATTTATTTATTATTGCTTTTATTTTCAATATTCTGCAAGGTGAGTCATAGAGGATCCTGCTGTGATGTATGTCAGAGAGTGTTTTGCCGATGCACTTCTCTAAGAGTTTTAAAGTTTCTGGTCTTATATTTAGATCTTTAATCCATTTTGAGTTTATTTTTGTGTGTGGTGTTAGAAAGTGTTCTAGTTTCATTCTTTTACAAGTGGTTGACCAGTTTCCCAGCACCACTTGTTAAAGAGATTGTCTTTAACCCATTGTATATTCTTGCTGCCTTTGCCAAAGATAAGGTGCCCATGGGTGCCTGGGTATATCTCTGGGCTTTCTATTTTGTTCCTTTGAACTATATTTCTGTCTTTGTGCCAGTACCATACTGTCTTGATGACTGTGGCTTTGTAGTAGAGCCTGAAATAAGGCAGGTTAATTCCTCCAGTTTCATTCTTCTTTCTCAAGATTGCTTTGGGTATTCGAGGGTTTTTGTATTTCCATATAAATTGTGAAATTATTTGTTCTAGCTCTGTGAAATATACTATTGGTATGCTTGATAAGGATTTCATTGAATCGAGGTCAGTTTTCATTCCAATCCCAAAGAAAGGCAATGTCAAAGAATGCTCAAACTACCCCACAATTGCACTCATCTCACACGCTAGTAAAGTAATGCTCAAAATTCTCCAAGCCAGGCTTCAGCAGTATGTGAACTGTGAACTCCCTGATGTTCAAGCTGGTTTTAGAAAAGACAGAGGAACCAGAGATCAAATTGCCAACATCCGCTGGATCATAGAAAAAGCAAGAGAGTTCCAGAAAACCATCTATTTCTGCTTTATTGACTATGCCAAAGACTTTGACTGTGTGGATGACAATAAACTGTGGAAAATTCTTCAAGAGATGGGAATACCAGACCACCTGACCTGCCTCTTTAAAAATCTGTGTGCAGGACAGGAAGAAACAGTTAGAACTGGACATGGAACAACAGACAGGTTCCAAATAGGAACAGGAGTACGTCAAGGCTGTATATTGTCACCCTGTTTATTTAACTTATATGCAGAGTACATCATGAGAAATGGTGGACTGGAAGAAACACAAGCTGCAATCAAGATTGCCAGGAGAAATATCGATAACCTCAGATAAGCAGATGACACCACCCTTATGGCAGAAAGTGAAGAGGAACTAAAAAGCCTCTTGATGAAAGTGACTGTGGAGAGTGAAAAAGTTGGCTTAAAGCTCAACATTCAGAAAACGAAGATCATGGCATCTGGTCCCATCACTTCATGGGAAATAGATGGGGAAACAGTGGAAACAGTGCCAGACTTTATTTTTCTGGGCTCCAATATCACTACAGGTGTTGACTGCAGCCATGAAATTAAGAGACGCTTACTCCTTGGAAGGAAAGTTATGACAAACCTAGACAGCATATTCAAAAGCAGAGACATTACTTAGCCAACAAAGGTTCGTCTAGTCAAGACTATGGTTTTTCCTGTGGTCATGTATGTATGTGAGAGTTGGACTGTGAAGAAAAGCTGAGCGCCGAAGTATTGATGCTTTTGAACTGTGGTGTTGGAGAAGACTCTTGAGAGTCCCTTGGACTGCAAGGAGATCCAACCAGTCCATTCTGAAGGAGATCACCCCTGGGATTTTTTGGAAGGAATGATGCTAAAGCTGAAACTCCAGTACTTTGGCCACCTCATGCAAATATTTGACTCTTTGGAAAAGACTCTGATGCTGGGAGGGATTGGGGGCAAGAGGAGAATGGGACGACAGAGGATGAGATGGCTGGATGGTATCACTGACTCAATGGATGTGAGTCTCAGTGAACTCCGGGAGTTGGTATTGGACAGGGAGGCCTGGCATGCTGCTATTCATGGGGTTGCAAAGAGTCGGACACGACTGAGTGACTGATCTGATCTGATAGATTGCTTTGAGTAGTATACTCATTTCCACTATATTGATTCTTCCAATGCAAGAACATGGTGTATTTCTCCATCTATTAATGTTCTCTTTGATTTCTTTCAACAGTGTTTTATAGTTTTCTATATATAGGTCTTTAGTTTCTTTAGGTAGATATATTCCTAAGTATTTTGTTCTTTTCGTTGCAATGGTGAATGGGATTGTTTCCTTAATTTATCTTTCTATTTTCTCATTAATATTGTATAGGAATGCAAGGAATTTCTGTGTAATGATTTTATGTCCTGCACTTTACTATATCCATTGATTAGCTCTAGTAATTTTCTGGTGGAGTCTTTAGGTTTTTTTATGTAGAGAATAATATCATCTGCAAACAGTGAGAGTTTTACTTCTTTTCCAATTTAAATTACTTTATTTCTTTTTCTGCTCTGATTGCTATGGCCAAAACTTTCAAAACTATGTTGAATAGTAGTGATGGACACCCTTCTCTTCCTCCTGACTTTAGTGGATATGCTTTCAATTTTTCACCATTGAGGATAATGTTTGCTGTGAGTTTGTCATATATAGCTTTTATTATGTTGAAGTATGCTCCTTATATTCCTGCATTCTGGAGAGTTTTTATCAAAAATAGATGTGGAATTTTGTCAAAGGCTTTCTCTGCATCTATTGAAATAATCATATGGCCTTTAATTTTCTATTTGTCAATATGGTGTATTACATTGATTGATTTGTGGATATTGAAGAATTCTTGCATCCCTGGGATAAAGCCCACTTGGTCATGGTGTATGACCTTTTTAATGTGTTGTTGGATTCTGATTGCTAGAATTTTGTTAAGGATTTTTGCATCTATGTTCATCCATGCAATTGGCCTTTATTTTTCTTTTTTTGTGGCATCTTTGTCAGATTTTGGTATTAGGGTGATGGTGGCCTCATAGAATGAGTTTGGAAGTTTACCTTCCTCTGCAATTTTTTTGGAAGAGTTTGAGTAGCATAGGTGTTAGCTCTTCTCTAAATTTTTGGTAGAGTTCAGGTGTGAAGCCGTCTGGACCTGGCCTTTTGTTTGCTGGAAAATTTCTGATTACAGTTTCAATTTCCATGTTTGTAATGGGTCTGTTAGATTTTTTATTTCTTCCTGGTCCGGTTTTGGATAGTTGTACTTTTCTAAAAACTTGTCCATTTCTTCCCCGTTGTCCATTTTATTGGCATATAATTGCTGATAGTTGTCTCTTATGATCCTTTGTATTTCTGTGTTTTCTGTTATGATCTCTCCATTTTCATGTCTGATTTTATTGATTTAATTTTTCTCCCTTTGTTTCATGATGAGTCTGGCTAATGGTTTGTCAATTATATTCACCCTATCAAAGAACCAGCTTTTGGCTTTGTTGACTTTTGCTATAGTCTCTTTTGATTCTTTTGCATTTATTTCTGCGCTAATTTTTAAGATTTCTTTCCTTCTACTAACCCTGGTAGTAGAAGGTTCTTCCTTTTCTAGTTGCTTTAGGTGTAGATTAGGTTATTTATTTGACTTGTTTCTTGAGGTATGCCTGTATTGCTATGAACTTTCCCCTTAGCACTGCTTTTACAGTGTCCCACAGGTTTTGAGTTGTTGTGTTTTCATTTTCATTCGTTTCTATGCATATTTGGATTTTTTTTTTTTTCTTCCATGATTTGTTGGTTATTCAGCAGCGTGTTGTTCAGCCTCCATATGGTGGAATTTTTAATAGTTTTTTCTCCTGTAATTTAGATATAATCTTATTGCATTATGGTCAGAAAAAATGCTTTGAATGATTTCAATTTTTTTTTTTTTTTAATTTACCAAGGCTAGATTTATGGCCCAGGATATGATCTATCCTGGAGAACGTTCTGTGGGCGCTTGAGAAAAAGGTAAAACTCATTGTTTTGGGGTGAAATGTCCTATAGATATCAATTCGGTCTAACTGGTCTATTGTATCATTTAAAGTTTGTGTTTCTTTGTTAATTTTCTGTTTAGCTGATCTATCCATTGGTGTGAGTGGGGTATTAAAGTCTCCCACTATTGTTATTGTTAATTTCCCCTTTCATACTTGTTAGTATTTGTCTTACATATTGCAGTGCTCCTATATTGCGTGCATATACATTTATAATTGTTATATCTTCTTCTTGGATTGATCCTTTGATCATTATGTAGTGACCTTTTTTGTCTCTTTTCACAGCCTCTGTTTTAAAGCCTATTTCATCTGATATGAGTTTTGCTACTCCTGCTTCCTTTTTGTCTCTATTAGCATGGAATATATTTTTCCAGCCCTTCACTTTCAGTCTGTATGTGTCCCTTGTTTTGAGGTGGGTCTCTTGTAGACAACATATATAGGGGCCTGTTTTTGTATCCATTCAGCTAGTCTTTGTCTTTTGGTTGGGGCATTCAACGCATTTATGTTTAAGCTAATTATTGATAACTATGATCCTGTTGCAATTTACTTTATTGTTTTGGGTTCTAGTTTATACACCATCTTTGTGTCTCTTGTCTAGAGAAGATCCTTTAGCATTTGTTGGAGAGCTGGTTTGGTGGTGCTGAATTCTCTCAAATTTTGCTTGTCTGTAAAGCTTTTTGATTTCTCCTTCATATTTGAATGAGATCCTTGTTGGGTACAGTAATCTGGGCTGTAGGTTGTTTTCTTTCATCATTTTAAGTATGTCTTGCCATTCCCTCCTGGCTGAAGAGTTTCTGTTGATAGATCAGCTGTTATCCTTATGGGAATTCCCTTGTGTGATATTTGTTGTTTTTCCCTTGCTGCTTTTAATATTTGTTTTTTTGTGGTTGATCTTTGTTAATTTGATTAATATGTGTCTTGGGGTGTTTCACTTTGGGTTTATCCTGTTTGAGACTCTCTGGGTTTCTTGGACTTGGATGATTATTTCCTTCGCCATTTTAGGGAAGTTTTCAACTATTATCTCCTCAAGTATTTTCTCATGGTCTTTCTTTTTGTCTTATTCTTCTGGGACTTCTATGATTCTAATGTTGGAACATTTAATATTGTCCTGGAGGTCTCTGAGATTGTCCTCATTTCTTTTAATCCATTTTTCTTTTATCTTCTCTGTTTTATTTATTTCTACCATTCTATCTTCTAATTCACTAATCCTATCTTCTGCCTCTGTTATTCTACTATTTGTTGCCTCTAGAGTGTTTTTGATGTCATTTATTGCATTATTCATTATAGATTGACTCTTTTTTTTTTTTTTTTCTTCTATGTCCTTGTTAGTAATAGGCATTGACACCCCACTCCAGTACTCTTGCCTGGAAAATCGCATGGGTAGAGGAGCCTCTTGGCTGCAGTCCATGGGGTCGTGAAGAGTTGGACACGACTGAGCTACTTCACTTTCACTTTTCACTTTCATGCATTGGAGAAGGAAATGACAATCCACTCCAGTGTTCTTGCCTGGAGAATTCCAGGGATGGGGGAGTCTGGTGGGCTTCTGACTATGGGGTCACACAGAGTTGGACACAACTGAAGTGACTTAGCAGCAGCAGCAGGTCTTTGTTAAACCTTTCTTGCATCGTCTCAATCCTTGTCTCCTGGCTATTTATCTTTGATTCCATTTTTATTTCAAGATTTTGGATCATTTTCACTATCATTATTTGGAATACTTTATCAGGTAGATTCCCTATCTCTTCCTCTTTTGTTTGGTTTGGTGGGTATTTATCCTGTTCCTTTACCTGCTGGATATTCCTCTGTCTCTTCATCTTGTTTATATTGCTGAGTTTGGGGTAGCCTTTCTGTATTCTGTCAGTTTGTGGAGTTCTCTTTATTGTGAAGTTTCCCCACTGTGGGTGGGGTTGTATCGGTGGCTTGTCAAGGTTTCTTGGTTAGCTAAGCTTGTGTTGGTGTTCTGGTGGGTGGAGCTGGATTTCTTCTCTATGAAATGCAATGAAGTGTCCAGTAACAAGTTATGAGATGTCAATGGTTTTGGAGTAACTTTGGGCAGCCTGTATATTGAAGCTCAGGGTTGTGTTCCTGTGTTGCTGGAGAATGTGTGTGGTATGTCTTGCTCTGGAACTTGTTGACCCTTGGGTGGTGCTTGGTTTCAGTGTAGGTATGGAGGCGTTTGATGAGCTCCTATCGATTAATGTTCCCTGGAGTCAGGAATTCTCTGGTGTTCTCAGGATTTGGACTTAAGCCTCCTGCTTCTGGTTTTCAGTCTTGTTTTTACAGTAGTCTCAAGACTTCCCCTTCTATACAGCACCGTTGATAAAACACCTAGGTTAAAGATGAAAAGTTTCTCCACAGTGAGGGACACCCAGAGAGGTTCACAGAGTTACATGGAGAAGAGCAGAGGGAGGAGGGAGTTAGAGGTGACCCAAATGAGGTGACGTGGAATCAAAAGAGGAGAGGGCAAGCTAGCCAGTAATCACATTCTTACGTTCACTCCATAGTCTGGACCGTTCAGAGATGTTTACGGAGTTATACAGAGAAGAGAAGAGGGAGGAAGGAGACAGACATGGCCAGGAGGATAAAAGGGGGGAATGAAAAGGAGAGAGACAGATCCAGCCAGAAATCTGTTCCTTAAGTGTTCTCCACCGTCTGGAACACACAGAGATTTACAGAGTTGGGTAGAGAAGAAAAGGGGAAGGGAGGAGACAGAGGTGACTTGGTGGAGAAAAAGGAGAGTCCAAAGCGGGAGAGAGCAGTCAAGCCAGTAATCTTGCTCACAAGTAAAAATGGGTACTGAAGATTGGGTTCTTAAATGTACAAAATTGTTAACAAATACCAAAAAGCAAAGATTAGAAATCTAGAGTAAAGGTTGAATTTTCAAAAATACAATGTTAAAGAAAAAAAAAAAAAGAAGACAAAAAAAAGTCACAAAAATTATTAAAAGATATATGTATATATATATGAAGTTTGCTTTAAAAATAGGGTCTTTTTTTTTTGAAAAGTAATAGTAGGTTATAAAAATGAAAATTAAAGGAGTAATAGAGGACTTAAAACTTATAAAAAGTTAAAAAAAAAAGAATGATCGTAAAAATAGTAAAAATATATCTAGGATTTTCTCTGGTGGTGTGGGGTCAATTCATTTTTGGATAGTTCCTTGGTCCGGTTTATATTTCTCAAGGTCTATAGGACCCTTCCTGTGTAGTCGGTACTAACTACAGGGTTTTAATCTATTGCACCTGTCACTTCCAAGGCAGTTCCCTCTGTTTTAGCTTCTTCTGTTTTCTGGTCTCTTCAGTGGAGAGATTTCTGCCCTGACACAAGGTGGGCGGTGGTGGACACTTTTTTTAGGCTCACTTGTTCAGTCACGCTGTGGGGAGTGAGGGACGCTGCAAACAAATAACACTGGTGTGTGCTTGCAGTGTCTCAGCCACACTGGGCCTGCCCCCTGCTCACGGTGCATGTGCCCTCCCTACCCACACAAGCTCAGGCTCTAGGATGCTCCACTGGGAACCGTCCGAGGCTGGCCCTGGGCTGCATGCACCTCCCAGGTCTAAGCCACTCAGGTTCAGGCACTCAGGTAGTCCTCAGAGGTGCAGACTCCGTTGGGCCTATATGTTGTGCCCTTCCCAGGTCCGAGCAGCTCATGTGATGAGGTGTTTGGTGAGCGTGGTCGCTGCAACTTATCACCTCTCCCATCCCTGCCACTCAGTTTTCTGGGTTTACAACCAGCGAACCTTCTCAGGCGGATATTGACTGTCCAGAACCCTAAGAAATCTTAGTTAGCAAAGAAGCCTGCTTGCAGTTTGGTAGATAAAGTCTCTCTGGGGCTGCGATTGCCCCTTTCTGGCTCTGGCTGCCTGTCACCAGAGGTGTCTTAGGTTAGGGCTTTTCTCATGGTAGCTATCCCACAGTCTGGTTTCCTAGCCCAAGTTAATTCGCTCAGATTATCCTCAGGGCATTCAGGCTCGGTCCTTACTCTAGGTAATGCAGCCCGTGTCTCCCTGCCCAGCCCCCGCTTGCTAGTGGTGGATGCAGGAGTCTGTGCTGCTTCTGTGCTAGGGGAGTTTCCATTGGGCTCATAATCTGTGGGTTTTAATTATTTATTTACTATTCCTCCATTTTATGTTGCCCTCTGTCCTTCCAAGGCTCACCACAGACTCAGCAGTGGAAGTGTTTCCTGGTGTTTGGAAACTTCTCTTTTTTTAAGACTGCCTTCCTGGGACGGAGCTCCATTCCTACCTCTTTTGCCTCTTTTTTTGTCTTTTATATTTTTTCCTACCTCCTTTCAAAGACAATGGGCTGCTTTTCTGGGTGTTTGATGTCCTCCACCAGAATTCAGAAGTTGTTTCATGGAATTTACTCAGCCTTTAAATGTTTTTTTGATGAATTAGTAGAGGAGAAAGTGGTCTCCCCATCCTATTCCTACGCCATCTTAGGACCACGCCCCTTGTGTCAAATTTTTCATAGTGAACTTTTCTTTTCACTATTTCTCACATCTTCAGTTTAGTTCAGTTGCTCAGTCATGTCCGACTCTTTGCGACAACATGAATTGCAGCATGCCAGGCCAACCTGTACATCACCAATTCCCGGAATTCACTCAAACTCATGTCCATCAAATCGGTGATGCCATCCAGCCATCTCATCCTCTGTTGTCCCTTTCTTCTGTCCCCAATCCCTCCCAGCATCAGAGTCTTTTCCAAAGAGTCAACTCTTCACATGAGGTGGCCAAAGTACTGGAGTTTCAGCTTTAGCATCAGTCCTTCCAAAGAACACCCAGGACTGATTAGGCTTAGAATGGACAGGTTAGATCTCCTGGCAGTATAGGGGATTCTCAAGAGTCTTCTCCAACACCAAAGTTCAAAAGCACCAATTTTTCAGTGCTCAGCTTTCTTCACAGTGCAACTATCACATCCATCCATGACCAGTGAAAAAACCATAGCCTTGCCTAGACAGATCTTTGTTGGCAAAATAATGTCTCTGCTTTTTAATATGCTGTCTAGGTTGGTCATAAACTTCCTTCGAAGCAGTGAGCATCTTTTAATTTCATGGCTGTGGTCACCATCTACAGTGATGATTTTGGAGCCCCCCAAAATAAAGCCTGACACTGTTTCCACTGTTTCCCTATCTATTTCCCATGAAATAGATGGGACCAGATGCCATGATCTTTGTTTTCTGAATGTTGAGCTTTAAGCCAACTTTTTCACTCTCCTCTTTCATTTTCATCAAGAGTTTTTTTAGTTCCCCTTCACTTTGTGCCATAAGGGTGGTGTCATCTGCATATCTGAGATTATTGATATTTCTCCCGGCAATCTTGATTCCAGCTTGTGCTTCTTCCAGCCCAGCATTTCTCATGAAGTACTCTGCAAATAAGTTAAATAAGAAGGGTGACAATATGCAACCTTAACATACTCCTTTTCCTCTTTGGAACCAGTCTGTTGTTCCATGTTCAGTTCCGACTATTGTTTCCTGACCTGCATATAAGTTTCTCAAGAGGCAGGTCAAGTGGTCTGATATTCCCATCTCTTTTAGAATTTTCAACAGTTTTTTGTGGTCCACACAGTCAAAGGCTTTAGCATAGTCAATAAAGCAGAAATAGATGTTTTTCTGGAACTCTCTTGCTTTTTTGATGATCTAGCAGAGGTTGGCAATTTGATCTCTGGTTTCTCTGCCTTTTCTAAAACCAGCTTGAACACCTGGAAGTTCACGGTTCATGTATTGCTGAAGCCTGGCTTGGAGAATTTTGAGCATTACTTTACTAGTGTGTGAGATGAGTGCAATTGTGTGGTAGTTTGAACATTCTTCTGGCATTGCCTTTTCTTTGGGATTGAAATGACAGCTGACCTTTTCCAGTCCTGTGGCCACTGCTGAGTTTTCCAAATTTGCTGGCATATTGAGTGCAGCACTTTCATAGCATCATCTTTCAGGATTTGAAATAGCTCCACTGGAATGTCATCACCTCCACTAGCTTTGTTCGTAGTGATGCTTTCTAAGGTCCACTTGACTTCACATTCCAGGATGTCTGGCTCTAGGTGAGTGATCACACCGTTGTGATTGTCTTGGTCGTGAAGATCTTTTTTGTACAGTTTTTCTGTGTATTCTTGACACCTCTTCTTAATATCTTCTGCTCCTGTTAGGTCCATCCCATTTATGCCCTTTATTGAGCCCATCTTTGCATGATATGTTCCCTTGGTATCTCTAATTTTTTTGAAGAGATCTCTAGTCTTTCCCATTCTGTTGTTTTCCTCTATTTCTTTGCATTGATCCCTGAGGAAGGCTTTCTTATTTCTCCTTGCTATTTTTTGGAACTCTGCATTCAGATGCTAATATCTTTCCTTTTCTCCTTTGCTTTTCACTTCTTTTCCTTTCATAGTTATTTGTAAGGCCTCTCCAGACAGCCATTTTGTTTTTTGCATTTATTTTCCACTGGGATGTTCTTAATCCCTGTCTCCTGTACAATTTCATGAACCTCCGTCCATAGTTCATCAGGCACTCTATCAGATTTAGTCTCATATCTATTTCTCACTTCTACTGTATAATCATAAGGAATTTGATTTACGTCGTAACTGAATGGTCTAGTGGTTTTCCCTACTTTCTTCAATTTAAGTCTGAATTTGACAATAAGGAGCTCATGATCTGAATCATATTCAGCTCCCTGTCTTGCTTTTGCTGACAGCATAGACCTTCTCCATCTGTGGCTGCGAAGAATAGAATCAATCTGATTTCAGTGTTGACCATCTGGTGATGTCCATGTGTAGTCTTTGTTTGTGTTGTTGGAAGAGAGTGTTTGCTATGACCAGTGCGTTCTCTTGGCAAAACTCTATTAGCCTTTGCCCTGCTTCATTCTGTATTCCAAGGCTAAATTTGCCTGTTACCCCAGGTGTTTCTTGACTTCCTATTTTTGCATTTCAGTCTCCTATACTGAAAAGGACATCTTTTTGGGGATGTTAGTTCTAAATGGTCCTGTATGTCTTCATAGAACCGTTCAACTTCAGCTTCTTCAGCGTTACTGGTTGGGGCATAGACTTGGATTACTGTGATATTGAATGGTTTGCCTTGGAAGCAAACAGAGATCATTCTGTCATTTTTTAGATTGCATCCAAGTACTGCATTTCGAACTCTTTTGTTGACCATGATGGCTACTCCATTTCTTCTAAGCGATTCCTGCCCACAGTAGTATATAATGGTCATCTGAGTTAAATTCACCCATTCCAGTCCATTTTAGTTCACTGATTGCTAGAATGTTGACATTCACCCTTGCCATCTCCTATTTGACCACTTCCAATTTGCCTTGATTCATGGACCTAACATTCCAGGTTCCTATTCAATATTGCTCTTTACAGCATCAGACCTTGCTTCTATCACCAGTCACATCCACAGCTGGGTATTCTTTTTGCTTTGGCTCCATCCCTTCATTCTTTCTGGAGTTATTTCTCCACTGATCTGCAGTAGCATATTGAGCACCTACTGACCTGGGGAGTTCCTCTTCCAGTATCCTATCATTTTGCCTTTTCATACTATTCATGGGGTTCTCAAAGCAAGAATACTGAAGTGGTTTGCCATTCCCTTCTCCAGTGGACCACATTCTGTCTGAACTCTCCACCATGACCTGCACATCTTGGGTGGCCCCACATGGCATGTCTTAGTTTCATTGAGTTAGAGAAGGCTGTGGTCCTAGTGTGATTAGATTGACTAGTTTTCTGTGATTATGGTTTCATTGTGTCTGCCCTCTGATTCCCTCCCACAGCACCTACCACCTTACTTGGGTTTCTCTCAACTTGGATGTGGAGTATCTCTTCGTGGCTGCTCCAGCATAACGCAGCTGCTGCTCCTTACCTTGATCAAGGGGTATCTCCTCACTGGCCGCCCCTCCTGACCTTGAACTTGAATTAGCTCCTCTCTGCCCTCCTGCACCCACGCAGCCACCACTCCTTGGACATGGGATGGGGTCTCACATCTTATCTCCTGCAAAAAATCACCAAACTCATTCAATGTGTAGGCCTAATGACCAACTGATCCTTATTACTGCACAATTACTACTTTCAAAAATCTGTTTAATGTAATTAAATTGTCTAATTTCTCCTTCCTTTATTCCTCTGGTTCCAAGAAATAATGAATCTCACTATGTTCTGATCAAATATACTCTCCGATTCTTTTGAACTTGATAGTCATGCCAAAGATATATTTGTGTTTGTATGTATGTACTTCATCACTCAGTCATTTCCAACACTTTGCAACCCCATGGGCCACCAGGATCTTCTGTCCATGGGATTCTCCTGGCAAGGACACTGGAGTGGGTTGCCATTTCCTTCTTCATATATATGTATACCTACATGTATTAACCAATTTAGGACTATCTATACTTCAACTTAAGGAGATTTGCTTATATTCTGTGTTTATTAATTCTGTTGTACATCCTCAAAGATATATCAAAATAAGCAAAGAAATCAAACATATTTGATTCTATATTAAAACTAATTTTCCATTTTGAAATGGCTCAGTAATCCTCCAAAAATGTATCACATAGATATTAGCTTCTGCTAAAATCTTTATAGTTTACACTAATTTCTGTAAGGAAATATAAATAAGACTTTGACTTTTAAACTTGAATATTCTAACTTGAATTTTTTTTTTATACACAATGATTTTCAAGGAAATATTGAATTAAATTATATAATAATTAGATTTTATAATGAAATTCATGCTTTAGATAATTCTATTTTAATTGACTGAATATTTGCCTGAAAATTGTAGCAATCACTAAATTTCATAATTCTGAGAATAGCATATAAATGTTCTTTAATACTTAGTAGATTAAATAAGAGTGACCTTATTTCATTTTCTACATGTGTTAGTAAAGTGGCAATAATTGTGTCCCCAAGTGAAATAAAAATTCATGTATTTAAATTTTAAGTTGGTGAAACAGGACAAACTCTTCATGTGTTTTTTAGAATCATATATATCATATTGAATAAATAGGCTTTCTCCATCACTAATTTAAATTTTCTGTTTAACAAATACATTTCATTTTTCTTTGGATTTTTACCACATTTGGTTAATTTGACATTGCTTTGTGTTTAAAATAATCTATGTTTATTATTAAAAAAGTAATGATTTGGTCATGAATTACTGTCAAGAATTTTGAAAGGTAAACTACAATAAAAATGCTCACTGTTCATAACAGATTTTTAATTATTTACCTATTTACTTATTTGGTTGTGGAATGACAAAGAAAAATATATATTATAACAACACTAAACTTAGAAGAAAATGCAACACATTATGTTTAATTTCAATTACAGAGGTTGTGCATATTTTAAGATAATTTTGCTTTAATGTTTTGTAATTTTTTTTAGTAAATATTTATTTTAGAGCTATTTATTTATACTGTTTTGAAAAATCTATAATCAGTTGTTAAAGAACAGTGGCTCGTTTCATTTGGAGAAAAATTGTGAAATGTATAATTTACCAATCACTCCAAAGAAATTCGAAAAGCCAGTGACTGTCATCAAAGCACGTTCATAGAAAAATATTTCGTGATTGCTATAAGTGTTGTGTGATGGTTCATAGGGTCATCAAAAGGAATCAAATTTATTTCATTAAATAAAATTGAATATAAATGTTGAAAAACTATAGCTTACATTTCAATACAACAAAGGATTTACTAATTTT
The DNA here is from genome assembly GCF_000754665.1 of Bison bison bison. Taxonomy (NCBI): domain Eukaryota; kingdom Metazoa; phylum Chordata; class Mammalia; order Artiodactyla; family Bovidae; genus Bison; species Bison bison. Next base: position 548,188 of record NW_011494930.1, read on the forward strand.
ATAAATAAAATATATATTTTAAAGTAAAATTGTAATTATTAAAACACCTTATCTATAACAATCAAATGAATTATATTTTAAAAATTGTTTCTTCATATTCTGAAGTTGTGTGCTAAAATAGGAAATATAATGTCCATTAAGGAATGTAGGTCCTATTATAGAATATAAAGTTCTATTAATATTAATAAATGTGGGTTCAGCTTATTATGCTATCCCTTGGGACATTTTGAAAAATGCAAAAATGCAGTTTATTTTTCTCATAAATGGATTTTTCCTGTTATTAATTCAGTTTTTGATTCTCGAGTAAAATTTTTTTTTTTTTGAGACTAAAATAAGTTTAAATTTTAAGTATTACATGGCTCAGATGGTAAAAATATTGCTGGCAATGCAAGAGACCTGGGTTCAATCACTGGATTGGAAAGATTCATTGAAGAAGGGAGTGGCTAACCACGCCAGTATTCTTGCCTGGAGAATTCCAGGGGGTCACAAAGAGTCACATACAACTAAGTGATTAGCACTTTCATTTTTTCACTTTCATGGCCCATTTAATATTTTTGAAAACATAAGAGCTATATAATGGAAAGTCACCAACTTTAACAGTTAAAATACAGATATTTTATTCTAAGTTATAAGTTCCATTAACTTGCAACAAAAAAAGTGATTGATGATTATTAAAAATGGGTTATTATATGTCCATTATACCAGGTATATATCTATATACCCATCAATACACTTACCCAATAACTTTCATAAGTTGTCTACCATCTCTGAGCCTGCATTTCTGAATTTTCTATCCCAGCATATAAAGACATTGCATCCATTCTTCCTTAAGAATGATACAAAATCATTCAGGAGGGCCTGCTTATTTCAGATGTTTCATTTAACAGTATGTTATGGTTGCTGAAATCTTATAACAAACATTTCATTAGCTTTTAGTGATTTTATTTCATTTTATTTTGGTTAAAGGAGAGATTCTAATGTGAGAAATGAAACATAACAATGCTTGCCTTTAACGTTACTACAGTCAGTAGTATGAACTGAATATGCTCAGTTCGTGGCAGAAAATGAAATGAAGTTTAGGTGAATGAGAAGGGCCAGAATGTGAAACACTTCAAGAATGTGGAGGTAGTGATCAGGGAGAGCTGGATTTGGAAGAAAGCATCAGAGTTAGGAACACTTGCAGCTGGAGTGTAGGAAGTCAAGGAGGAAGTAGTTCAGTTCACTTCACTTGCTCAGACATGTCTGACTGTTTGTGACCCCATGGACTTCAGCACGCCAGGCTTCCCAGCCCATCACCAACTATTGGAGCTTACTCAAACTCATATCGATCGAGCCAATGATGCCATCCAACCATTTCATCCTTTGTCATACCCTTCTCCTCCTGTCTTCAATCTTTCCCAGCCTCAGGATCTTTTCCAATGAGTCAACTCTTCACATCAAGTGGCCAAATTATTGGAGTTTCAGCTTTAGCATCAGTCCATCCTGTGAATATTCAGGACAAATTTACTTAAAGATTGACTGGTTTGATCTCTTTGCAGTCCAAGGGACACTCAAGAGTCTTTAACACCACAGTTCAAAAGCATTAGTTTTTCAGTGCTCAGCTTTTTTTATGGTTCAACTCCCATATCCATACATGACTAATGAAAACCATAGTTTTGACAAGATGGACATTAATCGGCAAAGTAATGTCTCTGCTTTTTAATATGCTATCTAGGTTGGGTCATATCTTTTCTTCAAAGTAGCAAGTATCTTTTAATTTCATGGCTGCACCATCTGCAGTGACTTTGCAGACAAAGAAAATAAAGTCTGTCACAGTTTCCATTGATTCCCCATCTGTTTGCCATGAAGTGATGGGACTGGATGCCATGATCTTCGTTTTTTGAATGTTCAGTTTTAAGCCACCATTTTCACTCCCCTCTTTCACTTTCATCAGAGGCTCTTCAGTTCTTCATTTTCTGCCATAATGTTGGTGTCATCTGCATATCTGAGGTTATTGCTATTTCTCCCAGAAATCTTGATTCCAGCTTGTGCTTCATTCAGTCTGGCATTTTACATGATGCATTCTGCATATAAGGTAATTAAGAAGAGTGACAATATACAGCTTGATGAACTCCTTCCCGAATTTGGGGGATGGAGGGAAACCTGAAAAACCAGAGGCAGAGAACTCAAAGGAGAAAACTGTCTGCAATAGGATTTCAGATATTAAAAATAAAACCAAGTATTTTTGTGTCTCAGTGCTTTTGTTTTATAAATTATTTGCAGTGCTGTTTACAACACACATGGAAAAAAGTTATGTGTGATGTTTTCACTTCTTTCTCTAGTCCTATGTTAAGTGATTCTAATTTGGATTTTAGTGCAATTTCAACATACGTTTAAACATAATAAACTGCTATTAAACTGTTACACATGGTTAATAATACTTATGGACTTCTGAAAGCTGCTATTATTAAACTGAACAAAGTCATTAATGTTTTAAATTTTGCACCAAGATATAGAATATAAAACAGATGTTTACTGCATCTAGATAATAGTCTTAATATGCAACTATATATATATATATATATTTCCTTTTTTAACCATGTATTTTTACTATGTATTTTATATTTTGCAATTTAAATAAAACATACTCTAATAAAAATACTCTTGAGAGTCCCTTGGCCTGCAAGGAGATCCAACAAGTCCATTTTAAAGATCAGTCCTGGGTGTTCTTCAGAACAACTGATACTAAAGCTGAAACTATGATACTTTGGCCACCTCATGCGAAGAGTTGACTCATTGGAAAATACTCTG
>NW_011494930.1:551077-552562 GCF_000754665.1 Bison bison bison
GGGAGGGATTGGAGGCAGGAAGAGAAGGGGACGGCAGAGGATGAGATGGCTGGATGGCATCACCGACTCGATGGACATGAGTTTGAGTGAACTCCGGGAGTTGGTGATGGACAGGGAGGCCTGGCGTGCTGCAATTCATGGGGTCGCAAAGAGTCAGCCACGACTGAGCGACTGAAATGAACTGAATAAAAAGAAAGGAACAATACATTGGATTCTAGTATTGATTTGCTGAGTGATCCTGAATTTGTAGGCAGTGGACAAAATATAAACCTCCTCAGGACTTTGCATATTTATCTATGTAATAACTAGATTACCAGAAGTAATTATAATTTTCTTCAGCCCTAAAAATCATTGAACCAATAAGAAACATCCATTTACATTTAAGGCTTGAAATGTAATAATGAAATATTATATTTTCTGAGCAAAATATATTTTATTTATTTTAGATAATAAATATAGTGTGTGAATGGCAAAAATTTTGAAAACTCTTATCAGTTGTTAATCACGTTTTTTTTTTTTTTTTCCTGTATTTTAAACATTCATGTTAATTTGATTTCTTCTTTTGACAATGTAAATTTTTCTTACTTAGGAGTCTATTTGCAGGGCAGGAATATAAAAAAAAAAAACGTAAAGAAGAGGGATGTGGACATGGGGTGGGGGAGAAAAGGGAGTGAGATGAACTGGGGGATTGTGATTGACATATATACACTGCCATGTGTAAAAAAAAGAAATAACAGGAACCTGTTTTATAGTATAAGGAGTTGAACTCAGTGCTCTGTAGTGACCGAAAGGGTAGAATTGGGGGTACTGTTGGAGACAGGACAAAGTGCTAGTGGATATGTGTAAAGATATAGCTGACTTACTTCCTTGTACAGCAGAAACTAACATGACATTGTAAAGCAACTCTACTTCAATAAACACAAATTTAAAATTTAAAAAATTAAAAATAAGAGTCTGAAATGCCTAACATGTAGATTACTAAAAATAAGTTTAGATGTTTGAAGCCCTTTCACTTCCCCAGACATGATCTGAAGTATAATTATAGAAAATATTTTGAATATTTTATGTTACTGTGCACTTAACAGCCTGGTAACTATTTATCTCAATCTGGTATTAACTTATTTTGAATCAAATGGTTAGCTTATAATGTATTCAAAGCACTATCAACTATGTTATTTGTTCATCAGTTCAGTTCAGTTCAGTCACTCAGTCATGTCCGACTGTTTGCGACCCCATGAATCGCAGCACGCCATGCCTCCCTGACCATCACCATCTCCCGGAGTTCACTCAAACTCACGTGCATCAATTCCTTCCAAAGAACACCCAGGGCTGATCTCCTTCAGAATGGACAGGTTGGATCTCCTTGCAGTCCAAGGGACTCTCAAGAGTCTTCTCCAACACCACAGTTCAATTTGTGATATAAAATATGTAAGCAATATTAGGACCCAAAGAAGCATTAATGAACCGATATTTATTCACAAAAGA
>NW_011494930.1:552662-564678 GCF_000754665.1 Bison bison bison
AGAATAATACAAGAAAACTTTCAAGGCATGAAGAAATAAATAAGAGAAATATATAACATCATGTACCCTGATTGAATGCTTGAACTTTGAAGATAAAAGGGAAAGAAACTAAGTTCTCAACATACCAGTCACTGCAATAAATATTGCATACACCTTTTTTAATTAAAGAAATTAAAAATTATGTCAACTTCCATGAAGGAAGTGAATCAACCGAATTCATGAAAAATAGTGTTCATAAAAGCAGGGCATTCTCTGCTGTATTTTCTGCAATGATGGAGATGAAAGCCAAATTATAGCATCAAGTGTGTAATCCTCAATGAACATAAGATCTAAGAACTATGAACTTTGATAAGTTCTGATTCATATGTGAAGTCAAAAAACAACAAAATATTTTAGGTTGACAATTCCAGTTTTTCCAGGAAATTTGAAACAGTAATGTACTCTATCTCTATTTCTTTTTTGCAAATGTGATTGCAGCATAAGTTTTCAATTGGAAGAAAATTGCTTCTCTAAAATCATTAGGGAACCAATAGTATAGAATATTCTACAAATCATTGAGGGTTAAAATATTTTAATATGGAAGTTTACATTCAAAGTAAGACTTGAGGACAAATATTCTTAAGGCAGAAATTTATAGGTTTGGATAATTATTTTCCCAGTTAAAGTCAAATGCAATTTTGAAGCTGATTAACAAACCAGCAATGAGAACTAAGACATTAACTGATTTATATAAATGTTGAATGAAAATGAGCATAAAGAAGACAAGAAAAAAAGTTGTTCATTCTTTTAAGAATAAGATTTTCAAATTAAATTTGAAGAATACCAAATAAGGATCAAAAATAAGCTTGATTTATTTTTAATTAAAGTCATTATTTTATTATCTTTTTCAAGTTTTTTTTAATTGGCATATAACTTTTGTAAATTTGTTTTAATTGCAGGATACTTACTTTACAATATTGTGATGGTTTTGCCATACATCAACATGAATCGGCCACAAGTATACATGTGTCCTCCCAAATTCTGAAACCCTATTTCACCTTCTTCCCCCCCTATTCCTCTGGGTTGTCCCAGAGCCCCGGCTTTCTGTGCCCTGCTTCTGCATTGAATTTGCACTGGCCATCTATTTTACATGTGGTAATGTACATATTTCAATGCTATTCTTTCAAATCAGCCTATCCTTGCCTTTTCCCACTAAGTCCAAAAGTCTGTTCTTTATATATGGATCTTCTTGCTGCCTTCATGTAGGATTATCAGTACTGTCTTTCTAAATTCCATGTATGTGTTAATACACAATATTTATCTTTCTCTTTCTGACTTACTGTGCTATGTATAATAAGCTGCAGGTTCATCCACCTCATTAGCTGACTCAAACCTGTTCCTTTTTATAGTTGAGTATTTTTCTACTGTGTTTATAAGTCACAACTTCCTTATCCATTCATCTGTCAGTGGACATCTGGTTGCATCCATGTTCTAGATATTTTAAATAGTGCTGCAATGAATATTGGGGTACATGTGTCTCTTTCAATACTGGTTTCTTCTGATGTATGCCCAGGAGTGGGATTTCTTGGTCATATGGCAGTTTTATTCCCAGTTTTTTAAAAGAAATATTTACACTGCTCTCCATAGTGGCAGTACCAGCTTTCATTCCCGTGATCAGTATGAGAGAGTTCCCTTTTTTACACACCCTCTCCATCATTTATTGCTTGTAGACATTTTGATAATGGCCATTCTGACCAGTGTGATTTGTTTTTCTTCAATAATGAGTGATATATAACATATTTAATTATTATGATTATGTAATAGGCTAATCTGTAACCAACATACAAATCTGATGAGTTAACACGCAAAACTTTCCTTCCCATATGAATTTCAATAGACTGTGAGGACTATGCTAATCTGGAAACAATTCTGGTTGTTTCTCTGAGAAATTGAACAAGTCCCTCAGAATCTGCACCTGCACGGATTTTATCATTCAGACTTTCAGGGGCTTTGGGGGAGCATGAATCAGCAATGAAAATTTTGAAAACAATGACCCCCATTTAAATATATTTGAATAACCATGCACCAGTTCCCACCACTTCATGGGAAATAGATGGGGAAACAGTGGGAATAGTGTCAGACTTTATTTTTCTGGGCTCCAAAATCACTGCAGATGGTGACTGCAGCCATGAAATTAAAAGACGCTTACTCCTTGGAAGGAAAGTTTTGACAAACCTAGACAGCATACTCAAAAGCAGAGACATTACTTAGCCAACAAAGGTTCATCTAGTCAAGGCTATGGTTTTTCCTGTGGTCGTGTATGGATGTGAGGGTTGGACTGTGAAGAAGCCTGAGCGCCGAAGAATTGATGCTTTTGAACTGTGGTGTTGGAGAAGACTCTTGAGAATCCCTTGGACTGCAAGGAGATCCATCCAGTCCATTCTGAAGGAGATCAGCCCTGGCATTTCTTTGGAAGGAATGACGCTAAAGCTGAAACTCCAGTACTTTGGCCACCTCATGTGAAGAGTTGACTCATTGGAAAAGACTCTGATGCTGGTAGGGATTGGGGGCAAGAGGAGAAGGGGATGACAGAGGATGAGATGGCTGGATGGCATCGCTGACTCGATGGACGTGAGTCTCAGTGAACTCCAGGAGTTGGTGATGGACAGGGAGGCCTGGCGTGCTGTGATTCATGGGGTGGCAAAGAGTCAGACACGACTGAGCGACTGATCTGATCTGACACTTGCTTTATTAACTATGCCAAGTCTTTGGGTGTGTAGATCAGAGCAAACTGTAGAAAATTCTTTAAGAGTTGGGAATACCATAGCACCTGATCTGCCTCCTGGGAAGTCTGTGTGCAGGTCAAGAAACAACAGTTAGAACTGGACATGGAACAACAGACTGGTTCCAAGTCAGTAAAGGATTAAGTTAAGGCTGTATATTGTCATCCTGTTTATTTCGTGTGAAGTGAAGAAAAAGCTGGAATAAACATTGCTGGGAGAAATATTAATGACTTCAGATATGCAGATGACACCACCTTTGTGGTAGAAAGTGAAGAAGACCTAAAGATATGAAAGTGAAAGAGGACAATGAAAAAGTTGGCTTAAAGCTCAACATTCAGAAAACTAAGATCACGGCATTTGTTCCCATCACTTGATGGCAAATAGATGCAGAAACAATGGAAACAGTGAGAGAATTTATTTATTTATTTATTGGAGGGGAGGCCTCCAAAATCACTGCAGCTTGTGACTGTAGCTATGAAATTAAAAAACAACAACAACAACAACAACACTTGCTCCTGGGAAGAAAAGCTATGACCAAACCTAGACAGCATATTAAAAAGCAGAGACATTACTTTGTCAACAAAGGTCAGTCTAGTCAAAGCTATGGTTTTTTCCAGTAGTCATGCAGGGATGTGAGAGTTGGACTCTAAAGAAAGCTGAGCACCGAAGAATTGATGCTTTTGAACTGTGGTGTTGAAGAAGACTCTTGAGAGTCCCTTGGACTACAAAGAGATCAAACCAGTCAATCTTTAAGGAAATTTGTCCTGAATATTCATTGGAAGGACTGATGCTAAAGCTGAAACTTCAGTACTTTGGCCACCTGATGAGAAGAGTTGACTCATTGGAAAAGACCCTGATGCTGGGAAAGATTGAAGGCAGGAGGAAAAGGGGACGGCAGAGAATGAGATGTTTGAATGGCATCACCGACTTGATGGACATGAGTTTGAGTAAACTCCAGGAGTTGATTATTGACAGGGAGGTCTAGTGTCCATGGGGTCACAAAGAGTCAGACACGACTGCACGAATGAACTGAACTGAACTGAACACTTGCCCTTGGGAGATACACAGGAGAAGAAGCAAGTGTCTTCATTCTGAATTCTGTCAACTTTACACTTTAAGAAAGGCCAGCCTAACCAGCCACATATAACATCCCCCCAAAGGAACAATGATAGCACAGCATTTATAGAGCTTGATTTAACAAATAATATACAAATGTAGATTGTACAAACACGTTTTAGTTTTAGGTTCAGGTATTTCCAGTTTTTTGATTTAACATAAAGGGTTTCCATGAAAGGAACTTTGATTTGTAACAGCATATCCATTGAAAATAAGTGTTCAACCAATTGTTACTAACTTATTCCAGTTATTCCAGCTACATATTAGATTATAACCTACAGTGTTCTCCTGTGGCCAAGTGATCATTTCTATAATTTTATTATAAAAAATTAGTGTTGATGTTAGAAATATGTTTACTGTCTACATTTATAAACATCTAGAGTGAAATAAGCAAAATCCATGTTCAAAAATACAAAATGTGAGGCAACACACACACATATACAATTACTAATGAAAATCACCCATTAGGAAATATGTAACAAAAACAATCTGTATCATAGAAATAAATACTACCTGCATATGTCAAATGAAAGATTTGACATATGTCTTAGGTTTATGTGATTTCACCTAAACATCTTGTTAACCAAAATAGTGTGATCAGTCACCTAGAGCCAGACATCTTGGACTGTGATGTTAAGCAGGCCTTGGAAAGTATCACTACAAACAAAGCTTGTGGAGGTGATGGAATTCCACCTGAGCTATTTCAAATCCTAAAAGATGATACTGTTAAAGTGCTGCACTCGATATGCCCACAAATTTGGAAATTAACATATATGTATGCCTTATTAGAAATATGGCCCAGGACCTCACTGGTGGTCCAGTAGTTAAGACTCTGTGGTTTCACTTTCATATGCCTATATGTTATTGTTTAGTAACTGAGTCATATCCAACTCTTTTGCAACTCCATGGACTAAAACCCATTACTTTCCTCTGTCCATAGAATTTCCCAGGCAAGAATATTGGAGTGGATTACCAATTCCTTTATATATATGACCAACAAATTATTTATACATTGTATCATCATAAATAACAAAAGATAATGAGAATTAATCTCCTAAAATTTTTAAAAGATACCTTAATTAATAATTAGTTTAAAAATACAGAGTATGTTCTGTGAGTATTGACTGCCATACTTATTATTACCCTGATCGGTTAAACTGGAGGCCAAGTGATTTCCCAATTTTTTTTTATAAATATTAAATAAAACTTTTTTTTTTTATCATTGTTAAGATACTAGCAGTTAAATGAAACTCCATTAAGAAGGTTACAAAAAATTTGAAGTATTTTAAATCATTCATGTGGTGAAATATTTAAGAAAAAGAATAAGAACAAAATTCTGGGAAAGCACAGATATATGAAACAGTTATAAAATGAAGGAGGACTAATTTTGGGAGTCCAACTGGGGTTGATATGAATTCACGGTAAAACATATAAGCAATGCTTTTTATAGAATTGTTGATTTCAAACTTGGGATTATATTTCTAAATATGAAAACTTACTTAAAATCTTAGTTTCTGCATTTCAGAGTGTATAACTAGTGAGATGTTTTATAAAGTTTCATAATTTCATATGTAATTATTTGTGGATAAATATATTCTGACCTGCAGCAAAGAGTGTGTCCAGGTCCTTCAGCACGAATAGTTCCATTAAGGCAGAGGGCCACACTCAGTTCAGGCTCAGCACAACTGCTAATGTTTACTTCACAATTCCAGGAGTTGGTGATGGACAGGGAGGCCTGGTGTGCTGCGATTCATGGGGTTGCAAAGAGTTGGACACGACTGAGCGACTGAACTGAACTGATGTACCATTTAGGAGGATGAAAGTAAAGCCATGTACTGCCTTCCTGCAGAAACCTTCATTCATACAAAGGTTGGATATGCAGTCCTAAATCACAAAACAGAGAATCAAATTTGATTATTAGTGTTAAGACTAAAAATTGTATTAAAATTATATTTTAGTTAAACATGCTTAAGAATCAAATATTCAAGCTTATCTGATATTCACTTGCTCTAAAATACAAATTTCTAGTAATAAATGATTTTTAACTTTTATCACTAGAAATACTTGTCAAATGTTTCATTGTTGATTGTTCAGAAAAAAGAAACTTTATTAGACTTTATTAAATTATGTACTATGTATACAATATCAGGAATTTACTGACCCTTAGTATCAACCATGTATCTCCACTTGCCTGAACAGTCTCAGTTTAACTCTGCTGTTTTAAGGTAATGATTAGCTGTGTTTTATTAAGTCTCAAAGGACTCTTGGGTTTGATCACACACATAGAATAGGCAATTGCTTTATTTTCTTCTAAAAAGCATCTATTGACATATTTGAGTTTTTATTCCACTCAGTCTTTTTTATCAGAATGAATGTGCATATATATTTTTTCAGCTTTACTGAGGTATACTTGACAAAATACCTATAATATATTTAGAGTGTAAATGGATGATTTGATATACATTTTAAAAAGATTCCTACTGTGTCACTGATCCTGTTAACAGTGCCAATTGCTTGTTGTGCAAACTGTTTGCTGAACGCAGGGTAGGCAAGGCGTGAACTAAGAGGCTGCAAGGAGACTCCAGGAGCTGTAGGAACTGCAGACAGGATTATTCTCTGTTGGCTGTTAGGGCAGCCGTACCAGCAGACTCGCTATATTCTCTCCTCTCCTCTCCTCTGTGTCCTCACTAACTCAGCAGACACAGTCATGATGCCACAGTAATGTCACCGCTTTCTAGGTGGAGCTCACATATCCCTACAGAACAAAGTAGCTCATGAGCAAGTGGTACTCCATGATGTGCATGCACAGTGCTATAAATAATCTCCATTGTTACATAGTCATTATTTACAAAATGTGGCTCCAGAGAACCTGAGCATACCATCTGGCTAATTTGCTCTCTTTCCACACTCCACCCCTCTAGGGTCTCTGTCCTCACAGTCTACATACAAATCATGTTCTGTGATAGTCCCTTGGAGAGTAACACTGACCCTTGCAACAGCAGTAGCTGTAACAACAGTTACCTTCCCAATGCATAGCAAGACCAAAGGCTAGGTATCACCCGGAACTCATATTGCAGTCCTTGCCCTTATATATAAAGTGCCTTTATCTTCCATGTGAAAGTGAGAGTCTCAATCCTGTCCAACTCTTCATGACCCCATGGACTATACAGTTCATATAATTCTCCAGGCCAGAATACTGGAGTGGGTAGCCTTTCCCTTCACTGGGGGATCTGCCCAACCCAGGAATCCAACCAGGGTCTCCTGCATTACAGGTGGATTCTTTACCAACTGATCTATCTGGTAAGCCTTATTGTCCATGGCCAAGTCTAGTTATTACATCTTCAAAGATAATTGCCTATATAAGCATGAGATGGCTTTTTAACATTTTATCCTGAAAAGCAATATTTTTTTTCTAGAGCTGTCACTAGTTGCCACTCACACTTGCAAACATTTACTGACTTTTATCAAGTGTTAATATAAAAACTCAAACTGACAAGGCTAATGTGGGAACTGTTGTATTCACATTATGTGTCAAATGGAAAAATTAAAAGTTTGTCAAAATCATCAGAGAGTTTAATTGATGCCATTTTCAATAAGAAATCGACTGTGCACTTTAATATAAAACTCAGGTCAAATTTGGAATCGAGATGGTGATCTTTTACATTTATCCAAGTGATAGATTTAAAAATATGTTTTTATAAATGAATACCATTCTGATATTTGTTCTACTTTTTCTGAAAATGTGAACTCCATAAGGATAACCAAGAGCACTTAGATTTGGGGCAGATACTGTAGCTATTTTTATGGAATGTAAATGCAGGATTCCAAGGGGAGTGATATGGAAATGCCATATATCCCACTTACTTCAAAAGCAAGGTATATTTAGAATGACTTATTAGAAAGCAATACATAAACTAATTGAGTTATATCTCCAATGGGAAGACAGAGAAAGGTTTTAGACTGACAAGTTTTGCCTCTAGGGTTTATATGAATCTTGTACTAAATTAATTAGAAGACTTAATGGAAAATGCAAAACAAGTTCTTTTTAGAAAAAAATCAACATTTAAAGTTCTTGATCTTTTCTAATTAAAAATTAAGGCATCATTTTCTTTTGTTCATCATTGTTTGAACTACTTTCTATACTCTAATATAATAAAGTGATTCCCAAGAAGAGCCCATTACTTTTAATTTGGAAAATGACAGGAACAAAAGGCTGGTATATTTACAAAAAAGGGAGTAAATTGGGAGAAATGTTACAGATCAGGGCAATCTAGACAACTGAGCTAGTCTCCAATGTTCACTCAAACTGTATTCAAACCCCCAAGCCAAGACATGTACAAGAGTGTAAGAGTAATAGAGCAGTGTATTCATTGTGTACAGCTTATGCTAATAAGCATGAAAGTTAGCTCTCTGACAGTTTTGTTGTATCCTGAGGTAAAGATGGTTTAGGTCCAAAACTTTGTTCTGTGATCTCTGAACTTCCCTGAAGGATAGAAAGTTATTTTCCAAGATCATATTCACCATGTCTCTCATCAAATGATGTTTTCTTTTTAGTGCTGATGCTTTTTAAAAAGTGGGATACTTTCTTCAAATAAGATCATAGGGAAACAAAGCATATTAAACAAGAAATGATGCAATTGTCTATCTGAAGATTGGAAACAGAACATGGTAGCCATTAGTGCCCTACCTCATCCACTCCAGACTTATTTTTATTTTTTTTATGTATATATTTTTACTTAAAGGATAACTGCTTTATAGAACTTTGTTGTTTTCTGTCAAACCTCGACATGAATCAAGCATAGGTATACAGATATTCCCTCCGTTTGGAACCTCCCTTGCATGTCCTTCCCCATCCCACCCCTCTAGGTTGATACAGAGCCCCTGTTTGAGTTTCCTGAGCCATACAGCAAATTTCCATTGGTTCTCTATTTTACATATGGTAATATAAGTTTCTGTATTACACTTCCATACATCTCATATTCTCCTCCCCTCTCCCCATGTCCATTAGTCTATTCCCTATGTCTGTTTGTCTGTTTCTCATTCAGTTCAGTTCAGTTCAGTTAAGTCACTCAGTCATGTCCGACTCTTTGTGACCCCATGAATCGCAGCAAACCAGGCCTCCCTGTCCATCACCAGCTACCGGAGTTCACTCAGACTCACGTCCATCGAGTCAGTGATGCCATCCAGCCATCTCATCCTATGTCGTCCCCTTTTCCTCCTGCCCCCAATCCCTCCCAGCATCAGAGTCTTTTCCAATGAGTCAACTCTTCACATGAGGTGGCCAAAGTACTGGAGTTTCAGCTTTAGCATCATTCCCTCCAAAGAAATCCCAGGGCTGATCTCCTTCAGAATGGACCGGGTGGATCTCCTTGCAGTCCAAGGGTGTCTCAAGAGTCTTCTCCAACACCACAGTTCAAAAGCATCCATTCTTTGGGGCTCAGCTTTCTTCACAGTCCAACTCTCACATACATACATGACCACTGAAAAAACCATAGCCTTGACTAGATGGACCTTTGTTGGCAAAGTACTGTCTCTGCTTTTGAATATGCTATCTAGGTTGATCATAACTTTTCTTCCAAAGAGTAAGTGTCTTTTAACTTCATGGCTGCAGTCACCATCTGCAGTGATTTTGGAGCCCAGAAAAATAAAGTCTTGCACTGTTTCCACTGTTTCCCCATCTATTTCCCATGAAGTGATGGGACCAGATGCCATGATCTTCGTTTTCTAAATGTTGAGCTTTAAGCCAACTTTTTCACTCTCCACTTTCACTTTCATCAAGAGGCTTTTCAGTTCCTCTTCACTTTCTGCCATAAGGGTAGTGTCATCTGCATATCTGAGGTTATTGATAATTCTCCTGGTAATCTTGATTACAGCTTCTGCTTCTTCCAGCCCAGGGTTTCTCATGATGTACTCTGCATATAAGTTAAATAAGCAGGTGCCTCTATACAGCCTTGACGTACTCTGTTTCCTATTTGGAACCAGTCTATTGTGGCATGTCCAGTTCTAACTGATGATTCCTGACCTGCATATAGGTTTCTCAAGAGGCAGGTCAGATGCTCTGGTATTCCCATCTCTTTCAGAATTTTCCACAGTTTTTTTCTGATCCACACAAAGACTTTGGCATATCAATAAAGCAGAAATAAATGCTTTTCTGGAACTCTCATGCTTTTTTGATGATGCAGCAGATGTTGACAATTATATCTGTTTCCTCTGCTTTTTCTAAAACCACCTTGCACATCTGGAAGTTCATGGTTCACATACTGATGAAGCCTGTCATGGATAATTTTTTCTGAGGCTGTAAAGAGCAATATTGCATAGGAACCTGGAATGTCAGGTCCATGAATCAAGGCAAATTGGAAGTGGCCAAAAAGGAGATGGCAAGAGTGAACGTCAACATTCTAGGAATCAGTGAACTAAAATATACTGGAATGGGTGAATTTAACTCAGATGACCGTTATATCTACTAGTGCAGGCAGGAATCCCTCAGAAGAAATGGAGTAGCCATCATGGTCAACAAAAGAGTTCAAAATGCAGTACTTGGATGCAATCTCAAAAACGACAGAATGCTCTCTGTTCATTTCCAAGGCAAACCGTTCAATATCACAGTAACCCAAGTCTATGCCCCAACCAGTAACTCTGAAGTTAATGGTTCTATGAAGACCTACAAGACCTTTTAGAACTAACACCCAAAAAAGATATCCTTTTCATTATAGGAGACTGGAATACAAAAGTAGGAAGTCAAGAAACACCTGGAGTAACAGGCAAATTTGGCCTTGGAATATGGAATGAAGCAGGACAAAGGCTAATAGAGTATTGCCAAGAAAATGCACTGGTTATAGCAAACAACCTCTTCCAAAAAACACACGAGAAGACTCTACACATGGACATCACCAGATGGTCAACACCAAAATCTGATTGATTATATTCTTTGCAGCCAAAGATGGAGAAGCTCTAAGCAGTCAGCAAAAACAAGACCAGAAGCTGACTGTGGCTCAGATCACAAATTCCTTACTGCTGAATCAGACTTAAATTGAAGAAAGTAGTGAAAGCCACTAGACGATTCAGGTATGCCCTAAATCAAATCCCTTATGATTATACAGTGGAAGTGAGAAATAGATTTAAGGGACTAGATCTGACAGAGTGCCCGATGAACTATGGACAGAGGTTCATGACATTGTACAGGAGACGGGGATCAAGACCATCCCCATGGAAAAGAAATGCTAAAAAAAAGCAAAATGGCTGTCTGGGGAGGCCTTACAAATAGCTGTGAAAAGAAGAGAAGCGAAGAGCAAAGGAGCAAAGGAAAGATATAAGCATCTGAATGCAGAGTTCCAGAGAATAGCAAGAAGAGATAAGAAAGCCTTCCTCAGCGATCAATGCAAAGAAATAGAGGAAAACAACTGGATGGGAAAGACTAGAGATCCCTTCAAGAAAATTAGAGATACCAATGGAACATTTCATGCAAATATGGGTTCGATAAATGACAGAAATGGTATAGACCTAAAAGAAGCAGAAGATGTAAAGAAGAGGTGACAAGAATACACAGAAGAACTGTACACAAAAGATCTTCATGACCCAGATAATCACGATGGTGTGATTATTCACCTAGAGCCAGATATCCTGGAATGTGAAGTCAAGTGGGCGTTAGAAAGCATCACTACGAACAAAGCTAGTGGAGGTGATGGAATTCCAGTTGAGCAATTTCAATTCCTGAAAGATGATGCTGTGAAACTGCTGCACTCAATATGCCAGCAAATCTGGAAAACTCAGCAGTGGCCACAGGACTGGAAAAGGTCAGTTTTCATTCCAATCCCAAAGGAAGGCAATGCCAAAGAATGCTCAAACTGCCGCACAATTGCACTCATCTCACATGCTGGTAAAGTAATGCTCAAAATTCTCCAAGCCAGGCTTCAGCAATACATGAACTGTGAACTTTCTGATGTTCAAGCTGGTTTTAGAACAGGCAGAGGAACCAGAGATCAAATTTCCAAAATCCACTGGATCATGGAAAAAGCAAGAGAGTTCCAGAAAAACATACATTTCTTCTTTATTGACTATGCCAAAGCCTTTGACTGTGTGGATCACAATAAACTGTGGAAAATTCTGAAAGAGATGGGATAACCAGACCACCTGACCTC
>NW_011494930.1:564881-585813 GCF_000754665.1 Bison bison bison
ACTTAAAAGCCACTTGATGAAGTTGAAAGAGGAGAGTGAAAAAGTTGGCTTAAAACTCAACATTCATAAAAAGAAGATCATGGCATCTGGTCCCATCACTTCATGGGAAATAAATGAGGAAACATTGTAAACAGTGTCAAACTTTATTTTTGGGGGGCTCCAAAATCACTGCAGATGGTGACTGCAGCCATGAAATTAAAAGAAGCTTACTCCTTGGAAGAAGAGGTATGATCACCCTAGATAGCATGTTGAAAAACAGAGACATTACTTTGACAACAAAGTTTCATCTAGTCAGTGCTATGATTTTTCCAGTGGTCATGTACGTATGTGAGAGTCGGACTGTGAAGAAAGCTGAGCACCGAAGAATTGAAGCTTTTGAACTGTGGTGTTGGAGAAGTCTCTTGAGAGTCCCTTGGACTGCAAGGAGATCCAACCAGTCCATTCTGAAGGAGTTGAGCCCTGGGATTTATAGGGAAGGAATGATGCTAAAGCTGAAACTCCAGTACTTTGGCCACCTCATGCAAAGAGTTGACTCATTGGAAAAGACTCTGATGCTGGGGGGAATTGGGGACAGGAGGAGAAGGGGAAGCCAGAGAATGAGATGCCTGGATGGCATCACTGACTCGATGGAGGTGAGTCTAAATGAACTCCGGGAGTTGGTGATGGACTGGAAGGCCTGGCGTGCTGCAATTCATGGGGACGCAAAGAGTCAGACACGAATGAGTGACTGAACTGAACTGAACTGAAATAAATTCTTCACTATCATTTTTCTAGATTTTGTATATATGTCTTAATATAGGATAATTATGTTTCTCTTTCTGACTTACTTCACTCTGTATAATAGGCTCTAGGATCATCCACCTCATTAGAACTGACTCAAATGTGTTCCTTCGTATGGCTGAGTAACATACCACTGTGTATATGTACCACTACTTCTTTATCCATCCATTTGTCAGTGGACCACTGGGTTGCTTCCATGTTCTAGCTATTGTAAATAGTGCTGTAAGGAACAATGGAATACATGTGTCTTTTCAGCACTGGTTTCTTTGGGGTATACGCCTAGGAATGGGATTGTTGGTCCATATGGTGCTTTTAGTGGTGGTTTTTAAAAGAATCTCCATTCCATCTTCCATAGTTGCTGTGTCAATTTACATTCCCGCCAACAGTGCAAGAGCATTCCCTTTTCTCAACATCCTCTCCAGCATTTATTGTTTGTAGACTTTTTGATGATGGCCATTCTGGCTGGTGTGACGTGATATTTTGTTGTAGCTTTGAATTGCATTACTTTAATAATGAGCGATATTGAGCATCTTTTCATGTGTTTGTTAGTGATCTGTATGTCTTCTTTGGAGAAATGTCTATTTAGGTTTTTTTTCTCAAGTTGTATGAGGTGCTTGTATATTATGGAAATTAATCCTTTGTCAGTTGTTTAATTTGCTTTTTCTGCCCTTCTGAGGGTTGTCTTTCCACCTTTCTTGTAATTTCCTTTGTTGTGAAAAACTTTTAAGTTTAATCAGGTCCCATTTGTTTACTTTTGTAGCTCCATTACTCTAGTAGGTGGGTCGTAGAGGATCTTACTTTGATTTACGTCATCCAATGTTCTGCCTATGTTTTCCTCCAATAGTTTTTCAGTTTCTGGTCTTATATTTAGGTATTTAATCCATTTTGATATCTTTGTGTATGGTGTTAGGAGGGGTTCTAATTTCATTATTTTATATGCAGCTGTCCAATTTTCCTGACACCATTTATGGAAGAGGCTGTCTTTGCCTCATTGCAAATTCTTGCCTCTTTTGTAAAAAATAAGGTACCCATATGTGCATGGGTTTATTTCTGGGCTTTCTATCTGTTCCATTCATCTATATTTCTGTTTTTATGCCAATACCATACTGTCTTGATGATTGTAGCTTTGTAGTATAATCTGAAGTCAGGAAAGTTGATTCCTCCAGCTCCATTCTTCTTTCTCAAGACTGCTTTGGCTATTCAGAGTCTTTTGTGTTTCCATATGAATTGTGAACTTGTTTTTTCTAGTGCTGTGAAAAATGCAATTTGTAATTTGATAGGGATCACGTTGAACCTGTAGATCATGTTTGGAATGA
This sequence comes from Bison bison bison, assembly GCF_000754665.1. Lineage (NCBI taxonomy): Eukaryota > Metazoa > Chordata > Mammalia > Artiodactyla > Bovidae > Bison > Bison bison. Next base: position 566,978 of record NW_011494930.1, read on the forward strand.
TAGTCATTTTCATAATACTGATTCTACCTACTCAGGGACATGGAATATCTCTCCATACGTTTATGTCATCTTTGATTTCTTTCATCAGTGTCTTATATTTTTCTCTGTACAGTTCTTGTGTCTCCTTAGGTAGGTTTATTCTTAGATTTTTTATTCTTTATGTTGTAATGGTGAATGGAATTGATTCCTTAATCTCTCTTTCTGATTTTTCATTGTTAGTATATAAAAATGCAAGTGATTTCTCTGTATTGACTTTATATCCTCTGACTTTATTAAATGCAGTGATTAGCTCTAGTGATTTTCTGATAGTATCTTTAGCGTTTTCTATGTACAGTATCATGTCATCTGAAAACAATGAGAGCTTTACTTCTTCTCTGATCTGGATTCCGTTTATTTCTCTTTCTTCTCTGATTGCTGTAGGTAGGATTTCCAAAACTATGTTGAATAATAGCGGTGAAAGTGGCCACCCTCGTCTTGTTACTGATCTTAGGGGGATGCTTTTAATTTTTCACCATTAAGAATAATGTTTGCTGTAGGCTTAGCATATATGGCCTTTACTATGTTGAGGTAGGTTCCTTATATGCCCATTTTTTTTAAGAGTTTTAATCATAAATGAGTGGTTAATTTTGTCAAAGCCTTTTTCTGCATCTCTTGATATGTTCATATGGGTTTTATCTTTTGATTTGTTAATATGGTGTATCACATTGATTGATTTGAGTATATTGAAGAATCCTTGCATTCCTGGAATGAACTCAACTTGATCATGGTGTATGAGATTTTAATGTGTTGTTGAATTATGTATGCTAAAATTTTGTCGAGGACTTTTGAATCTATGTTCATCAGTGATATTGGCCTGTAGTTTTCTTTCTTTGTGTTGTCTGTCTGGTTTTGATAGCAGGGTGGTGGTAGCCTTGTAGAATGAATTTGGAAATGTTCCTTCCTCTGCAATTTTTTGAAAAGGTTTTAGAAGGATAGGTGTTAGATCTTTGAATGTTTGATGAAAATCTCATGTGAAGCTATATGGTCCTGGGCTTTTATTTTGGGGAGATGTTTGATCACAGACTCAATTTCAGTGCTTCTATTTGGGTTGTTCTTAATTTCTATTTCTTCCCAGTTCAATCTTGGAAGATTGAACTTTAATAAGAATCTACATTTTTTCTATGTTATCCACTTTATTGCCATATAGTTTCTCATAATAATCTTATAATCCTTTTTATTTCTGCATTGTCTGCTGTAACCTCTCCTTTTTCATTTCTAATTTTGTTGATTTGATTCTTCTCTCTTTTTTCCTTGACAAGTCTGACTAAAGGTTTGCCAATTTTATCTTCTCAAAGAACCAGCTTTTAGTTTTATTAATCTTTACTATTGTTTTCTTTCATTTCTTTTTCACTCATTTCTGCTCTGATTTTTCTGATGTCTTTCCATCTGCTAACTTTGTTTTTTGTTTGTTTTTCTTGCTGTTGTTTTTCTTCTTTTTCCAGTTGTTTTAGGTATAAAGTCAGGTTGTCTATTTGCTTTTTTTTTTTTTGTCCCTTGAGGTAGGATTATATTGTTATAGACTTCCCTCTTAGAACTGCTTTTGCTGTTTTGAATTGTTGTGTTTTCATTATCATTATCATATCATATGATATCATATCATATTAATTATCATTTGTTTCTAGAATTTTTTTTATTTCCCTTTTGATTTCTTCAGTAACCTGTTGGTTATTTAGAAAAGTATTGCTTAATTTCCATGTGTTTGTGTTTTTACAGCATTTTTTTCCTTGTAATTATTAGTTAGTCTCATAGTGTTGTGGTCAGAAAAGGTGCTTGATATCATTTCAACTTTCTTAAATTTATGAGCTTGGATTTGTTACCCAAGATGTGGTCTATCCTGGAGAATGTTCCATATGCACTTGAGAAGAAGGTGTATTCTGCATTTAGATGGAATGTCTTGAAGATATCAGTGAGATCCATCTCATCTAATGTATCACTCAAGACTTAGGTTTCCTTATTAATTTTCTGTTTCGATGATCTATCAGTTGACATGAGTAGGGTGTTAAAGTCTCCTACTATTATTGTGTTACTATAAATTTCTCCTTTTATGTCTGTTTGTGTCTGTCTTATGTATTGAGGTGCTCCTATGTTGGGTGCATAGATATTTACAGTTGTTATGTCTTCCCCTTGGATTGATCATTATGTAATGTCCTTTCTTATCTCTGCAATATTCTTTATTTTGAGGTCTATTTTGTCTGATCCGAGAATGGCTACTCCAGCTTTCTTTTGCTTTCTATTTGTATGGAGTATATTCTTTCATCCTCTCACTTTCAGTGTATATGTGTCTTTGGGTCTGACATAGCTTTCTTGTAGACAGCATATATATGGGTCTTGTTTTTGTATCCATTCAGCCAATCTGTGTCTTTGGTTGGTGCACTTAATCTGTTTACATTTAAAGTAGTTACTCATATATATGTTCCTATTTTCGTTTTCTTAATTGTTTGGGGTTGGATTTTGTAGATCTTTTCCTTCTTTTGTATTTCTTGACTATATAAATCCCTTTAACATATGTTGTTAAGCTGGTTTGATGGTAATGCATTCTCTTAACTTTTACTTGTCTGCAAAGCTTTTTATTTCTCCATCAATTATGATGTGATCCTTGCTGGGTAATCTTGGTTGCAGACTTTTCCCTTTCAGTACTTTAAATATATCCTGCCATTTCCTTCTGGCCTGCAGAGTTTCTACTGAAAGATCAGCTGTTAAATGTATGGGATTTTCCTTGTATGTTGCTTGTTGCTTTTCCCTAGTTGCTTTTAATATTCTTTATTTCTGTTTAATCCTTGTTAGTTTGATTAATATATGTCTTGGTGTGTTTCTCCTTGAGTTTATCCTGTATGGACTCTTTGTGCCTCTTGGACTTGATAGACTATTTCTTTTTTTTTTTTTAATTTTAATTAATTTTATTTTAATTTTCAAACTCCACATAATTGTATTAGCTTTGCCAAACATCAAAATGAATCCACCATATTGAGGAAATTTTCAAATGTAATCTCTTTGAAAAATTGCTCATATTTCTTTTTTTATTCTTCTTCTGAGACCCCCATAATTTGAATGTTGGTGCATTTGTTATTGTCCCAGAGGTCTCTGAGACAATCCTCAATTATTTTCATTCTTTTTATTTTATTCTGCTCTTCAGAAATTATTTCCACCATTTTATATTCCAGCTCACTGATTTCTCCTAGAATATTTTTAATTTCAGTAATTGTGTTGTTTGTCTCTGTATGTTTATTCTTTAATTTTTATAGGTCTTTTTAATTTATTCTTGCATTTTCTTCATTCTGTTTTCAAGGTTTGTTTTTTTTTTTTTTTATCATCTTTACTATCATTTTTCTGAATTCTTTTTGGGTAATTTGCCTATTTCCTCTTCGTTTATTTGGACTTCTCTGTTTCTAACTTGTTCCTTCATTTGAATTTCTCTACCTTTTCGTTATTTTTTATTTTTTTTAACTTATTGTGTTTGAGGTCTCCTTTCCCCAGGCTTCAAGGTTGAATTATTTCTTCTTTTTGGCTTCTGCCCCCCTAGGTTGATGCAGTGGTGTTTGTAAGCTTTATATAGAGTGAGATTTATGCTAAGTTTCTGTTGTTATTGTTGTTGCTGTTGTTTTGTTTCTCCTCTGATGGGCAAGGCTGAGCGACATGGTAATCCTATCTGCTGATGATTGGGTTTACATTTTCTTTGTTTGTTGTTTGGAAGAGGTGTCCTGCACAGGATATTACTGGTGTTTGGATGATGCAGTGTCTTATAGTCAAGTGTTTTCCTTCGCGGGTGTTCTCACTATTTGATACTCCATAGGGTTAATTCTCTGTTAGTCTAGGGTCTTAAAATCAGTGCTCCCACTTTAAAGGCTCAGGGTTTAATCTCTCCCACTGGGGAGAACTGGGACCCGTGACTTACAAGGGTTTGAGAAGGTTGCCTCTACTTGGGTAGTAGCTTCCCAGCTGCTGTATTTTCTGAATGGCCAGAATTCCCAAGAGAATTCTCGTAACTGTGAACTGGTCATATGTTCTTTTCTCTGAATGGAAACAACTTTAGTTCACCTAAGGACAGACCTGTTTTTGGTCCACAATCAAGAATTACTAAATTTCGTACAATTTCTTGACTTTTGATGAACTTGAATAAATTCTACCAATATTATTTACTATTTCTGAAACTGAAATTGCACAAATCAAACAAGACTATGAAATATAAAAATTGGGACTAGTTGTGGTGCCAAATTTACAAAGCAAAAATCAAGATTTTTTTTTTAAAGGTAATGCAAATTTCCAACCTTATTTAAAAAGGTCACTTAATACCACTAATATCCTATAAACAAAAGAATATTGCAAAAGAAATCTAAAGCATACATTCTTGGTAGTATATTGTACAGTAACTTGGCAAAATGAAGGGCCAAGCATGAACACTTGCAAAAGACCATGATTACACATCGCTAAGGAATTTGTGACACTCCATAGCACATGGAGTCAGTTTTGCTGTTCTAGAGGGGTTGAAAATGAAGGGCAACTCCCCCCCCCCCCCCCCCGCCTGTTTTACTCCTTTGATTTAGAAATAGTGATAAAAATCTGCCCCTATCTTGGAGATTCAAGATTTATGGACAGGACAAATAATGGAATCAATATAAAAAAAATATGTAGAAGAAATTCTTAATGACACACAAATATGGTGGGAAAAATACACTTTGAAGTGAAAAGGAAATACACCAACAAATACACAAATAAGCATGAAGAGAGTTTTCAAAGAACCAACAATTATTTCTTACCATAAATTAAAAAACAAAACAAAACAAAAAAAAACTAAAACTTCTGCATCTAGGACACAGAAATTTTAAGGGCAATAATCTTAAAATATCTTAAGTCTTCATCAAGAGGGTACTGATGAAATAAATACAGTGCCTACATACAATAGAATATTAATAAGACTAAAGTAGAAATATGTGTGTGTGTGTGTGTGTGTGTGTGTATGTATGTGTGTGTGTGTAGACTACTCTGCACTGATAGAGTGAAACCTGTTTGTGTAATAATTATTGCCATTATAGAAAAAGTCCCTTGTAAATTTCTTCTCACCCTTGAAGAAATACAAATAAACACACACTCAGTTCTTTACTTTGGTCATTTCTTTTCTGTTTATAAAATTTCGTTTAGTCCTTCAAGATAAAATCTTAGTTTCTCTTCATCTGAGAATCTATATCTCTTTTTTTATGAAATCTTTTTGTTGTTGTTGTTTTTTTTTTTAGTTAGTCTTTGTATACTTATAATTTTATATTCAAAGCAAAACACTGCTCCCTTAAAGCATTTATCCTTTTAAGTCCTAACAATATAGAAGTAGCTTCTTTCTACATTACTCAATTCTCTTTGCTTTTTGGTGTGTGTGTGTGTGTGTGTGTGTGCGTGTGTGTGTGTGTGTGTGTACTCAGAGTTGTATTACATTTTTTCACTAACCATGACTTCCAGTCCATAGCCAATCATGACTTTGCTTTTATCTAGCATTAATTCTGGGCTTCCCAGGTGGTGCTAGTCATAAAGATTCCACATGTAATGCAGGAGACCCAATAAATGTGGGTTTGATCCCTGGGATGGGAAGATTACCTGGAGTAAGAAATGGTAACCCACTCCAGTACTCTTGCCTGGAAAATCTCATGGACAGAGGAGCCTGGCAGGCTACAGTCCATGGTGTCACAAAGAGTTGGCCATGACTGAATATACTGCACTCCAGCATTAATTCTAATATTTTTAACAGTGTCTAAAATTATTAGGTTAACAGCAAACATTTTTGCTTTTGTTTTGGTTTGAGGCCCTAGCATGATATTTTTTTTTTTTTACATTTTCCTATGATGCTCAGATACATATTGACCCAAGAGTTATTTTCAATCAGTACTGCCTGTGTTTCACCACTGCTCTTGACTCTTTGGACTAGAAATACAGACTCAACCTTCAATCCTTAAATGCCCTTCAGAAGCTACTATCTGGACATTGCACATCTCCAAATGGAGTTGGTGAGGCAGGAGTTATATCTGATAATTATTATACATTAGTTTTTCATAAACTATACATATTTAGTAGAATGAATGGCCTAAACTATATGTGGAATGCAATTACTGTGTTCATAAAAAGACCATTAAAAACTTTAAGTTTTTTAACGATAATAATTAACATGGATGGAAGAATAAGATATCAAAAAGAAGAGAAACAGAGTAAATAGTACTGAAACTGACCCATATAAGGGGATTTAGTGCATGAAAAGTAAGGTATCCCAAAACAGTATAGAAATGATAGATATTTTGGTAAAAGTTTTAGGAAAATTGATTATATTCTTGAAAAAAAAAATAGATTCATTTTATCAGTCATAAAAATATTCACCATGGGTTAAAGTACTAAAAGTGTTAATCCTAAAATTATACTAGATGAAAATGTAAGAAAATGACTTACATATTGTTGTGTGAAAAGATCTAAAAAGAGGCAAAGCTTAGTGTCATAGAGAAAAAAGGTAAGAAAAGTGAAAATCTCATTATATGAAAGTTTTATGTAAAAAAGGTCAAACTCTAATTTAGATCTGTAATTTTGCAGAATCTAGAGGATTTTATGCATAATTTTAGGTAATATATAAAATCTGAAAAGACAGGGCAGGCATATCAAAAGAAAAGTACTATCAGTCAAAAATTGTGAATATGAAGGTCCAAAGAAATGCATGTAGTGTATAATCACCTGGAAATGTGTTCAATTTTCATAATAATCCAAAAAATATACATGAAAATAGTGACATGCTACATTTTCCTCTAAGTGCACTAAGTGCAGGCAGCTGCGACGACCAGCGCACTAAGTGCAGCTGAGAGGAGCTACCGCACTTCAGAGGTCAGGAGCAGAAGCTGGGAGGACCCCATGCCCTAAGGGTGGCGGCCAAGAGGAGTTACCCCACGTCCAAAGTCATGGGCAGCAGCCGAGAGTGCAAAGCTGACAGCGCAGGAATGGCTGAGAGGAGCTACCCCACGTCCAAGGTCGGGGGCATGGCAGAGAGGAGCTACCCCACGTCCTAGGTTAGGGGCGGTGGCCAGGAGGACCAACCTTGCGTCCTAGGATCCTGGCCGCACAGGCGCAGGAGGGCCTAGAGGAGCTATCCCACGTTGAAGGTCAGGAAGGGAGACAGTGAGGAGATACCCCTCATCAAAGGTAAGGAGCAGCAGCTGTGCTTTGCTGGAGTAGCTTTGAAGAGATACCCCACGCCCAAGGTAAGAGAAACCCAAGTAAGACGGTAGGTGTTACAAGAGGGACGCACAGTGAAACCATACTCACAGAAAACTAGTCAATCTAATCACACTAGGACCACAGCCTTGTCTAACTCAGTGAAACTAAGCCATGCCCATGGGGAAACCCAAGATGGGCGGGTCATGGTGGAGAAATTTGACAGAATGTGGTCCACTGGAGAAGGGAATGGCAAACCACTTCAGTATTCTTGCCTTGAGAACCCCATGAACAATACGAAAAGGCAAAATGATAGGATACTGAAAGAGGAACTCCCCAGGTCAGTAGGTGCCCAATATGCTACTGGAGATCAGTGGAGAAATAACTCCAGAAAGAATGAAGGGATGAAGCCAAAGCATAAACAATACCCAGCTGTGGATGTGACTCATGATAGAAGCAGGGTCCGATGCTGTAAAGAGCAATATTGCATAGGAATCTGGAATGTGAGGTCCATGAATCAAGGAAAATTGGAAGTGGTCAAACAAGAGATGGCAAGAGTCAATGTCGACATTCTAGGAATCAGTGAATGAAAATGGACTGGAATGGTGAATTTAACTCAGATGAACATTATATCTACTACTGTGGGCAGGAATCCCTCAGAAGAAATGGAGTAGCCATCATGGTCAACAAAGGACTCCAAAATTCAATACTTGGATGCAATCTCAAAAACGACAGAATGATCTCTGTTCGTTTACAAGGCAAACCATTCAATATCACAGTAATCCAAGTCTATAACCCAACCAGTAATGCTGAAGAAGCTGAAGTTAAATGGTTCTATGAAGACCTACAAGACCTTTTAGAACAAATACCCAAAAAAGATGTCCTTTTCACTACAGGGGACTGGAATGTAAAAGTAGGAAGTCAAGAAACAGTGGAAATAACATGCAAATTTTGCCTTGGAATACGGAATGAAGCAGGGCAAAGACTAATAGAGTTTTGCCAAGAAAATGCACTGATCATAACAAACACCCTCTTCAAACAACACAAGAGAAGACTCTACACATGGACATTACCAGATGGTCAACACTAAAATCAGATTGATTATATTCTTTGCAGCCAAAGATGGAGAAGCTCTATACAGTCAGCAAAAACAAGACCAGGAGCTGACTGTGGCTCAGACCATGAACTCCATATTGCCAAATTCAGATTTAAATTGAAGAAAGTAGGGAAAACCACTAGACCATTCAGGTATGACCTAAATCAAATCCCTTATGATTATACAATGGAAGTGAGAAATAGATTTAAGGGCCTAGATCTGATAGATAGAGTGCCTGATGAAATATGTAATGAGGTTCGTGACATTGTACAGGTGACAGGGATCAAGACCATCCCCATGGCAAAGAAATGCAAAAACACAAAATGGCTGTTTGGGGAGGGCTTACAAATAGCTGTGAAAAAAAGAGAAGTGAAAAGCAAAGGAGCAAAGGAAAGATATCAACATCTGAATGCGGAGTTCCAAAGAATAGCAAGAAGAGATAAGAAAGCCTTCCTCAGCCATCAATGCAAAGAAATAGAGGAAAACAACAGAATGGGAAAGACTAGAGATCTCTTCAAGAAATTAGAGATACCAAGGGAACATTTCATGCAAATATGGGCTCGATAAAGGACAGAAATGATATGGACCTAACAGAAGCAGAAGATATTAAGAAGAGATGGCAAGAATACATAGAAGAACTGTACAAAAAAGATCTTCACAACCCAGATAATCACGATGGTGTGATCACTGACCTAGAGCCAGACAACCTGGAATGTGAAATCAAGTGGGCTTTAGAAAGCATCACTACGAACAAAGATAGTGGAGGTGATGGAATTCCAGTTGAGCTATTTCAAATCCTGAAAGATGATGCTGTGAAAATGCTGCACTCAATATGCCAGCAAATTTGGAAAACTCAGCAGTGGCCACAGGAATGTAAATGGTCAGTTTTCATTTCAATCCCAAAGGAAGGCAATGCTAAAGATGCTCAAACTACCACACACTTGCACTCATCTCACACGCTAGTAAAGTAATGCTCAAAATTCTCCAAGCCAGGCTTCAGCAATACGTGAACCGTGCACTTCCTGATGTTCAAGCTGGTTTTAGAAAAGGTAGAGGAACCAGAGATCAAATTGCCAACATCCGCTGGATCATGGGAAAAGCAAGAGAGTTCCAGAAAAACATCTATTTCTGCTTTATTGACTATGCCAAAGCCTTTGACTGTGTGGATCACAATAAACTGTGCAAAATTCTGAAAGAGATGGGAAAACCAGACCACCTGATCTGTCTCTTGAGAAATTTGTATGCTGGTCAGGAAGCAACAGTTAGAACTGGACATGGAACAACAGGCTGGTTCCAAATAGGAAAAGGAGTACGTCAAGGCTCTATATTGTCACCCTGCTTATTTAACCTATATGCAGAGTACATCATGAGAAACGCTGGGCCGGAGGAAGCACAAGCTGGAATCAAGACTGCCTGGAGAAATATCAATAACCTCATATATGCAGATGACACCACCCTTATGGCAGAAAGTGAAGAGGAACTAAAAAGCCTCTTGATGAAAGTGAAAGTGGAGAGTGAAAAAGTTGGCTTAAAGCTCAGCATTCAGAAAACGAAGATCATGGCATCTGGTCCCATCACTTCATGGGAAATAGATGGGGAAACAGTGGAAATAGTGTCATACTTTATTTGTCTGGGCTTCAAAATCACTGCAGATGGTGACTGCAGCCATGAAATTAAAAGACTCTCACTCACTGCAAGGAAAGTTATGACCAACCTAGATAGCATGTTCAAAAGAAGAGACATTACTTTGCCAACAAATTATCGTCTAGACAAGGCCATGGTTTTTCCTGTGGTCATTTATGGATGTTAGAGTTCGACTGTGAAGAAGGCTGAGCACCGAAAAATTGATGCCTTTGAACTGTGGTGTTGGAGAAGACTCTTGAGAGACCCTTGGACTGCAAGGAGATCCAACCAGTCCATTCTGAAGGAGATCAGCCCTGGGATCTCTTTGGAAGGAATGATGCTAAAGCTGAAACTCCAGTACTTTGGCCACCACACGCAAAAAGTTGACTCATTGGAAAAACTCTGATGCTGGGAGGGATTGGGGGCCGGAGGAAAAGGGGACGACAGAGGATGAGATGGCTGGATGGCATCACTGACTCAATGAACTTGAGTCTAGGTGAACTCCGGGAGTTGGTGATGGACCGGGAGACCTGGCGTGCTGTGATTCATGGGGTAGCAAAGAGTTGTACACAACTGAGCGACTGCACTGACTGACATTTTCCTCATCAAATTAATCAGCACTTAAAAAAAAAATTCATTTGATAGGATGTAGGGAAGCTGACATGCTCATTTGTGTGTTGTTCTGTTACCCACAATGTCTGACTCTTGCAAACCCATCAACTGCAGTGTCCCAGGCCTCCCTGTCTGTCACCATCTCCTGGATTTTCCCTAAATCCATGTTCATTGCATTGGACATGACCATAGTCTCATTAAATACGTAGTTTCTCAAAACACTGATTTAGAACACTTTATAGTTATTCCATAGAATGAGCCAGGACTCTGTGTTAGTATGGAGTGGTCCTTAAGACATACTAAGTGAAACGCAAAGTTACTGAAAAAAAAAAAATAATAATAATAATGAGTTTATGTTAATTTAAAAACATTAAAAAAATCATCTAGAAGCAAATAAGTAGCATTTTAACAATTGTCCACATAAAACTGGGTGTGTATATGAGTTTATACAAATTCACATATGAAAAAAATATTTCTTTATATATTTAATTCAGAAGAAGAATGCTACATTTATACTCTCAAGAGATAGGGATTTAGAGATTATTGAAGCAATATATGCAACAAGGATGGCAAGATACATGCCACCTCCATCCTTTACCAGGGAATTTATTAATTGCAGTATGTATTTTTCCACATCAAGTATGGCTTGCACTATCTAGAATCAAATCAGTATAATGTCAATAAATCATTGGTGGTTTGGTTTAGTCACTAAGTAATGTCTGACTCTTGGATTTCCCTTTCAAGAAAACTGGAGTATTTCCTTCTCCAAGGGATCTTCCAGACTCAAGAATTGAACTCAAGTCTCCTGTATTACAGATGATCTCCTGTATTGCAGGTAGATTCTTTACTAACTGAGCCCCCAGGGAAGCCAAATAAAAAATTAATCTTTTAAAAAATGTCATAAAATGTGTCAGTTATATTTTTTAATATAAATGTATTTATTTTAATTGGAGGCTAATTACTTTACAATGTTGTATTGGTTTTGCCATACACCAACATGAACCCACCATGGGCAAAAATTAAAGAAGTAGTTACTATGATTACATTCATTGAATAGCTAAAACATGATTTTAGATTATAAGTAATTTGTCCTAGAGCACACAGTGACCCAGATGGTAAAGAATCTGCCTGCAATGTGGGAGGCCTGGGTTCAATTCCTGGGTGGGGAAGATCCCTTAGAGAAGGAAATGGCTACCAACTGCAGCATTCTTGCCTGGAGAATCCCATGGACAGAGGAACCTGGCAGGCTACAGTGCATAGGGTCGCAAACAGTCTGACACAACTAAGCGACACACTCACTTTTCACACAGCAGTTAACTAGCAAAATAGCTGTTCAATTATGTTTCTCCCTCCAGAAGAATCATTTCCTGAATAGCTCCCACATTTATGGGTATCATCATAGAATGACTCTGTGAAATAAGAACTATATTTTACTAATAAAGGAAAGAGACACAAAGGCTTTAAATAAAATATCCAGTTTCACAAAATAGAATGCTGTTTTAGTGCCTGTGCTTGCTTCTTCTACCATGTCACTGTCAGCCAAGAAGAATTTGGAAAAACTTCCCATCAACCAGGAAAACTCATGAGATTCTCATCCACCAAGGATGGTATTAAACTTCAAGTAAACAAAATTTCTCAGCAGATGAGGCATTACACATAAAACAGTGTGTGTCTATCATATCAAGTTGTTTTGAAGATTTGAAGAAGGATTCTGAGAATATTTACAGGTGTTGAGGTTCTCTACATCCCTTGGCATATTTATCCGGTACTTATTTTCTCCTTGTGGTACATGGATCAATTTAATCTCCTCCCATCCCTACACATCCAAGGACACACGTGTGTCCTAATATCAGAAAGGGGGAGGCAGATGGCATATCATAAACCTCCTAAGCTTTTTGGACAGTGATCATTTCAAGGATTTAGTTGAATGAGGGCTCCACATTGCAGGAGTTTATGATAGGAAGAGATGGGGTGGGGAAGATGAAAGAAGCTGTGATCTTTAGTTTTGTTTGGAGCCAGTGAAGATTTCAAAAAGAAAAAAAAAAATATCCAAGGGAAAGGTGAGAGACAGAGTACTTAAATCATCAGTATCTGCTGAAATAATGACTCTCAAACCAAGAGAAAAAAGTAAATAGTTTAATCCCTGCAGGACATTTGGTCCTATCCAGAAGGTGTAAGGGCATGCTGTGCTCATTATTCAGTGTTTTGAGCAGGTCCAAATGTCAAGGACATTTGGAGAGGATCAGACATCCAGTAACTGTTTTGTATTTCTTTTAAATTACTTTAAACTTAATAAAAATTATAAAGCTTTAGATTAATCTTGATCTTATATCTTGAGCTAGTCCACTCTGTGTCATATTAACACTTATACTTATCAATGAAATCTATGCATCTGAAACATAGAATTACATTTTTAAATAAATAAAACAATTAAAGTATAATTTCAATAGAGTTCACCATTTAATATTTTTTCTTTTTCTGTTCAGGTAAAAAATAAACACACATTCTCATGAGCAAAAGAAGGCAGGGTCTATTTCTGCTTTCTTATCCTTCAAGGTGACTAGACTGAAATAACAAATCAATTTTCATTTTTGCCATCTTCCCCATGGTGATTGAAAGAAAAAAAAAAACAGTTTTAAAAGATAAAAAATATGTTTAGGGCTTATGTAGGAAACTGAAGTCAGCTAGGACCAAATTATACCTCAAAGAACTATTCATCTTCATCCTCCTTCCCTGGCTTACAGAGTCTGTAGAAAGACTGGGAAACAAAAATAATGCTGCAAAGGCAGCTGGGTTCCCATGAGTCATTCTCCCTTGGCACCTGCATTTCCTAGAAATAGCCCCACTCTAGATTTTCATAAACTAATATTCTATCCATGAGTAGAACACTTATAATACAATTCCATAAAGAGAGTAAAAAACTGCCTTATATGCATATAGGGCTGAAAGAACTAGTCTACTTAAGAACACTTTAAATACTAAGTGTGGAGCATTATTCCTTTACAGAGCAAGTAATAGACTCTCTCATCATCCTACCTGCTACTTCTATTACTGTGAGTGCTATCTTTAAGTTTACTAAAGCCTAATTGATTCATATTTATGGAAAATTACTTTATGCTAATGAGTAGAAATCAGGGCAGAGAAAATGTATCAGCACATTGCATTAAGTTAAACAGGCAGCATCTGTCATTTTAATTGTACTTAGCTCTTGTTTTATGAAAAAGCATAATTAAAATTACCTTCATCAACTTTTCCTTGACATTCTGTTTTAAATATTTTGAGTTACATTTGTTTTCTTATATTTAATAACAGAAAAATAAAAATAACTACCTGCCATGTAGACAAAGATGTAAGAGGCAGTCATTTGCCTTCTCTTCACAATGTGTTCCGGAAAACCCACTCTTGCAGTCACAGGTGAAATGATTGATGCCATCAACACAAGTTCCATCATGGAGACAGGGCTTTGACAGGCATTCATCTATATTTACCTCACAATCGATGCCTACACTAGAAGAGACAAGATAAAATGCTAGACTATTTAAATGCAAAACTCCAAAGTTTGTTCATTACACAAAATGTCACCAAGAAATAAAGATCCCCTCCATTAAAGATAATTTGACATCTTGGAGCAAAAGAAAACAGTTTTTCAAGGTTAAACATTCTTAAGTCCACGAACTTTCAGACTAATTTAAAGTGCATGAGGAAAGAAAAAACATAAACTTAATCTTCTTAAACGATTTGTTTCTGGAGAACATATTAAGGATATGGATGAAGTAATAATTTCACTAAGTTGTCACTGTGAATACTAATTCATACCTTTTTTCTTGGTAATGATCCTTATTTGCAGATACTAAAAGTTTGAATCTTTCTATATTGATCTTAGCAGATCATTTAAAGATTAACTAAGATTTCTAAATGGAATCTAACTTTGACTAAATAGTGTTTTCGAAGACCAAATTTTTTCTTAAAAGATTCAAATAAATAGTTTCGAATAAACAGTTTGAAAGACTATCAGTATTTGTTTGGATATCAGATAAAAGTTTGGGGACAGTATTCTTGGCAGACTGAGAGCCATTTCACAAGGTGACATATTAACTATTAATTTATATGTCATATCAGAAGTTTGATTTAAGTGGACATTATTTAGAGTAGTCACACCAAGAGTCTGTGATTTATTGCAAATGAAACTTCCAATGAAAAAAAATAATTCTGGGAATTCTCTCTATAGATAGCTTTTCAGTCAAAATCCTATTATTTAATGGTTACATATTTTTTTAAATGTAACTGCCGCTATCTATATAGAACTTTGAACAGTAAAGATACCATAAAATTAATATATGTACACTGGTCAAATATACATCAACATCTAAAAATACCACCAAGATTTAGTATTTGGATAAAAAAGGCATGACAGACTACATTAGGTTGCAGTAATAAATTTAAAAATGAACGTGCTTCTCTAAGTTTCAATGACACGTGACACACAGGTTTATTTGTCATATTCCATGATAAAGGGGAGCTACAGATCCTGTCTATGTTATCTTCATTCTGAGATTCAGGTTAATGGAGCATCCTCTATCTGGGAGATCATCACCACTCTTGAAGAAGGAAAAAGGTACAACACTGGCTGTTAAATCCACGGGGTGTGTGTGTGTGTGTGTGTGTGTGTGTGTGCATGTGTGTGTTACTCAGTGATTGTGTGGCTCTTTTAAACCTATGGTCTGTAGCCTGCCAGACTTCTCTGCCCAAAGAATTCTCCAGGAAAGAATACTGGACAGGGCAGCCATTCTTTTCTCCAGGGGAATCTTCCATAATAATGTCTCCTGAGTTGCAGGAAGATTCTTCACCACCTGAGGCACCAGTGAAGACTCTTAAATCCACTGTATATATGTAATTTGCCAATCCAAGTCACATGGCCATAGCCAACATAAATGGAATAGGAATTAATGGTATTCTTTAGGAAATGGCAGATATTTGTGACAATAGTAAAGTTTAGTGAAGACACAATCATTGAAACTTCTCACTTATGAGGATCATCTATTAGGATATCATAAGTTTATTGGGATAATAAAGTAAAGCCAAGCTTCCTAGTTGGAGTGAGTGACTGAGAATCACTTAGTTGTTTCCGACACTTTGCCAGTCCATGAACTATAGCATGCCAGGTTGCTTTGTCTGTGGAATTTTCCAGGCAAGAATACTGGAATGGGTGGCCATTTCCTTCTCCAGTAGGCACTGGTGGTAAAGAATCTGCTTGCTAATGCAGGAGATGCCAGACATTTGGATTAAATCTCTTGGTAGTGAAGACCCCCTGGAGGAGGACATTGCAAAGCATCCCAGTTTTCTTGCCTGGAGAATCCCATGAGGAGCCTGGCAGGTTAAAGTCCATAGGGTCACGAAGAACTGGACATGCTGAAGCCACTTAACACACACACACACACAAAGTAAGACCATGTGCTTAAAACAACTAGCCCAGGACCTTGTACAAATTGAACACTTGATTACTATCATTTTCCTAAGAAATGTTTTACAATTATGCTATATTAAATAGCTTATGTAGGTATTTCTAGAAGCATATTCTTCCAATTAAGAAGGTAAGTGAACTGTTCCTCTGCAGGACTGTGCACAGTGCTGGCAAAATCAATGATGAAATTTTCAGTTAAGAGGAAATGATGTATTTTGCTCAGAGGTGGGGGTGAGCGGCAAAATTGTGCAGGTGCATCCAGTACTTTTTGAAGACAGGAGACTCCTCTCTGTGGAAGGCAAGCTGTCTCAGTGTATCTGGTGGACATTATCTTAGGAATTTTTCACCCGATGCTTTATTCATTAATTAAACTGTGGTTATGCTTTGACTTTCCAACTAGCTTCCAGAAAGGATAAGAATGTAATGATTGATTGACCTGAACATTTTGGACTTTTAAATGCTTATCTCTTTCATTTTTAATAACATGGCCCTTCAGTTCAGTTCACTTCAGTTCAGTTCAGTTGCTCAGTCATGTCCGACTTTTTGGGACCCCATGGATCACAGCACGCCAGGACTCCCTGTCCATCACCAACACCTGGGGTTCACTCAGAATCACGTCCATCGAGTCAGTGATGCCACCCAGGCATCTCATCCTCTGTCGTCACCTCCTGCCCCCAATCACTCCCAGCATCAGAGTCTTTTCCAATGAGTCAACACTTTGCATGAGGTCAACAAAGTACTGGAGTTTCAGCTTTAGCATCATTCCTTTCAAAGAAATCTCAGGTCTGATCTCCTTCAGAATGGGTTGGTTGGATCTCATTGCAGTCCAAGGGACCCTCAAGAGTCTTTTCCAACACCACAGTTCAAAAGCATCAATTCTTTGGTGCTCTGCTTTCTTCACAATCCAACTCTTTCATCCATACATGACCACTGGAAAAAACCATAGCCTTGAATAGACACTATGCCTTAGATCAGATCAGATCAGTCACTAAGTCGTGTCCGACTCTTTGTGACCCCATGAATCGCAGCACGCCAGGCCTCCCTGTCCATCACCAACTCCCAGAGTTCACTCAGACTCACGTCCATCGAGTCAGTGATGCCATCCAGCCATCTCATCCTCTGTCGTCCCCTTCTCCTCCTGCGTCCAATCCTTCCCAGCATCACAGTCTTTTCCAATGAGTCAATTCTTCGCATGAGGTGGCCGAAGATTGGAGTTTTGGTTTTTTGTTCCTCTTCACTTTCTGCCATAAAGGTGGTGTCATCAGCATATCTGAGGTTACTGATATTTCTCCCGGCAATCTTGATTACAGCTTGTGTTTCTTCCAGTCCAGCGTTTCTCATGATGTACTCTGCATATAAGTTAAATAAACAGGGTGACAATATACAGCCTTGAAGAACTCCTTTTCCTATTTGGAACCAGCCTGTTGTTCCATGTCCAGTTCTAACTGTTGCTTCCTGACCTACATACAAATTTCTCAAGAGGCAGATCAGGTGTTCTGGTATTCTGATCTCTTTCAGAATTTTCCACAGTTTATTGTGATCCACACAGTCAAAGGCTTCAGCATAGTCAATAAATCAGAAATAGATGCTTTTCTGGAACTCTCTTGCTTTTTCCATGATCAAGCGGATGTTGGCAATTTGATTTCTGGTTCCTCTGCCTTTTCTAAAACCAGCTTGAACATCAGGAAGTGCACGGTTCACATATTGCCGAAGCCTGGCTTGGAGAATTTTGAGCATTACTTTACTAGACTATTTCAAATCCTAAAAGATGATGTTGTGAAAGTGCTGCATTCAATATGTCAGCAAATTTGGAAAACTCAACAGTGGCCACAGGACTGAAGAAGGTCAGTTTTCATTCCAATCCCAAAGAAAGACAATGTCAAAGAATGCTCAAACTACCCCACAATTGCACTCATCTCACATGCTAGTAAAGTAATGATCAAAATTCTCCAAGCCAGGCTTCAGCAATATGTGAACCCTGAACTTCCTGATGTTCAAGCTGGTTTTAGAAAAGGCAGAGGAACCAGAGATCAAATTGCCAACTTCCGTTGGATTATCGAAAAACCAAGAGAGTTCCAGAAAACCATCTATTTCTGCTTTACTGACTATGCCAAAGCTTTTGACTGTGTGGATCACAATAAACTGTAGAAAATTCTTCAAGAGATGGGAATACTAGACCACCTGACCTGCCTATTGAGAAATCTGTATGCTGGTCAGGAAGCAACAGTTAGAACTGGACATGGAGCAACAGGCTGGTTCTAAATAGGAAAAGGAGTTCGTCAAGGCTGTATATTGTCACTCTGCTTATTTAACTTATATGCAGAGTACATCATGAGAAACGCTGGGTTGGAGGAAGCACAAGCTAGAATCAAGATTGCTGGGAGAAATATCAATAACCTCAGATACGCAGATGACACCACCCTTATGACAGAAAGTGAAGAGGAACTAAAAAGCCTCTTGATGAAAGTGAAAGTGGAGAGTGAAAACGTTGGCTTAAAGCTCAACATTCAGAAAACAAAGATCATGGCATCTGGTCACATCAATTCCTGGGAAATAGATGGGGAAACAGTGGAAACAGTGTCAAACTTTATTTTTCTGGTCTCCAAAATCACTGCAGATGGTGACTGCAGCCTTAAAAGATACTTACTCCTTCAAAGGAAAGTTATGTCCAACCTAGATAGCATATTCAAAAGCAGAGACATTACTTTGCCAACAAAGTTCCGTCTAGTCAAGGCTATGGTTTTTCCTGTGGTCATGTATGGATGTGAGAGTTGGACTGTGAAGAAGGCTGAGCGCTGAAGAATTGATGCTTTTGAACTGTGGTGTTAGAGAAGA
>NW_011494930.1:585913-593087 GCF_000754665.1 Bison bison bison
GAGATCAGCCCTGGGATTTCTTTGGAGGGAATGATGCTGAAGCTGAAATTCCAGTACTTTGGCCACCTCATGTGAAGAGTTGACTCATTGGAAATGACTCTGATGCTGGGAGGGATTGGCGGCAGGAGGAAAAGGGGACGACAGAGGATGAGATGGCTGGATGGCATCACTGACTCGATGGACGTGAATCTCAGTGAACCCTGGGAGTTGGTGATGGACAGGGAAGCCTGGCTTGCTGCAATTCATGGGGTCGCAAAGAGTCAGACATGACTGAGCGACTGACCTGAACTGAACTGACTAGACGGACCTTTGTTGGCAAAGAAACGTCTCACAATATTCTATCTAGATTGGTCATAACTTTCCTTCCAAGGAGTAAGCGACTTTTAATTTCATGGCTGCAGTCATCATCTACAGTGATTTTGGAGCCCCCTGAAATAAAGTCTGACACTGTTTCCACTGTTTCCTCATCTATTTCCCAGGAAGTGATGGGACCAGATGCCATAATCTTTGTTTTCTGAATGTTGAGTTTTAAGCCAACGTTTTCACTCTCCACTTTCACTTACATCAAGAGGCTTTTTAGTTCCTCTTCACTTTCTGCCATAAGGGTGGTGTCATCTGCATATCTGAGGTTATTGATATTTCTCCAGGCAGTCTTGATTCCAGCTTGTGCTTCCTCCGGCCCAGCGTTTCTCATGATGTACTCTGCATATAGGTTAAATAAGCAGGGTGACAATATAGAGCCTTGACGTACTCCTTTTCCTATTTGGAACCAGCCTGTTGCTCCACGTCCAGTCCTAACTGTTGCTTCCTGACCTGCATATGGTTTCTCAAGAGGCAGGTCAGGTGCTCTGGTATTCCCACCTCTTTCAGCATTTTGCACAGCTTATTGTGATCCACACTGTAAAAGGCTTTGGCATAGTCATTAAAGCAGAAATATATGTTTTTCTGGAACTCGCTGAAATCAGATTGACTATATTCTTTGCAGCCAAAGATGGAGAAGCTCTATACAGTCAACAAAAACAAGACCAGGAACTGACTCTGGCTCAGATCGTGAACTCCTTATTGCCGAATTCAGACTAAAATTGAAGAAAGTAGGGAAAACCACTAAACCATTCATGTATGACCTAAATCAAATCCCTTGTGTTTATACAGTGGAAGTGAGAAATAGTTTTAAGGGACTAGATCTGACAGAGTGCCTGGTGAACTATGGACGGAGATTCATGACATTGTACAGGTGACAGGAATCAACACCATTCCCATGGGAAAAAAAAATGCAATAAAGCAAAATGACTGTCTGAGGAGGCCTTACAAATAGCTGTGAAAAGAAAAGAAGTGAAAAGCAAAGAAGCAAAGGAAAGATATAAGCATCTGAATGCAGAGTTCCAAAGAATAGCAAGGAGAGATAATAAAGCCTTCCTCAGTGATCAATGCAAAGAAATAGAGGAAAACAACAGAATGGGACAGACTAGAGATCTCTTCAAGAAATCACCCTTCAGCATCATACAAATCCGGTCATTTTTTTCACCTTTTAACTTCATCTTGCTCTACCCTCACCCTTGGCTACTCTGCTATACTACTACTACTACTAAGTCGCTTCAGTAGTGTCCAACTCTGTGTGACCCCACAGATGGCAGCCCACCAGGCTCTCCCTTCCCTGGGATTCTCCAGGCAAGAACACTGGAGAGGGTTTCCATTTCCTTCTCCAATGCGTGAAAGTGGAAAATGAAAGTACAGTCGCTCAGTCGTGTTTGACTCTTCGCGACCCCATGAACTGCAGCCCACCAGGCTCCTCCGTCCCAGGGATTTTCCAGGCAAGAGTACTGGAGTGGGGTGCCATCGCCTTCTCCATAGTTACACTGATTTCCTTGTATTGCCTTACACACCTTGTTCCTCTTTCTAGAACTCTCTTTCCACAGATATTTATGAGTCACTGCTTTATATATTAAGATCTTTATTCAAATGTCATTTTCTCAAGAAGACAACACTATTTAAAATTGTATCCCCTTCACCCATAATCACCATTATCCTGTTTTATATTCATGTTTTCACCATAGGAAGCAATCTCCTTCTAGCATTGTATAAAATTCACTCAGTTTTTATTTTCTTTTCCTTCTTCCCCATTTTAAGCCCTCCTTGAAGGCATGGATTTTATATCTGGTTCATTATGGCACTCCTTGAAAATATGTTAGATAAACACATTGCTGTTTTTTGTGTGTGTATGTTTATGTCTTGCATTTCATGTCAGTTTTGTTTGATCACAAAATTCCCTGACCATCCAGTGGTTAGGATTCCATGCTTTCACTGCTGAGGGTTGCTTTGTGGGCATAGTAATTTATATTTGGAATAATTTTCAATTTCTGTTCTAAAATGATAGTTCTCAATTTTATTAACAACATAGGTAACTCCATTCCTAAGCAGAGTAGATGGTTACCTACGGAATTCAGAGACTTTCCATGTCCCTGGCTGGGTCAAAATCCACTTTACTAGACTACCTCAATACCTGACTCTATATTGAAAAGAGATACAGATATATACAACAATGTTTTGGACTCTGTGGGAGAGGGCGAGGGTGGGGTGATTTGGGAGAATGGCATTGAAACATGTATAATATCATATGTTAAATGAATCACCAGTCCAGGTTTGATGTATGATACAGGATGCTTGGGGCTGGTGCAGAGGGATGGTACGGGGAGGAAGGTGGGAAGGGGGTTCAGGATGGGGAACATGTGTACACCCATGGCAGATTCACGTTGATGTATGGCAAAACCAATACAATATTGTAAAGTAATTAGCCTCTAATTAAAATAAATAAATGTATATTAAAAATAAACAATAAAGATTCCTTTTCAGAAATAAGCCATTAAATCATATAAATTGAGAAGCCTGCTCAGTAAGATAAGTACTTGTATGTACACTCTTATGCCACAAATAATATATGCAAATAAATATTCTGTATCTCTATGTATCATCGCTCTCTTTCTCTGACTAACTCTTCTCCAATGTCTGTTCCTTCCCTTAATTTCTTTCCAAGACTTCTTCACTCAACTTCTCCCCACTGGTTAGTTTTATATGTTCAGAAGATTTCCAAAATAAATTTTCTGATTCCTAATCATTTTATATTTCACATGTATTATCCTAACAAATTATTTTATGGAGTCTTTACTGCCTCCTGAAATAAATATTTTCTTCTTAACCTCGGAGTAAATCTTGCCTTTCTTACCATTGCTCTGACATTCTCACTATGCTAGTCCCTTAGTTTACAAACCTGGTTGAATAATAGAATCACCTGTGGAGTTTTTGAAATTACAGTTTCCTAATTCTGAGTCTCTGAGAAGTAGGCCTAAGAAAATACATTAAAAAAGAAAATTATTTCTAGATGTTTCTAAAACACAGATAGATGTGAGGATCACCTGCTTTTATAAAACTAGTTTATAATTAAACACTGTATTTTCCTATATTCTTGTTTATTTTCTTTTTCCTGATAGTTCTGCCTGGAATGTTGTGTCTACATTTCAGCTTGTTTAAAACCTGTTTTTAATTCAGATCTTATCAGAATTCTAGCCTATTTAATAAATTTCCACTGATATCAACTAAGGAAAAAGTTAACATTTAACACTTTATACCTAAATTATACTTGAATCATTGTTTTTTATTATTATTAGTTATTTGAGAACAGAGATTACACTTATCTAATTTTACTTTATGCAAAATTTCAAATACAAAACTTTTCAGTTTTCCAGTGATCAAATAACTTTCTTATTTCCTGTTGAATATATCCAAATAGTGGTAATATTTTAAAAATTATTACAACTTACATAATAATATAATGTTTATGACTAACCTTATAAAATTAATATAGTCACACAATAATCACACAATTAACGAATTTAGGATTCATCCAATAAGTGAAAATTAAAATTGCCACTTGTAACCATTTTAAATTACAAAGCAAAATAGTTAAATAAGAGCTTCTTTAAATCAAGATGAGAATTTTATAACAAGCTATTTTATTATTGACAATACTTAAAAGAATTCAACTAATATATACAATGTTTCCATTTTGGTCACCAGGCAAATGCCATTCTTTAAGGAATAATCCAGGGAAACATACAATATTGTTCTTTCAAAGTATATCAACAAAAAATTATGAAGCATTCAACAAAAGCAGGAAAAACTGTCATCAATGGAATGAGACCTAAACATTATACAGAAGTTGAAATTATCAGAGAAATAACTGAAAATATGACAGATATGCAAAAATAGTGAAACAGTTGGACATATGAATACCAAATACGAGACATAAGTTATTTTTAAAATATTTAAATGGAAATGATAGATAATACAAAGATAAAATGTGAAAAAATGTTTTAATTTATATTCCAAATACCATAAAACAAGTATAATTAGATTATATACTGATCTCAAGAAGTACCCTACATAACTAAATGTTGGATTAGCAGTTGATAACAATGTAATATACCACATACTGGGTTAAATAAGCATGGATTAAGCATTTAATAACTGTTTTGCTAATATTATCATTGTTTGTAAAGATTTTATGGGGATATCATATAGTACATGTGTATTTTCAACAGCTCTCCAAGGAACTTTTGCTGATGCTTTATTTTTCTCCCTATTAGTATTCCAGTATTGGACAGTGGCTTTTAAAATCATTACAATAGTCCTTATTGCTTTGAGTAAAGGACAAGTATCAATAAATATTTGATGATAAAAATAATAAGGGTAATAATGTTACTCATTCGCATCCTGTCTCTCCTCATCTTTCCATACCTTTTGAATAAAAATAATGGGAGCAACACTTCAGTATCAGCTCTGGATTAAATGAGAGATTCTCTCACAAGACTGGGCCCTGACAAGAGAGGACTTCATAGTTCACTGGAAAATTCATGAAAACAATTACTATGTCATTAGAAGGAACATTTGAAGGGGAGATTCAAAATACCCTTGACAAAGTTGCTAGGACAAGCAAAACAATATTCCAATCCATGTATATTCCTTCCTTATTATTTGTAAGTCACACAAAATGACTAAGTCTAGAAAGGCATATGAAATGAGGCATGTGTTTAATTAGGCAGCTATGTTGAGAACTTTGGAAAAGTAAGAACGTGTTCAAGGTAAAGATAAGCAGTATGTATACAAGTGCAAGCAGATATATGAGGAAAGATTAAAAGTGGAGGATATCAAATAAAAGGTGTTACCATCTGTAATAGAGCTTCTAATAGAGTCAGAACCTATTCTAATGTATAGGCACTCATCATTTCATAGCTCTTTGTGTTGACTGAAACTAACATGATAAAATATTTCAGAATTAATGAAATTCACACATACATAAAAATGCAATATATCAATTTTACTCCAAATAAATGTAGGA
The DNA here is from genome assembly GCF_000754665.1 of Bison bison bison. Classification (NCBI taxonomy): domain Eukaryota; kingdom Metazoa; phylum Chordata; class Mammalia; order Artiodactyla; family Bovidae; genus Bison; species Bison bison. The sequence goes on from NW_011494930.1 coordinate 591,306, forward strand.
AATTTTATTTGAAACAAATTATTCAATCCTTTGCTCATATCATGAAGTAAATAGCTAATTCTTTGAAGCATTGCTCACCTAACAGGTTATGCTATAGTTAAAACAAACAAAATTTTCAGTTCAGTTCAGTTCAGTCGCTCAGTTGTGTCTGACTTTTTGTGACCCCATGCACACTAGGATTCTGCGTCCATTACCAATTTCCAGAGCTTGCTCAAACTCATGTCCATCGAGTCGATGATGCCATCCACCCATCTCATCCTCTGTTGTCCCCTTCTCCTCCTGCCTTCAGTCTTTCCCAGTGTCAGGGTCTTTTCAAATGAGTCAGCTCTCTGCATCAGGTGGCCAAAGTATTGGAGCTTCAGCTTCAACATCAGTCCTTCCAATGAACACCCAGGACTGATTTCCTTTAGGATGGACTGGTTGGATCTCCTTTCAGTCCAAGGGAATCTCAAGAGTCTTTTCCAACACCACATTTCAAAACTATCAATTCTTTGGCACTCAGCTTTCTTTATAGTCCTACTCTCACATCCATACATGAGTACTGGAAAAACCATAGCTTTGACTAGGTGGACTTTTGTTGGCCAAGTAATGTCTCTGCTTTTTAATATGCTGTCTACGTTGCTCATAGCTTTTCTTCCAAGAAGCAAGCATCTTTTAATTTCATGGCTGCAGTAACCATCTGCAGTGATTTTGGAGCCCAAGAAAATAAAACCTGTAACTGTTTCCATTGTTTTCGCATCTATTTGCTATGAAGTAATTGCACTGGATGCCATGATCTTCGTTTTTAAATGTTGAGTTTTAAGTCACCTTTTCCATTCTCCTCTTTCACTTTCATCAAGAGGCTAAGTTTCTCTTTCCTTTCTGCTATAAGGATAGTGTCTTCTGAATATCTGAGGTTATTGATATTTCCCCCAGCAATCCTGATTCCAGCTTGTGCTTCATCCAGCCTGGCATTTCAAATGGTGTACTCTAGATATGAGATAAATATGCTAATCTGTTGTTCCATGTCCTGTTCTAACTGTTGCTTCTTGACCTGAATACAGATTTCTCAGGAGGCAGGAAAGCTGGTTTGGAGTTCCCATTTCTTGAAGTATTTTCCACAGATTTTTGTGATCTACAGAGTCAAAGCGTTTAGCTTAGTCAATGAAGCAGACATATAAGTTTTTTTTTTTTTTTCCTGGTATCCTCTTGTTTTTTCTATGATCCAATGGATGCTGGCAATTTGATCTCTGGTTCCTCTGACTTTTCTAAACCCAGCTTGAACCTAGCTTGGAGAATTGTGAGCATTAATTTGCTAGCATGTGAGATGAGTGCAATCGTGCAGTAGTTTGAACATTCTTTAGCATTGTCTTTCTTTGGGATTAGAATGAAAATTGACATTTAATCATGTACAAAATGATTTTCTATTTCATACCTCACAGGGATACTTGAGGGTCATGAAGAGTCATGGAATCTTGAAGAATCAGACACAACTGAGTGACTGAACAACAACAGGGCTACTTGAGAGTTGTGTGGCTACACAGTTACTATTCTGTAAACACTTTGAAGGCAGGAATGAAGAGTCTAAGCTCATCTGAATGAATGCCTCAAATATGACTACAGTTCCAGAAGTCAGACTTCTACGCACCACTTTTAAATTCAAAGTATGATAATTAAGACCATTTATTAGGTTTGATTTCATAGTTTATAACTTATAAAGATAAACACATACAATTCTTTGTTTCTAATTGTACATAACTTATTCATTTTGCTTCAAAATCATGATTTCACTTCATCTTATAT
>NW_011494930.1:593187-606633 GCF_000754665.1 Bison bison bison
TCACATGCACATTTTTTTTTTTTTGCTCTACATGAATTAAAGAATAGGTGTAACTTTCATTCATTGTTACAATTAGCCATGACATTGTTTTATTCATCACTAGTTATTTATAACAATATTTTCAACTCAACTTGCAAGTAGCACTCTTTTATTAGAAGTGTTCTCAAACAGTTTATCCATTAAAAGATGGGTGTAATTTCTACTCAATGACATGTCACTGATTTCAATGCATCTTGCAAATATTATTCTTAGAAATATCTTTAAGAAGAATTTGGTTTTAAGCTACTTGCATTTATATTTAATGAATATTTTGATATACTTAAATTCTGAATATAGAATAATTAAATTTAGTACTGTTAATAGGACAGCATGACTAGTGTAAAAATATTGAAATATTCATATGACTAGCCACTGAGTGTAGTTAGCTTTCCTGGCTCCCCCACCCTCTCTACTGTGGCTGTCCAGATTTCACCCTCAGCAAATAGGAGGTGACATGTACTGCTGCTGCTGCTGCATCACATCAGTTGTGTCCGACTCTGTGCGACCCCATAGACGGCAGCCCAACAGGCTCCTCTGTCCCTGGGATTCTCCAGGCTGGAGTGGGTTGCCATTTCCTTCTCCAATGCATGAAAGTGAAAATTGAAAGGGAAGTTGCTCAGTCATGTCTGACTCTTAGCAACCCCATGGACTGTAGCTTACCAGTTTCCTCTGTCCATTGGGGTTCTTCAGGCAAGAGTACTGGAGTGGGTTGCCATTGCCTTCTCTGAGGAGGTGACATGTACACAGGAACATTAAGGTCTGCTTATGTCAAACAATTATTACATAATTGTACTATCACTTCTGAAGATAAATGTAACAAATAATTTTAAAAAGTATCTCATAATCACTGAAGCCAGATTTAGTTAGTTTTTACGGTTAATAGATTGTAACAATCAAAAAAGAACATTTTCATACTGTTCATGGTGTGCTTAATGCAAGAATACTGAAATGATTTGCCATTCTCTTCTCCAGTGGGCTGCATTTGGTCAGAATCTAACTAGCAGGGACATGCCCTTCAGCCACTCAATGTGACTGATGTTCCTGGTGCCCTGGTTGTCCCACTGCTGGTCCTTTTTCAGTGTTCAAAACTTCACTGGCAGTCCAGTGTCCATCAACATGTAGCCAGGAGTTGAGACAAAGGCCCTGCTGGAGGGGCTGGAAAAGGAGTCCAGGGGAGGTTGGAGCTAATATTGGATGATGCCCAGGAGCAGAGAGCACCCTGGCCTCGCTGCCATTGGCCATCTTGGAGCTGACAGGAAGTGATGTGCATGAGATGATGACCAAAACCGTCCCCAAGAGGTTGTAAGAAGCAAAGTGGTTGTCTAGGGAGGCCTTACAAATGTTTGAGAAAAGAAGAAAAGTGAAAGGCAAAGAGAAAATGAAAGATATACCCAACTGAATAAAGAGTTCCAGAGAATAGCAAGGAGAGATAAGAAAGCCTTCTTAAGTGACCAATGCAAAGAAATAAAGGAAAACAATAGAATGGAAAAAATTAAAGATCTCTTTAAGGAAATTAGAGATACCAAGGGAAGACTTCACACAAGGGTAGGCACATTAAAGGACAAAAAGGGCAAGGACCTAACAGAAGTAGAGGAGATTAAGAAAAGGTGGCAAGAATACACAGAAGAACTGTACAAAAAAGCTCTTAACGACCCAGTTAGCCATGATGATATGATCACTCACCTAGAGCCAGACATCCTGTAGAGTAAAGTCAAGTGGGCTTTAGGAAGCATTACTATGAACAAAGCTAGTGGGGGTGATAGAATTCAAGCTGAACTATTTCAAATATTAGAAGATGATGCTGTTAAAATGATGCGCTCATTATGCCAGAAAATTTGGAAAACTCAGCAGTGGCCACAGGACTGGAAAAGGAAGTTTTCATCCCAATACCAAAGAAGGGTAATGCCAAAGAATGTTCAAACTACCACACAATTGCACTGATTTCACATGCTAGCAAAATTATGCTCAAAATCCTTCAAGCTATGCTTTAGTAGGATGTGAACCAAGAATTTCCAGATGTGCAAGATGGATTTAGTGAAGGCAGAAGAATCAGAGAGCAAATTCCCAACATCTGTTGGATCACAGGAGAAATAGAGAATTTCTGACAAATATCTACTTTTGCTTCATTGACTATGATAAAGCCTTTAACTGTGTGGATCACAACAAACTTGAAAATTCTTAAAGAGATGGGAATACCAGACCAACTTACCTACCTCCTACAAAACTTGTATGTAGGTCAGGAAGCAACAGTTAGAAAAAGACATGGAACAATAGACTGGTTCCAAATTGGGAAAGAAGTGTAGCAAGTCTGTATATTGTCATCCTGCTTGTTTAACTTCTATGCAGAAAACATCATGTAAAATGCTGAGCTGGATGAAGCACAAGCTGGAATCAAGATTGCTGAGAGAAATATCAAAAACCTCAGACAAACAGATAATACCACTTTAATGGCAGAAAGTAAAGAGGAACTGAAGAGCGTCTTAATGAAAACAAAACAGGATAGTGAAAAAGCTGGCTTAAAACTCAATATTCAAAAGCTAATATCATGACATCCAGTCACTTTGTGACAAGTAAATGGGGAAAATATATAAACAGTGTCATATTTACTTTTCTTTGGCTCCAAAATCAGTGCTGATGGTTAACTGCGGGTGTGAAATTAAAAGCCACTTGATCATTGGAATATTAGCTATTAAAAAACCTGAACAGTATATTAAAAGCAGAGACATTACTTTGCCAGCAAAGGTCTGTATAATCAAAGCTATGGATTTTCCATTAGTCATATATGGATATGAGAGTTGTATCATAAAGTAGGATGAGTGCCAAAGAACTGGCACTTTTGAACTGTATTACTAGAAAATACTCTTGAGAGTCCCTTAGAGATCAAACCAGTCAGTTCTAAAGGAAGTCAATCCTAAAGGAATATTAATTGGAAGAACTGATGGCAAAGATGAAGCTCCAATATTTTGGCCACTTGATGCAAAGAATTAACTCATTGGAAAAGACCCAGATGCTGGGAGTGATTGAGGGGAAGAGCACAAGGGGGTGACAGAGATGAGATGGATGCATGGCATCAGTGACTCAGTGGACATGAGTTTGAGCAAACACAGGGAGATAGTGATGGACAGAGAAGACTGGCATGCTGCAAAAGAGTCAGACATGACTTGGTTACTGAACAACAACAACACGACAAAAAGAGCCAGTCAAAACCCTAAAGACTCCACCAGAAAATTACTAGAGCTAATCAATGAATATAGTAAAGTTGCAGGATATAAAATCAACACACAGAAATCCCTTGCATTCCTATACACTAATAATGAGAAAATAGAAAGAGAAATTAAGGAAACAATTCCATTCACTATTGCAATGGAAAGAATAAAATACTTAAGAATATATCTACCTAAAGAAAGACCTATATATAGAAAACTATAAAACACTGGTGAAAGAAATCAAAGAGGACACTAATAGATGGAGAAATATACCATGTTCATGGATCGGAAGAATTGATGTAGTGAAAATGAGTATACTACCCAAAGCAATTTATAGATTCAATGCAATCCCTATCAAGCTACCAATGGTATTCTTCACAGAGCTAGAACAAATAATTTCACAATTTGTATGGAAATACAAAAAACCTCGAATAGCCAAAACAATCTTGAGAAAGAAGAATGGAACTAGAGGAATCAACCTGCCTGACTTCAGGCTCTACTACAAAGCCACAGTCATCAAGACTGTATGGTACTGGCATACAGAAATATAGATCAATGGAACAAAATAGAAAGCCCAGAGATAAACCCACGTACCTATGGACACCTTATCTTTGGCAAAGGAGGCAAGAATATACGATGGATTAACGACAATCTCTTTAACAAGTGGTGCTGGGAAATCTGGTCAACCACTTGTAAAAGAATGAAAGTAGAACACTTTCTAACATGATGCACAAAAATAAACTCAAAATGGATTAAAGATCTAAACGGAAAACCAGAAACTATAAAACTCCTAGAGGAGAACATAGGCAGAACACTCTCTGACATACATCACAGCAGGATCCTCTATGACCCACCTCCCAGAATATTGGAAATAAAAGCAAAAATAAACAAATGGGACCTAATTAAAATTAAAAGCTTCTGCACAACAAAGGAAACTATAAGCAAGGTGAAAACACAGCCTTCAGAATGGGGGAAAATAATAGCAATGAAGCAACTGATAAAAAACTAATCTCAAAAATATACAAGCAACTCCTACAGCTCAACTCCAGAAAAATAAACGACCCAATCAAAAATGTGCCAAAGAACTAAATAGACATTTCTCCAAAGAAGACATACAGATGGACTAACAAAGACATGAAAAGTTGCTCAATGTCTTTCATTATCAGAGAAATGCAAATCAAAACCACAATGAGGTACCATTTCACGCCAGTCAGAATGGCTGTGATCCAAAAGTGTACAAGCAATAAACGCTGGAGAGGGTGTGGAGAAAAGAGAACCCTCTTACACTGTTGGTGGGAATGCAAACTAGTACAGCCACTATGGAGAACAATGTGGAGATTCCTTAAAAGACTGGAAGTAGAACTGCCATATGACCCAGCAATCCCACTGCTGGGCATACACACCAAGAAAACCAGAATTGAAAGAGACGCGTGTACCACAATGTTCATCACAGCACTGTTTATAATAGCTAGGACATGGAAGCAACCTAGATGTCTATCAGCAGATGAATGGATAAGAAAGCAGTGGTACATATACACAATGGAGTATTACTCAGCCGTTAAAAAGAATAGATTTGAATCAGTTCTAATGAGGTGGATGAAACTGGAGCCTATTATACAGAGTGAAGTAACCCAGAAAGAAAAACACCAATACAGTATGCTGCTAAGTTGCTTCAGTCGTGTCCGACTCTGTGCTACCCCATGTACTGCAGCCCACCAGGCTCTCCATTCTGGGGATTCTCCAGGCAAGAACACTGGAGTGGGTTGCCATTTCCTTCTCCAATGCATGAAAGTGAAAAGTGAAAGTGAAGTCGCTCAGCCGTATCCAACTCTTCACGACCCCATGGACTGCAGCCTACCAGGCTCCTACAACCATGGAATTTTCCAGGCAGGAGTACTGGAGTGTGGTGTCATTGCCTTCTCCCCAATACAGTATACTAATGCATATATATGGACTTTAGAAAGATGGTAACGATAACCCTGTGTATGAGACAGCAAAAGAGACACAGATGTCTAGAACAGTCTTTTGGACTCTGTGGGAGAGGGCAAGGGTGGGATGATTTTGGAGAATGGCATTGAAATATATATATATATATGAGTCACCAGTCCAGGTTCACAATGCATGATACTAGATGCTTGGGGCTGGTGCCCTGGGATGACCCAGAGGGATGGTACGGGGAGGGAGGACGGAGGGGTGTTCAGGATGGGGAACACGTGTATACCCGTGGCAGATTCATGTTGATGTATGGCAAAACCAATACAATATTGTAAAGTAATTAACCTCCAATTAAAATAAATAAATTTATATTTAAAAAAAGGAACAATCTATTGTCATTAGTAGTTCAAATTTTACTGCTACAAAGTTGAAGTACATCTTAAGCACTTGAAATCTTTCTTTAATAATTCAAAACAGTAAAAGGCAAGATAAAAGGGTCTGCAGTTTTTGACTGGAAGTTTACAAACAGAGGCACTTCACAGAGTCCTGGGCTCTGAACGAAATCTGTGGCACTTTGCAAACTATGTTTTCTCATTTCTGACAACTCCATCAAGAAACTGGAGATCAATGAAATGCTTGTTTTTTGTTTGTTTGTTTGTTTGTTTTTTGAATGGACCCTGAATCCAGAATCTTGATTAAATTTAAAGATTTTGTTTATCTTCCAGCTTCTGGGTTGTGGCAGACACTTTGCAACATGAAGACTGTTTTAGATCCAGTGAATCAGTGAATCAGAGAGACCCTCTGGGAAAACAAGGCACAGTGACCAGCCACTCAGCCTGAGCTCTGAATTGTGACACTTAGGTTAGAAAATAAATGATTCTGTCAGAACTAAAAAAGGGCCTGGACTTTTATGATTTGGGGATCTGCTTTAATGAAAAGAACACTAAATTACAAACACAAACTTGGACACAAGACCTTAAAAAAGTCGAGGGTGGGATGATTTGAGAGAATAGCACTGAATCATGTATATTACCATATGTGAAATAGATCATCAGTCCAGGTTCGATGCATGAGACAGGGTGCTCAGGGCCAGTGCACTGGGATGACCCTGAGGGATGGGATGGGGAGGGAGGTTGGAGGGATGATCAGGGTGGGGAACACATGTACACCCATGGCTGATTCATGTCAGTGTATGGCAAAACCCACCACAATATCGTAAAGTAATTAGCCTCCAATTAAAATTTTAAAAGTTAAAAAAAAAATAACTTCTATTAATAAGTGAAGTGACCTAAAGTTTAACCTCATTAGTTTCACAGTAAATCCATTCCAGTTTTATTTTTCTTAATATTAAGATGCATGGGGAAAAAAGTAACTAATTAATATAATTTCTATTGTTCTTTATATGCCTAATTCTACAATTTACATAAGTAGGAAACACACTTTAAAACTAAGTAATTTTCATTATAGAACTTAAGATCCATGGTTAAAAATATAGTGACCTTGGTGTTTTCAGATTTAATATTCCAATGTTGAGAACTTTATTCTAAATGCTTGTTTTAATCCTTAAATCAATAGCAAAGAATTTTCTTTGTATAAAAGGCATAGACTATGGCTTATGAGCTTTATGTTCATTCATAATTTAGCAAGACATTCTTGTTTCTAGAGCTGCATTTTAAAAAACAATAATGTCTCTAAAATATTTAATTTAAAAATCAGTTAAAATGAAATGTTAAGTGGTAATTACAGCACTTCCCTTCACATTGCAATAAATGATTTGCAAATGAATTTGCTATGGGTTCATTTGATTTACTCTTTAACCAAGCTGTCAAGTCAATGTTATCCACAGAAGACAGATAGGGCATACTGAGAGGTGTCCTGCTGAGAGACTGCATTCTACTTCAACATGTCATGAAAGCAAGCTTCAAAAAGATGCCTTCTGATTTAAAATGAGCGGCCCAATGTGTTCTGTAAGAATTAAGAGAGCTTAAAAGTGCAAAGATATAGTAGTTTGCCAGTAAGTGTATAACAACTGCCTGTTGAGAGGGGGAAAAAAATGGGAGGAGAGGGCTTATTTATAGTATTATCTAATTTCCCTGATGCAGATAGTCTCATCTTTTTTTGAACCCAGTGTGCCAGAATTATGTCAATCACAGCTCACAAAGTTACAGAAAATTAATATTCAGCACTCCTTGAGCCAATATAAGCCAGCTCCATTACAATCTTGGGAAGGTACTTCATTGACTGTTACTTTAAGGTTAATCAATGGCTCAACGGATATGAGTTTGAGTAAACTCCTGGAGTTGGTGATGGACAGGGAGGCCTGACGTGCTGCAGTCCATGGAGTTGCAAAGAGTTGGACATGACTCAGAGACTAAACTTAACTGACTTAAAGTTGACCAGGATTTTAGAGAACTTGAAATATATACATAATGGAGATGGGGAAGGGCCAGCCAGGTGGATATCTATGGCTGTTGGTGTATGATGATGGTATGAGAAAAATTTGCATAGTGTGTGTGCATGGGAAAGGCTCTTCTGAACAGTCACCAACATAGTCATTAACCAACACTGTAATGGGTAAGAGAATTAAAAGACAATTTGGGGCAGGATTTTATAGTACTATGAGTGTGAAGATGATACAAGTCATGCTGTGTGCTTCAGTCGTGTCCAACTCTTTGAAGCCCTATGGACTGTAGCCTGCCAGGCTCCTCTGTTCATGGGATTCTCCAGCCAAGAATACTGGAGTGGTTTGCATGCCCTCCTCCAAGGGATCTTCTCAACACAGGGATCATAGCTATGTCTCTTACGTCTCCTAGATTGGCAGCTGGAGTCTTTACCACTAAAGCCACCTGGGAAGCCCACAAGTCATGCATAAACTAGCTCAAATGTTCAAATAATGTTATAGCACTATATAACTGTCACTTTCTGATAATAGGGATTCTGTAGTCTTCCCTTTATGAGATCTTATTTTCCTATATCAGCCTTTCACATTCATCACTTTTTTATAACAAAAATATATTTTATACGTTAGACTCTAACTAAAAGATAGAATGCATATATTCATGTCATTTGTATTTAGCCAATTTCTTTCCAAAAAGCCACACCAATTTCCAATGACCATTACTGCTACTTGTTCTTGCTTTAATTCAAAATTATTCATGCATTGCTGTTTAGTCTTTTGTGTGTGTGTGTGTTTGTGTGTGTATGTCCCTGTGTCACTTAGCTTTATATGTGTTTTGCAAAAGTAGCATAGTTTTGGATTTTGTTTTGAATCTGCTTCAGCTGACTTCTAAGAGGTCAATTTAAAGACATGTCTGTTTAAGATTTATTATATTTGGTCCTTTATGACAGTCTTTCTTTAATTTTTGTTCTCTCCTTTTCCCTTCTCTCTCTCTCTCTCACTTTTGCACTCCAGATCTTTCACTAATCTATGTGGCCCTTGAAAAGCAAAGACTTTTTCTTTTATTTTTGCACAAGACAGAAGTATGTAACACTTTATGATTTCTGAATGAGTGAATTAATGATCTAAGAATTCAAATAATTAATTGTCAATTCTGTCACACAGTGAGAATGATTAGAATTAAAGTTTATTCACATTCATGTTAAACACATTGAATATTGATATGATTTTAATTTTTAGTTATCCCCTAATTTATCTTTTTTAATTAATTGATGTATTTTAGTTGGAGGATAATTACTTTACCATATTGTGATGGTTTTTGCCATACATTGACATGAATATATATATATATATATATATATTTGAAGAATATATGATGTACAATATTATAGTAATTTAAGGTACACAAGCATTGCTATTCAGTGTTTTTACAGATTATGCTCCATTTAAAGTCATTACAAGATAATGGCTACATTCATCTGTGGAGTACACTATCCTTGTTGCTGACACATTTTATACATAGTAGTTTATATCTCTTAATCCTATGCCCATATCTTGCCCCCTCCTCCCTCATTCTGGTAACCACCAGTTTGTTTTCTGTATCTGTGAGTCTATTTCTGTTTTACTATATATATTTGTTTGTATTATTCTTTAGATTCTACATATAAGTGATATAATACAGTGTTTGTCTTTTTCTGTCTGACATTTCATAAAGCATAATATGCTCTATGTCCATCAGTGATGCTCCAAATGGCAGAATCTCATTCTTTTCTATGGCTGAGTAGTATGCTGGTATAACTTTATAATTTTAGAAATAAGAATACCAAATGTAGAGATTTTAATTGAGCAGCATTCTTTCAATTACTCCATTCATCTATCAGATAAAAGTATGATCTTAAACTCCATTTTATGCTCTAAATTATTACTTTGTCTTAAACTATTTTAGAAAAAAAGTAAATAATTAAATCTGTCAATAATATCATTTTTTAAGTGATGAATTTACCTATATCAATGACTGTCCAAGGTTTATTCTAAGAGTTCTTTTTACCACTACACTCAAATTCAGGAATTTGTTACCTGATGGTGGTTTTCTATGTTTCTATTACATCTGCAGATTTTCTCTTACAGAAAAGAAAGTCACTTAGCTAGCATGTATTTGCAAACTATAAATGTGAAAATACTTTTATTTGGTCTTAGAGGTAAATAGAAGTTTGGAGCCTATCTATCTGACACCTTATGTTATGTGATCCCATATTACTATTATCAAGGAGGAAGAAAAAACATACCATGATGATTTAGGTCTTGTGAAATAGCCCTAGTAAAAAGAAATTCTAGACTAACTGGTGATACAAGATCAAGTTCTCATTTTTTCATGCAGTTTCTCATCAAAATAAACCTCATGTTGATGTAAAGATTGAGAACTGACTTATCAGAACAGGAAAACAGGATAATTTCCTGCCAAATTTAATGCCGTTGTGCTAAAACTTTCACATAAAATCCTTATGTTTGAAGACGCAAATCCAGACACTCCTAAGGGTAGCATTTCATTTGGTGGGTACTTCTGCATATACTCCTTTGCCTATGGGTGGCTGATGCTGTTTAAATGGGGATAAAGCAATTATATATGTTATTTCCAAGTTAGCAGATACAGTAAAATTTCTGTTATTATTTTCCATTTTCCTTTGGAAAATGAATTTGAGTGTTCTGTAAAAATAAAAGACATGTAAGAAAGTGATCTATTATGCAGTAAGTCTCTTTCTCTGAATATAGATAGATAGATATTATATGTAGTAGCAACTTATATTAAAGAAGAGTCTTGAGAGTCTCTTGGTCTGCAAGGAGATCAAACCAGTCCATCCTAAAGGAGATCAGTCCTGAGTGTGCATTGGAAGGACTAATGTTGAAGCTTAAACTCCAAAACTTTGGCCACTTGATGTGAAGACCTGACTCATTTGAAAAGACCCTGATCCTGGGAAAGATTGAAGGCAGGAGGGGAAGGGAAAGACAGAGGAAGAGATGGTTGGATGGCATCACTGACTCAATGGACATGGGTTTGGGTAAACTCTGGGTATTGGTGATGGACAAGGAAGCCTGTTGTGCTGCAGTCCGTGGGGTCACAAAGAGTTGGACACGATTGAGTGACTGAAATGAACTGAGCAGCTTATATGTCTTTAATTCATTAAACATATGTTATAATAATTGGTATATTTCATTTTGCCATAGAATATCCATCTTTTGATGGATATATATGGGACAAAAGAGCCGAAATTCTCTTCTTTTGTTTCCTTATAGACCACTTTATGATTGTTCTTTAATTCTTGACTCTCTACATGTAATACACATGATTGCATTTTATGTGCAAACCTTAAGCAAGTAGAAGGGGTTACAGTTCTATGGTAAACTGTAATCTGTACTTCAATATTAAGAAATAGATACACAAACATACATATAAAAATAAGGTCTCAGGCTTTATTTTATCTCATTTTGAGACCTTATCAAATCTATATCCCATTCACAACAAAAATTTTGTCATTATTTTTGATGATTAACATCTTGCAATTAAATATATTTTGCTATGCTTTCTAGATCTGCTCTTGTTTCTGCTGCATTGATCCAGTGTAATCACACTGAATTAATTTTGCTTGAATAGCTCACTATAAATATAATGAAAACCCATTATTTCATTTTGCAAAGTAGATTGAATGCATAAATTTAATTAGTCATTAGATAATTGCCAGTTCCAAATATGTTTTTATAGACACAATTGGTTACACAATGATTTTTTGTGTAGTTTCAGTACGAGAAAAATATAAACAAGACTTGCCTTATTTTTTCTTTTAAATTTTGTGCACTGTGGCTATATTATACTATATATAGCAATATTCATTTCTAGTAAAAATTTATAGTGCAAATAAGCTTGTCACTAAAAATATATTGTTAATAATACACTCCTTCAAAATAATTCTTCTCTTCAAGAACTGGATTCACCATACTTAGGAGTTTAGAATATGTGGTTAATTATTTTTGTGTTCACAACGCACATATAGACATAAGTTCACACATTAGGATCATTCTAAACAGTGTATTTTAATCTTTCTTGCATAATTAGTAACTCTACATGAATGTGATTATGAGCACAAATATTGTATCAAGTGGTACTCACTCAGAATTCTGCTTCTGCCATTTTATTAACTACTATATGTGACCTTAATTTTGCTATAATGTATAAACTTGTCATGACATCTACTTACACAGTGTTGCTGTAAGATTAATTAGCATGGTGCTGAAAAATACTCATACTTACTGTTATATTTATAGAATGCTATTAGATATTATTATCTAGGAATTGAGTGAGAAAATATTATTAATCTCCTATACTGGAACAGGTTCAGATGAGCCATTACAAATTGAAATAACGAAAGTCAATCACACAAATTTTTTTTTTTTTGCTATTCTGAGAAAGTCACAAAAATAATAATGAATGAATGACGGACTTTGAGAATTCTCCTTGTCTACATTTGATTTAGTGGATATTTTCCTATATAGGAACCACTTGATGAAGGGAATCATTTTGGACTCTTTCATATATTTTATTTTCTCTGTACATTTTATTTATTTCTTCAAAATATGCTTGTTTCTTTATTTTATTTTTCAAGGGAAATATGGTAAGAACTTTCCCACCTTAAGACTAGCCTCAACATTTGTGATTCATTTGTTGTGAATGATACAGGATTCTACAAGCTTCTGAGAAATAAGATACCTCTACAGGGTACAGTTCAGTTCAGTTCTTTGCGACCTCATTTATTGCAGCACGCCAGGCCTCCCTGTCCACACCAACACATGAAGTTCACTCAGACTCACGTCCATTGAGTCAGTGATGCCACCCAGCCATCTCATCCTCTGTCATCCCCTTCTCTTCCTGCCCCCAATCCCTCCCAGCATCAGAGTCTTTTCCAATGAGTCAATTCTTTGCATGAGGTGGCCAAAGTACTGGAGTTTCAGCTTTAGCATCATTCCTTCCAAAGAAATCCCAGGGCTGATCTCCTTCAGAATGGACTGGTTGTATCTCCTAGCAGTCCAAGGGACTCTCAAGAGTTTTCTCCAACACCACAGTTCAAAAGCATTAATTCTTTGGCACTCAGCCTTCTTCAGAGTCCAACTCTACCATCCACATGACCACAGGAAAAACCATAGCCTTGACTAGATGGACTATTGTTGGCAAGGAAAAGTCTCACAATATGCTATCCAGATTGGTCATAATTTTCCTTCCAAGGGGTAAGCGTCTTTTAATTTCATGGCTGCAGTCACCATCTTCAGTGATATTGGAACACAAAAAAATTAAGTCTGACACTGTTTGCAGGGTTTCCCCATCTATTTCCCAGGAAGTAATGGGACCAGATGCCATGATCTTCGTTTTCTGAATGTTGAGATTTAAGCCAACTTTTTCACTCTCCTCTTTCACTTTCATCAAGAGAATTTTTAGTTTCTCTTCACTTTCTGCCATAAGGGTGGTGTCATCTGCATATCTGAGGTTATTGATATTTCTCCCAGCAATCTTGATTCCAGCTTGTGTTATTCCAACCCAGTGTTTCTCTTTTTTATTTCTTCTAGGTCCTTGTTAAACCTTTCTTGCATCTTCTCAATCCTTGTCTCCAGGCTATTTATCTGTGATTCCATTTTAGTTTCAAGATTTTGGATCAGTTTCACTATCATTATTCGGAATTCTTTATCAGGTAGATTCCCTATCTCTTCCTCTTTTGTTTGGTTTGGTGGGCATTTATCCTGTTCCTTTATCTGCTGAGTATTCCTCTGTCTCTTCATCTTGTTTAAATTGCTGAGTTTGGGGTGTCCTTTCTGTATTCTGGCAGT
>NW_011494930.1:606733-608229 GCF_000754665.1 Bison bison bison
TTCTACCATTCTATCTTCTAATTCACTAATCCTATCTTCTGCCTCTGTTATTCTACTATTTGTTGCCTCCAGAGTGTTTTTAATTTCATTTATTGCATTATTCATTATATATTGACTCTTTTTTATTTCTTCTAGGTCCTTGTTAAACCTTTCTTGCATCTTCTCAATCCTTGTCTCCAGGCTATTTATCTGTGATTCCATTTTAGTTTCAAGATTTTGGATCAATTTCACTATCATTATTTGGAATTCTTTATCAGGTAGATTCCCTATCTCTTCCTCTTTTGTTTGGTTTGGTGGGCATTTATCCTGTTCCTTTATCTGCTGAGTATTCCTCTGTCTCTTCATCTTGTTTAAATTGCTGAGTTGGGGGTGTCCTTTCTGTATTCTGGCAGTTTGTAGAGTTCTCTTTATTGTGGTGTTTCCTCACTGTGTGTGGGTTTGTACAGGTGGCTTGTCAAGGTTTCTTGGTTAGGGAAGCTTGTGTCGGTGTTCTGGTGGGTGGAGCTGTATTTCTTCTCTCTGGAGTGCAATGAAATGTCCAGTAATGAGTTATGAGATATCTATAGTTTTGGGGTGACTTTGGGCAGCCTGTATCTTGAAGCTCAGGGCTGTGTTCCTTTGTTGCTGGAGAATTTGCTTGGTATGTCTTGCCCTGGAACTTATTGGCTCTTGTGTGGTGCTTGGTTTCAGTGTCGGTATGGAGGCATTTGATGAGCTCCTGTCAATTAATGTTCCTTGGAGTCAGGAGTTCCCTGGAGTCAGGGTTTGGACTTAAGTCTCCTGCTTCCGGTCTTATTTTTACAGTAGTTTCAAAACTTCTCCTTCTATACAGCACCATTGATAAAACATCTACATTAAAGATGAAAGGTTTCTCTACGGTGAGGGTCACTCAGAGAGGTTCACAGGGTTACATGGAGAAGAGAAGAGGGAGGAGGGAGTTAGAGGTGACCCAAATGAGATGAGGTGAATCAATAGTGGAGAGAGTGGGCTAGCCAGTAGTCACTTCCTTATGTGCACTCCACAACTGGACCACTCAGAGATGTTCACGGAGTTATACAGAGAAGAGAAGAAAGAGGAAGGTGACAGAGGTGGCCAGAAGGATAAAAGGGGGGAATGAAAAGGAGGGAGACAGATCCAGCCAGTAATCAGTTCCCTAAGTGTTCTCCACCGTCTGGAACACACAGAAATTCACAGAGTTGGGGAGAGTAGAGAGGGGTTAAGGAGGAGACACAGGCGACCTGGTGGAGAAAAAGGAGAGTCCAAAGGGAGAGAGAGCAGTCAAGCCAGTAATCTCGCTCCCTAGTGAAAAATGGGTCCTGAAGATTGGGTCCTTAAAGGTACAAAATTGGTAACAAATACATAAAAGCAAAAATTAAAAATCTAGAGTAGAGTTTGGAATTTCAAAAATACAATGTTAAAGAAAAGAAGAAGGAAAAAGAAAGAGAGAAAAAGAAAACGAAACAAAACAAAAAACAAAACAAAGGTACGTAGAAAAA
>NW_011494930.1:608329-608890 GCF_000754665.1 Bison bison bison
TTTCTGTTTAGTTGATCTATCCATAGGTGTAAGTGGGGTATTAAAGTCTCCCACTATTATTGTGTTATTGTTAATTTCTCCTTTCATACTTGTTAGCATTTGTCTTACGTACTGTGGTGCTCCCTTGTTGGGTGCATATATATTTATAATTGTTATATCTTCTTCTTGGATTGATCCGTTGATCATTATGTAGTGACCTTCTTTGTCTCTTTTCACAGCCTTTGTTTTAAAGTCTATTTTATCCGATATGAGTATTGCTACTCCTGCTTTCTTTTGGTCCCTATTTGCATGGAAAATCTTTTTCTAGCCCTTCACTTTCAGTCTGTATGTGTCGCGTTTTGATGTGGGTCTCTTGTAGACAACATATGTAGGGGTCTTGTTTTTGTATCCATTCAGCCAGTCTTTGTCTTTTGGTTGGGGCATTCAACCCATTTACGTTTAAGGTAATTACTGATAAGTATGATCCCATTCGCCATTTACTTTTATTTGTTTTTGGGTTCGTAGTTTATACTACCGTTTTTGTGTTTTCCTGTCTAGAGAATATCCTTTTAGTATTTTGTT
>NW_011494930.1:609114-629056 GCF_000754665.1 Bison bison bison
TCTAGGACTTTCTTGATTTTTTTGTGGGTGTTGTGGGTTCAGTTCATTTTTGGCTAGTTCCTTGGTCAGACTTATATTTCTCAAGATCTATAGGCCCCTTCCTATGTAGTCCGTAGTAACCACAGGGTTTTGATCTATTGCCTGTAGCTTCCAAGGCTTTTTCCTCTGTTATATCTTCTTCTGTTTGCTAGTCTCTTCAGTATCTGGTTTCCGCCCTGACACAAAGAGCACGGTGGAGGACACTTTTTTTTTTTTTTTTAGGCTTACTTGTTCAGTCGCGCTGTGGGGAGGGAGGGAGCGATGCTGCAAACAAATAACACTGGCGTGGGCTCGCAGTGCCTCAGCCACCCTGGGTCTGCCCCCGCTCACGGCGCGTGTAGCCTCCCTGTCCACACTGCTCGGACTCTAGGTTGTTCTGCCGGGAACAATCCGAGGCCGGCCCTGGGCTGCATGCACCTCCCAGGTCCAAGCCGGTCAGGTTCAGGCACTCTGGTAGTCCTCAGAGGCGCAGACTCAGTTGGGCCTGCGTTTTGTGCTCTTCCCAGTTCCGAGCAGCTCAGGTGATGAGGTGTTTGGCGAGCGCCAATGCTGCGACTTATCGCCTCCCCGCCACTCGGTTATCTGGGTGTAAAACCGGCGCACCTTCTCAGGCAGATGTCGACCGTCCAGATCCCCAAGAAGTTTTAGTTAGCAAAGAAGCCTGCTTACAGTTTTATAGATAATGTCTCTCTGGGGCTGCGATTGCCCCCTTCCGGCTCTGGCTGCCTGTCACCGGAGGGGGAAGGTCTGTAGCCAGGTATCTCTGTTCAGTCCTTTGTTCCGTGCGTGGGCCTGGCGGTCTTAGGTTAGGGATGGCTTTTCGCGTGGTAGATATCCCACAGTCTGGTTTGCTATCCCAAATTATTTCGCTCAGATAGCACTCAGGGTATTCAGGCCAGATTCTTACTCTCAGCGATGCAGCCCACGCCGCGCCTCCCTGCCCAGCCCCCGCTTGCTAATGGCGGATGCAGGCGTCTGCGCTGCTTCTCCGCTGGGGGAGTTACCGTAGGGCTTGCAATCTGCGAGTTTTAATTGTTTATTTATTTTTTCTTCCTGTTATGTTGCCCTCTGTGTTTCCAAAGCTCGGCACAGATTCGGCAGTGAGAAGGTTTCCTGGTGTTTGGAAACTTCTCTCTTTTCAAGATTCCCTTCCTGGGACGGAACTCCGTCCCTCCCTCTTTTGTCTCTTTTTTTTGTCTTTAATATTTTTTCCTATCTCCTTTCGAAGAGTTGGGTTGCTTTTCTGGGTGCCTGATGTCCTCTGCCAGCATTCAGAAGCTGTTTTGTGGAATTTACTCGATGTTTAAATGCTCTTTTGATGAATTTGTGGGGGAGAAAGTGTTCTCCCCATCCTACTCCTCCGCCATCTTGGCTCCTCCTCTGAAAGATATTTTCTTTAATTCTTTATTCAGTTCAGTTCAGTTCAGTTGCTCAGTCGTATCCGACTCTTTGCGACCCCATGAATCGCAGCATGCCAGGCCTCCCTGTCCATCACCAACTCCCCGAGTTCACTCAGACTCACATCCATCGAGTCAGTGATGCCATCCAGCCATCTCATCCTCTGTCGTCCCCTTCTCCTCCTGCCCCCAATCCCTCCCAGCATCGCAGTCTTTTCCAATGAGTCAACTCTTTGCATGAGGTGGCCAAAGTACTGGAGTTTGAGCTTTAGCATCATTCCTTCCAAAGAAATCCCAGGGCTGATCTCCTTCAGAATGGACTGGTTGGATCTCCTATATCACTATAAATACAGAAACATGATTATATTACTATGAAATTTAAACCCATTAAATGTTATTCAGGAATTTTAGATTCACTTGACTTTGTAAATACTGTTTTCTGCATTTACAAATGGATTTGTTGAATAAAACAATTATTTTATAGATATGTACATTGATCTAATATTACTTTAACAGCTCTATTGAGCTAAAGTTGGCATATTACAATTAGAGCTTTATATGCAGTTGTAAGTAATACAGAGAGAGATCCTATGTAAATTTTACCCAGTTTCCCACCAACAACTTCTTACAAAACTCTGGTACAGTATTACCAGGATATTGACATTTTAAAATCCACTGACCTATTTCAGATTTCCTAGGTTTTCTTTATCCCTATGTGTGTGTGGGTGTGTGTACTAATTCTATGTAATTTTATCATATGTGTAGGTTCACATATTCTCCACCAGAGTCAAGATACAAAACAATATGGTATTCACAAGGTTCCCTCTTGTGTCTCTTTTATAACTAGTTCATCTCTCTCTCAGCTCTATATTCCTGATAGTATGTATGTGTGTGTGAAAGTCGCTCAGTTGTGTCTTGACTACTTGCGATCCTATGGATTGTAGTCTACCAGGCTCCTCTGTCCATGGAATTCTCCAGGCCAAAATACTGGAGTGGGTAGCCATTCCCTTCTCCAGGGGATCTTCCCAACCCAGGGTTTGAAATCAGGTCACCTGCATGGCAGGTGGATTCTTTACCATCTGAGCTACCAGGGAAACCAATATTCCTGACTACCCTGTAAAAAAGATTAATCCAGTAATCTGGAAGCCTGGCATGATGCAATCCATGGGGTTACAAAGAGTCAGACACGACTGAGTGACTGAACTGAGCTGAGAAATCTGTTCTTTGCTTGTATAATTTTCTTTTTTTAATAAATTTATTTATTTTAATTGGAGGCTAATTACTTTACAATATTGTATTGGGTTTGCCATACATTGACATGAATCTGCCATGGTGTACATGTGTTCCCCATCCTTATATAAATAGAATTACCAGTCCATTCTGAAGGAGATCAGCCCTGGGATTTCTTTGGAAGGAATGATGCTAAAGCTGAAACTCCAGGACTTTGGCCACCTCATGAGAAGAGTTGACTCATTGGAAAAGACTCTGATGCTGGAAGGGATGAGGGCAGGAGGAGAAGGGGACGACAGAGGATGAGATGGCTAGATGGCATCACTGATTCGATGGACACGAGTCTGAGTGAATTCCGGGAGTTGGTGATGGACAGGGAGGCCTGGCTGCTGCGATTCATGGGGTCGCAAAATGTCGGACACGACTGAGCGACTGAACTGCCCTGAACTGAACCCTTTGTGGATTGACTTCTTTTTACGCAGAATAATTTCCTGGAGTTTCATCCAAACTGCTTATCTATTAGTCATCTGTATCTCTTCCTTGTGAATGTATCAGAATTTGGCCATTCTCTTATTAAAAGTCATCTGTATTGTTTCCATTGAGGATAACATGAATAAACCTGAAATGAACATTCATGTAGTAGGTTTTTGTGTGAATATAATTTTTAATTTTTTGTGATAAATGCCCAAGAGTAACATTGCTGGTAATATGGTAATTTCATCTAAATTTATAAGAAATTTTAAAACTCTTTTCCAGAGGGGATTTACCATTTTACATTTCCACCAGCATTGTTTGAGTCATCCAGTTTCTCCATGTCCTCTGCAGTATTTGGTGTTGTCATTTTTAAAAATAAAGTAGCCATTTGATGAGTTTGTATTGATCTCTTATTGTAGTTTTAATTTACATTTCCCAAGTGCCTAATGATACTGAATGTGTTTTTATGTTGCCATCTACATGAACTCTGACAAAATATCTGTTCAAGTAATTTTCCCATTTTCTAATCTGTAGATTTATGTAGTTTGTGGAATGTAAGAAATCATCAGCCATTATTTTTCAAATTAATTTTTTTTTTTTGCCATTTTCTTTCTTTCTTTCCTTCTGGGACTCTGACAGTACAAATATTGGATATTTTGTTATTGCTCCATACATACTAGAGTTTCTCTTTTTTTCTTTTTTACTCTAATTTCTCTGCTTTTCCTATTGGGTTAATTCTATTGATCTTTTCTCAAATTCACAGCTTCTATTTGCTGTCATTTTCACTCCACTAGTAAAAACTTATTCAGTAACAATAAAAATTTACCTATACCTAAAATAGTATTAGTATTTACTATTATCTAAAATAGTAAATATTACTTATCCAATGATAAAACCCATTTAGTAACATATAAGTTTAAAAAATTTTAGTTGTATTTTTCACTTCTGTAATTTCATTTGTTTTTTTTATAGTTTATCTTTATTTGATGAAATTACCTATTTTTAAATTTGTTTTGAAAGTAATTTCTTGTTGAAGCATTTCTATGACCATTGCTAGAAAATCCCTGTCAGGTAATTCCAATGTCTGATTCATGTTGGTGTTGGAGTCTGTTGATTTTTTTCTCATTCAAGTTGCTGTTTCCCTAGTTCTTGGTATGATGGGTATTTTTTTTTTTTTTAACTGAATCATGGAGAGTTTATGATGTTAGGATATTCTAAGTACAATTTAAACCTTTTATTTTTTTCAAGCAGTGACTCTTTTTAGGTTTAAAATGCAGATTCTGACCTGTTTTTGTGTTCTGTGTTTCCAAGGAAAATTTAATTTGATGTTCTATTTTGGTGAGTTTATTCAATCTGATCCTACTGGGCATATACTTGTTCCTATTGGAGCTGCCTGTGGGGATAGATGACAGCTTCCTAGGTGAGGTCACCTGGAATGTGTACTTTCTTGTTTTTAATTTAAATTTATTTATTTTAATTGGAGGCTAATTACTTTACAATATTGTATTGGTTTTGCCATACCTGAACATGAATCCGCCATGGGTGTACACGTGTTCCCCATCCTGAATCCCCCTCCCACCTCCCTCCCCATACCGTACTTTCAATTGGAAAAGGAAGTCTTCAGCCTGCCATAACTAAGAGTATCCCTGGGCTGTGTAGCTTACTATAGTGGGACGCCATTAATCAGTGTTACTATGTTCTGGAGTCTTAGGTGGAGAATGGGATTCTCTGGCCACAGGCATTCAGAGTTGATCTGTTTAGTGTAGGATGTTTGTTGTGGTTGGCTTCCTGTTGAAGCTCTACAATCATCAAGGGTCTATACATGGAGAGAGGACATACCCAAGGCCACTAGGAGGCCAGCTAGCACCCTCAAGAGAGATCCTGCCACAACAAGTGCAAAACCTGGAAAACACTGCTTCCTTTAAAGCCTTGAACGTCCCCTTCCTCACACAGAGATATCAAACACCTGAGGGCATCAACCTGAAAGCTAACACAAGATGCACCCAGCTCAGGTAGCCTCTCTGTCTCCATGGATCATGGAACAAAGACTTCTCTACTCACACCAATAGACACACATATGTGTATGTATGCATGTGTGTTTCTAGTAGTTTTGTTTGGGTTCCTTTACACATATGATAGTCATTTAACCATTTTATCAATTTTTACCTTTAATGTTGAAGCATGATAAATTGCTTAATATTCTCTGTTAATTCCAAAACCTCTTATCTTCACACATCTGATTCTGTTTTTTTTTGTTTGTTTGTTTGTTTGTTTTTTCTTTTTGGGTCCTTGTCATCTCTCATTGATTCCTTGGAAGTTTAGGGACAGAATGGGAAATTTTAAGTTTCTTTAAAATGATATGTGTATGTCAGTTATAGGCAATTTCCTGGGTGCTAGAACTTGAAAACTAAGATGGTGTGATGTTACTCAAAAATAGGTTGGTATTTGCCTCTGTCATGTATATGAGTCTCCTAAAGTCAGATATAACTAAGCTTAGCCTTTTCTATTACTTTGGTAATATCTGGATAATAAGAATTCAAGGTAAAAAAAATCAAGTCAACTTGATTTCGAACTATCAGAGAATACTGTAATGCCCACTACTAAACATCAAAGTTTAAAGCAGATTTTTTTTTGTTTTTGGTCCTTATTTTCCCCTGGGAAGAGAATGATTTTTTTTTTTTTCCTAGATCAATTTTAACCTGCTATTTTTCCCACCAGAGATTCTGACTCTATGGCAGATTTTTCAATATGCCACTTGGGAAGGTCCTGGTCTTTGTCTCCAATCTCTCTCCTTTTTTTTAGCCAATTGCAAATAAAAAGCTTAATTTCAGAAACTGAGTTCACCATTTATGAATACTCTAAGACATAGTCACTGCAAATTCAGATTAACAATAGGTACACTCTTTTAGCAACAACAACAAAAACGACAACTTGTCTAAAAGGTCAGAGGCAAGTGACTTGATTCACTCAGAATACTTAACTGGTTTGAAAGAAGAAAATGAATCCTTTTCTAGATGTTGAGGCAAAACTTTGAAGGCATATTATTAAAAAAAAATTCATTCTGATGTCCTTGGGACTCTAAAATACTCCAGTAATGACTGAATCTTCCCTATTACACACACACAAAAATCTAAACATCTATAAGCTGTTCTCACAACGGTAATGTATCAATCTTTCCTGTTAATAAACCACATATTCTTTAATAATTGTATAAATAATTTGATAAAACTAAAGGTAGTACACAAATTTCAAGATAGTTTCATGGTGCACTGGCCACACAGCAGGCACCACCAGCACTCACCATGAACACGGGGGATATGTCTAAGCCAATGGGCCATGTGGCACTGAGAGCAAACCCCTGAAATTGGAGTCAGTACTCTCTCCCTCCAACCCTATGTAACTGACTTTATGTAACACATCTGAATGTCTTTGATGCCACGTTTCTGTCATAGTCAATCATTACCTCCCAGAACACTCTCTGTCCCTTAATTTATTTTAGACCCTGCAGTTAGGAACTGCTCAGGCAGGATGGCTTGAACTACACTCCCTATTTACAGTTTTTATTTGACAACCACAAAAGCTGTTTTGTTGCAATTAAAGCAATATTAAACTGAAACACAGTACCTGATTTGTGTTTTTTATTTTTATTTTTTTTCATAATCAAATAAAAACCCTACAGACTAAAACTACTTACATCTCCTCCAGAAACCCAGAAACTGCACAGCCAAAGCAAGAGGTCCAGTCAGGTCACCTTTAGGTTTCAATAGGCAAGCAGGTGCCACACTCCAGCACCTCCTCCTCCAGGTACATGAGCACCATGTCCTCCCAGACCTTTGTCCTCCCTCTGGGCTCTACTGAGCCTGTGAAATCCACAATGAAGTGAAATTCAATAGATTCATCAAGTGCCTACAGAGCTGAAACAAGCTTGAGGGCTCAGTTTGCTTTTCTGAGTTTTTATACACGTTTTCCTTTCTTGACAACTTATGGCTGCATTTAAAAATATTTTGTAAATCAAGAACTTTTTTTTTTTCCAAAAATATCAGTCTACTATACTCCAAGACAGAAAAGTCAACCTACATTCTTTTCTAAACATTTATGTCCTATTATTTACCTTCTCAAAAAGTGACTCTAAAGGTACTTTTTTATCTCAGTAATGATGTTTGGGCTTTTTTCTCTTTCTCTTATTAACTTCTCCTCACACACACACACACACATCTGGTTTTCTTCTTAGAAAAACAAAATTTTAATTTTGCAAGTATTTCATAATATGAACCCTATGCAATTCACCTTGAAAAGTCTTCTGGGGGCTTCATTACTTACTGTCTATATGACCTTGTACAAGTCACTTAACCTCTTACTACTCAGTTACCCCTTCAGTTAAATAAGGATAACAATAGAATCTCTATAATAGTTTTCAAAGATCTGACAATTGTACACCAGATGCTGCTTTAGGCATCTTTAGGATGCTTTAGGCATCTTTAGGATCTTTGGTAAACAGGTAAAATAAATTCCTGTCATTATGGGAATTTCAGTCTATTAGGCCAAGAAGTAATACCTGAATACTGATGGCAAACAAACAAACAAACAAACAAACGCATGCTCTGGCCCAGTTACACAAGAAAAGCAGAGGTGTGTGAGTGAGGCTATAAGAATACCGAGTGCCTTCAGTTTGGAGGGATGGAAGTATACACTGAATGATAGGGCTACCTTCACAAAGCCTGTGGGATCCTTATCTTGCACATGTTTTTCTCACTTCTGATAATGTATGAGCAAACTCCAGGAGACAGTGAAGGACAGGGAAACCTGATGTGCTGCAGTTCATGGAATTGCAAAGAGTCAAACATGACTTAGTGACTGAACAACAATCTTATTTCATTTTTACAACACCAGAAATAGTCCTCAAAGAAAATATAACCTCAGTAAAAATAACCCTGATAATTTCAGATAGACTTAAATGATTTCCTCTTGCCCCATTCTAAAAAAAAAAAAATGATCCAAGCTTACATAGTTGGTTTAACATTTATACACATGGGCAATAGTAAATAAAAAATGTTCTAGCCAGTGTCATGATCATAGTGTTGACATGATTCATGCCTTTATTTACTATAGCTAGTTTTACTTATATTGTATATATATAAAATGTGCAAACATCTTATTCCATGGAATAAATGTTTTACATACAACTATTTGTGTTTCTTATTTGAAATGCAAATTGACACACAATGCTATTTCCAATATTAATAAATTTGTAGTGAAACTTTGTATTGTAGAGAATAATTTAACTCCAGAAATTCACTTCAGTTTGGAAAGCTTTAATTTTTAATTTGAAAGCCTTTCTATACCTTGTAAATTAGAATTGGTATTTCTCTAAGTTAGAAGCACTGACAACCACAAAATGAGAACAAAAACATTCAGCTAAGCATTGCATAAATTTAGGAATGTTTTATCTAAAGAAAGGTCCATTTAAACTACATCCAACCCTAATTAAAAAGACCACAAAATAGTATAACTTATAGTGAGAAGGATTTTCTATAATTCAGTATCAAAAATAGAAATTAACAAAAGTATCCTTAACATGTCAAAGGAAAATATAACAAATTATTATGAATATAATACTAAACTTGAGCTAATTATTTTTTCAGTTTTAATGCTATTAGGAAAAGTTTCTAAAGGTGAGAACAGTAATGTTCACTTTTAATGACTAACTGTAGCTGAAAGAAAAATTCAATGCATAAAATCATACAATAAAAATACAGGGCAGAAATAGACAAATTGGAAGTAAAATCCTGCCTAACCTGTTTTATCACTTTATTATTCTCTTAAATATTGGGAATATTAAAACATTTGATAAGAAAATAAGTCTATAAGTATAGGGAATATGAATTTGCTGTCACCAGGGAACAGGCACAGAAAAGAAAAAGTAGTAAAAAAAATATCATTCATAATACTTAATTTCCATAGGTTATGTGCCAGAAACTCTACTCTGCAATGATAATGTGGAAAAGATAAATTTTGTTTTTATCAATTATGTGATGTCTAAAGAAAAACTACTTTAAACAAATAATTTAATCATTATAATAAGTTTATGATTTGAGGGATATGAATATAATGCTCTGGAAGCCTATAATCAGAAGACTGCTGCTGCTAAGTCGCTTCAGTCGTGTCCGACTCTGTGCGACCCCATGGACTGCAGCCTACCAGGCTTCTCCGTCCATGGGATTCTCCAGGCAAGAACACTGGAGTGGGTTGCCATTGCCTTCTCCAATGCATGAAAGTGGAAAGTGAAAGTGAAGTCACTCAATCGTGTCTGACTCTTAGCGACCCCACGGACTGCAGCTTACCAGGCTCCTCCATCCATGGGATTTTCCGGGCAACAGTACTGGAGTGGGGTGCCATTGCCTTCTCCAATCAGAAGACAGGACCTGGTATTTGTGAGAGATAGAAATCAATCCAGGTATCATTCTCTGAAATAAGTGATGTTGGAGCTGAGCTGGAAGAATTGAAAAGAATTAACAATGGCAAGCAGAGTTAATTTCAGAGATTATTAATGCATCTTTATAATCATTATGTTTCCTGAGAAAATCTTTAACTATGGATTTTAATGCTTTTATAGTATGGAGCATCTGAATCAGTGTTTCCTATTCTCTTTTCATAAGTTAAGACTTAGAACCATCACCTCAGGGAGCCCTATGCAAGCACAATCATGGCTGAAATAGAGGGAGGTATGTTGCGTAGCAGGAAGAGTGGAGAAAAGGATATTTATTTTCCCTTTGCAGTTTTAATAAAGATTAAATTGGAAGATTAAAAATTCAGAAGGATCTTGAACGTGAAAGTGAAGTCGCTCAGTCGTGTCCGACTCTTTGTGACTTCATGCACTGTAGCCTACCAGGCTCCTCTGTCCATGGGATTTTCCAGGCAATAGTAATGGAGTGGATTGCCATTTCCTTCTCCAAGGGATCTTCCCAACCCAGGGAGCAAACCTGGGTCTCCCGCATCATAGACAGACGCTTTACCGTCTGAGCCACAGGGGAATGTCAATTCAAGTTGGACTACAAAGTCAGGGTGTCTTCAAGAGACCCAAAACAAATGCTTTAAATTAGCAAGAAGGCAGTAATTAAACAAGTAAGGATGTGTACTGTTTAATAAAGGAAATAAATATAAATGAAATAAATTGTTATTTTGTCTTATGGTAGAGGTGTGACCCTTCATGACCTATAAAAATTATATAAAGGCCCCCAAACATTAATCATTCTCAAATTAACCTGTTCATTCAAAACAATGACACTCCATTTACTCACTAACCAAAAAGAGGGGCTATAAGAGGACATGAGGACTATAGTTATCTGCTATGGCTCTTGCATGACTAATTTCTACATCTGTTTTTTGAAGCCTTTCTTGCCCTTAACCTTAGCCTTGGTCACTATACCACTCCTCTCCCCTTCCTAAAGCTGAATTACCCACTTACTACTTGTTAAATGCCAAAAATGTTTCTTACCTCTTGGGAGAACCATTTTGACCAACTATCCTTGAAACTAGCTGAACTTAGACTGACACATTTGCTAATGCTCTACAAATATTATGCCATTTCTTTTCCAAGTTAGAACACTCCTTTGGAGTCATTTTTTGGTACATTTTGAATACCAGCTATGCTTAACAATGTTGTAGTTGATTTTCTTTCTCAAAATAGTTTTGTTTAGTCTCTATCACTAGACCATGTTATTATAAAATAACATTAATAAACTTAATAAGTATTATTATTAATTTTACTAAAGCATTATCATCATGAAGACTATTCAAAGCTAATACTATTGTCTTAAAATAATAACCAAGTTGGCTTTAATTGAATGACTCAGTTTTGTTTTCATTTTCTGCTATCCTACATTTATGTGAATTGAAAATAATGTGACAGAAGTCAAATTGCAAGCTAAAATACTTCATTCCTTGTTTTCATTCCTTTGGAATGAAATAAATGAAATAAAGGAATATTTTCATTCCTTGTTTTCTTTCAAAATTACACTCTAGTTGGATACAAGTCATGATTTTTGTTTTATTAAACTTAAATTAAAAGTATATTTAAAAAAATCCCTTCTTTTAAGCCGAGTAGAGTACTGAAGAAACATTATATACTGAGGTATTTAATGGATGGTGAGTAGTATACAAGGCTTACAAGATTTTTGCTGTCAGAGAATTGAGTTGAAAATCAGGAGTGGTTACCTTGTACTATTTCAAACAATAGCCAGATGTGTGATGATAAATTCTCCTGCCACTGTTTTCCTACTTCCCCAAAACATAAAAGGAAACATGAAAGGATATCAGCAAGAATGTAGAATAAGTCTAGACTCTCCTTCTCTCCCTTCTCCCACCACACTGATACAGCAATAAATTAAAGACAAATTCCTTTTAAGAGAAATAAAAAAACTAATTGAAATGTTTCTGCACTCTGGAATAATGGGAAACCAATTCACCAAGTGAAAGGCAAAGGAGAAAAGAAAAGATATACCCATCTGAATGCAGAGTCCAAAGAATAGCAAGGAGAGATAAGAAAGATTTTTTTTAAGTGAGCAATGAAAAGAAATAGAGGAAAACAAAATGAAAAAGACTAGAGAATTCTTAAAGAAAATTAGAGATACCAAGGGAAAATTTCATGCAAATATAAACACTATAAAGGACAGAAACAGCATGGACCCATCAGAAATAGAAGATACTAAAAAGAGATGGCAAGAATACACAGAAGAACTATACAAAAAATGTCCTAATGACCTGGACAACCATGATGATGTGGTCATTCATCAGATACCCTGGAGTGTGAAGTCAAGTGGGCCTTGGGAAGCATTACTACAAACAAGGGTAGTGGAGGTGATGAAATTACTACTGAACTACTTAAAATCCTAAATGAGGATGCTGTTAAAGTGCTGCACTCGATATGCCAGCAAATTCAGAAAACTCAGCAGTGTCCTCAGGACTGAAAAGTCCATTTCCATTCCAATTCCAAAGAAGGGCAATGCCAAAGAATGTTCAAACTACCACACAATTGCACTTATTTCACATGCAAGCAAAGTAATGCTCAAAATCCTTCAAGCTAGGCTTCAACAATACGTGAACTGAGAAGTTCCATATGTACAAGCTGGATTTAGAAAAGGCAGAGGAACCAAAGATCAAATTGTCAGCATCCATTGGATCATAGGAAAAGCAGGGAAATTCAAGAAGAATATCTATTTCTGCCTCATTGACTATGCTAAAGCCTTTGGCTGTGCGGATCATAACAAACTGGAAAACTCTTAAAGAGATAGGCATACCAGACCACCTTACCTACGTCCTGAGAAACATGTATGCAGGTCAAGAATCAACAGTTTGAACTGGAAATGGAACAATGGATTGGCTCAAAATTATGTAAGGAATATATCAAGGCTATATATTGTCATCCTGCTTATTTAACTTATATGCAGAGTACGTCAGGAGAAATGCCAAGCTTGGTGAATCACAAGTTAATATCAAGAGTAACAGAAATACCAATAACCTCAGATACGCAGATGACACCACCCAAAGATAGTACAGAACTAAAAGATAAAGAACCTCCTGATGAAGGTGAAAGAGGAGAGTGAAAAAGCTGGCCTAGAAATCAACATTCAAAAAAACTAGTATCACAACAATTGTTCCCATCACTTCATCGCAAGTAGACAGGGAAAAAGTGGAAACAGTGGCAAATTTTATTTTCCTGGGACCAAAATCACTGAGGACGG
Organism: Bison bison bison; assembly: GCF_000754665.1. Classification (NCBI taxonomy): domain Eukaryota; kingdom Metazoa; phylum Chordata; class Mammalia; order Artiodactyla; family Bovidae; genus Bison; species Bison bison. Next base: position 621,995 of record NW_011494930.1, read on the forward strand.
TGACAGCAGCCACAAAATTAAAAGATGCCTGCTCCTTGGAAGAAAAGCTATGACAAATCTGGACAGCATGTTGAAAAGCAGAGACATCACTTGTTCAACAAAGTTATGCAGAATTAAATGTATGATTTTTCCAATAGTTGTGTACGGATGTGAGAGTTGAACTTTAAAGAATGCTGAGTGCTGAAAAATAGATGCTTTCTTATCTGTGGTGCAGGAGAAGACACTTAAGCATCCCTTGGACAGCAAGGAGATCAAACCAGTCAATTCTAAAAGGAAATCAACTGTGAATATTCATTGTAAGGACTGGTGATGCTGAAGCTGAAGCTCCAATACTTTGGCACTTGATACAAAGACCTAATTCTTTTTAAAAGAACTTGATGCTGGTAAAGATTGAAGTCAGGAAGAGAAGGGGGCAACAGGGGATGAGATGGTTGGACGGCATCATTGACTCAATGGACATGAGTTTGAACAAACTCTGGTGAAGGACAGGGATGCCTGGAATTCTGCAATCCATGGAATCGCAAAGTGTCAGATGTGATTGAGTGACTGAACAAAAACATCACTAAAACTGACAGGGAAATATGGAATATCCTCTCTTAGAAACTTACCCCTAGTTCCCAGCCATCTAATTGGAAAGAGACTGATATATCCCTGCTTCACCTGGAGAGACAATAGATTGCCTCACATCCATTGACATAGCTTTCTGATAGGGTTCCTCAGAGGACCATCCATCTTTTGTCTTGCCAGTCTTTGATTTCTAATGAGTCCAACAAATTCCAAGCACCCAGGGGAGAATACATGTGTAATTTTATCTGTAGACATCATTGATACTATCCCCTCTCAGCACAGAGCAAGCAGATTAAAAATATTCCAGCTCTCACCTTCCCCCTAAGAAGGGCAGGCATTTATTTTTGCATCCAATGCCACAACCTTTCCAGCACTGCTTAAATATAACATCTGTCTTTCCAGTAATCGAGTGCTTATGGGTCTGTCACAGTCTGGTTTCCCAGGAGAAGATAGAGATGATGAGTCTTGAGTTGGTAGATACCACCTTCCCAGGTCAGTGCAGAGTAAGCAGAAAAATCCTCTTGCTACTTCTTGGGGAGGCAAAGATTTGTTAGAGGCCCTCAGAAGCTCTGACCAGTCTTATTGTATGAGGTCAGTCTTTGAAGACTGGGAGAGAAACTTGTTTTGTTGAATGTATAGACATCAATGCAGAGAGTGATAAAAATAAAGAATCAGGCAAAGATGTCCCAAACAAAGAATTAAGAAATTGACACAAATGAAATAAATTTAGATTTACCTGAGCAAAAAATTAAAAGCAACTCTCATAAATAGACTTACTGATGTCAAGAGAATAATAAATGGGCAAAGTGAACATTTAAACAAAAAGATAATATTAAAAGTACCAAATCAAAATAATAGAACTGAATGACATGATAATAATACTGAAAATTTTACTAGAAGGGTTCAACAGGATACTAGGTCAAGCAGAATAAATTATCACTAAACACAGGTCTTAGGAAATAATTTAGTCAGAGGAGCAAAGTGAAGAAAGAATGAAAATGAGTGAAGGAAGCTTAAGGGACTTAAGAGATATTATCAAGTGGACCAATATGAACATTATGAGAGTTCTAGGAATTAAACAGAGGGATGAACAAAACTCTTATCCAAATAAATGATGGCTGAAACCTCCCCAAATCTGGAGAAGGGAAGGGCCATTCAAATCAAAGATGCCTGAAAAATGCCAAAATATACAAATCTAAATAATCCATATTAAGACATACAAGAATTGACTGTCAAAAGTCAAATACAAAAAGATAATTTTGAAAGAAGCAAGAGAAAGAAAGTTGTCACATACAAGGAAGCCCCCTACCCATAAAACAATCAACAGATTCTTTCAGCAGAAACATTATAGGGAAGGGAAATATCACTATAGGGAAGGGAAAGATGTATCCCCTTCTAGAAGGGAAAGGATGCTATATTCAAATTCCTGGGGGAAAATGCAATACAAGGATAAAACATCTGGCAAAACCGCTCTTTGAAAACAAAGGGGAGACAAAGGATTTTATCAGCCAAACAAAAGCCAAGGAATCCATCACCATGAGGCCAACCTTACAAGAAATACTAAGGGAAGTTTTACAAGTCGAAATAAAAAAATGCTAAATAGAAACATGATAACCAATGAAAGTATGAAATATATTGGCAAAAGTATATAAATAGATAAATATAGGATTCTTTATTACTATAACCGTGATGGAGAATAACTTTTAATTCTAGTATAAAAATTAAAAACAAAAGTATTAAAAAATAAATATAAATAAAATATGCTAAAATACACAATATAAATCTAAACTGTGACCAAAATAACAAAATATATGGGAAGAAAGAAGTTAAAGAGTAGAATTTTTGTTAATCATTGACCTTAAGTTGTTATCAGCTTAAAACAGACTATTACAAATGTAAGATATTTTGTGTAATCCTTAAGGTAACCATAAAAGAAAAGTACTTACACATCGAACTTGGACTAGCGATTTATTTCATATATAATATTATACATGTTTCAATGCCATTCTCCCAAATCATCCCACCCTCTCCCTCTCCCACAGAGTCCAAAAGACTGTTCTATACATCTGTGTCTCTTTTGCTTGTCTTGAATACAGGGAGAAGACAATGGCACTCCAGTACTCTTGCCTGGAAAATCCCATGGGCGGAGGAGCCTGGTAGGCTGCAGTCCATGGGGTCGCTAAGAGTTGGACAGGACTGAGCTACTTCACTTTCACTTTCCACTTTCATGCACTGAAGAAGAACATGGCAACCCACTCCAATGTTCTTGCCTGGAGAATCCCACTGATGGGGGAGCCTGGTGGGCTGCCACCTATGGGGTCTCACAGAGTCAGACATGACTGAAATGATTTAGAAATATACAGGGTTATCGTTACCATCTTTCTAAATTCCATATATATGCATTAGTATACTGTATTGGTGTTTTTCTTTCTGGCTTACATCACTCTGTATAATAGGCTCCAGTTTCATCCACCTCATTAGAACTGATTCAAATGTATTCTTTTTTTTTTTATTTTACTTTATTTTTAAACTTTACATAATTGTATTAGTTTTGCCAGCTATCAAAATGAATCCATCACAGGTATACATGTGCTCCCCATCCTGAACCCTCCTCCCTCCTCCCTCCCCATACCATCCCTCTGGGTCGTCCCAGTGCACTAGCCCCAAGCATCCAGTATCGTGCATTGAACCTGGACTGGCATCTCGTTTCATACATGATATTTTACATGTTTCAATGCCATTCTCCCAAATCTTCCCACCCTCTCCCTCTCCCACAGAATCCATAAGACTGTTCCATACATCAGCGTCACTTTTGCTGTCTCGTACACAGGGTTATTGTTATCATCTTTCTAAATTCCATATATATGCATTAGTATACTATATTGATGTTTTTCCTTCTGGCTTACTTCACTCTGTATAATAGGCTCCAGTTTCATCCATCTCATTAGAACTGATTCAAATGTATTCTTTTTAATGGCTGAGTAATACTCCATTGTGTATATGTACCACAGCTTTCTTATCCATTCATCTGCTGATGGACATCTAGGTTGCTTCCAGGATGGTTGAATAATACACCATTGTTTATATGATGTATGGCAAAACCAATACAATATTGCAAAGTTAAAAAAAAATTAAATAATAAAAAAAGAAAAAAGAAAAGTACTTAATGAAGTCACACAAAAGAAAAAGACAGTCAAAGTCTACCAACTTACAAAACCAGGAAAATACAAAGGAAGACAAAAAGATAGGAAAAGCAAAAAAAGAACCACAAAACTAATAGAAAACAACCAACAAATGACAATAATAAATCTTTTCCTATTAATCATTAAATGTAAGTGGATTACCTTTCTAAATCAAAAGACACAGAGTGAAAGAACAGATACAAAAAACAAGGTCCCACTATAGGCTTTGTATTAATTCAAGAGTTTCATTTAAGATTTAAGAATATATATAGGCAATAAGTGAAGGGGTGGAAAATGATATTCCATGAAAATAGCAATCAAAAAGGAGCAAGGGTTGCTATATCACATCATACAAAGTAGACTTCATGAAATAGACTTTAAGCACAAAAACTGTCACAAGAGACAAGGACGTTATATAACAATAAAGAGGTCAATTCATCATAAAAGTATAACAATTATAAATGTGTATGCATTCAATATCAGAGCAATTAGGCATATAAGGCAAGCAGAACTTAGGGAAAATTGTGACATAATAATAATTGAGCACTTCAACACTTTCAATAATGGATAGAACATACATATAGAATATCAATAATTAGACAGATAACTTGAATAACACTACAGACAAAATGTATGCTCTTTCTCTCTCTCTCTCTAGTGTGTGTGTGTGTGTGTGTGTGTGTGTATACACACAATATTCTGCCTAACAGCAGTAGAATACACAGTCATTTCAAGTGTAAAAGGGAACATTTTCTAAGATTGATCATAAGTGTATATCAGCTTAGTCACTCAGTCTTGTCTGACTCGTTGCAACCCCATGGACTGTAGTCCACCAGGCTCTTCTGTACATGAGATTCTCCAGGCCAGAATACTGGAGTGGGTAGATGTTGGGGGCCAGTGTGAGGTACTCCGCCCGTGACAAAGGTCATGAGGAAGGAGGCTCGACATACGCAAAGGCGGGATCGAGCCTCAGGAGTCCCCCTGGAAATCCTCGAGCATCTACCCCCATAACCAGAGCCTGCCTACTTTACTACTTTGTGCTCTTACCTACACCTCTGACTTTACGGGGGGCTGTCCCCCACCACCTCTTTCGGAGAAGGAGTTAACCTAGAGCTCCAGTCAATAAAAACTCTTGGGTGTGACAAGAGTGTTTTAACCTACAAACTCCTCTGAAGGTTCTCTAGCCTGCCTGACAGGCTCGTCCAGCCACATGGATTGCTCACAGCCTCCCAACCGTGAGAGGCACAAGATGCTTTAAACCCTCTAAAAACAGGTTCTTTAGAGAAGTTAGAAAACTATTAGTATAAGTATAATGGGCTGATTAGAAATTGTGTTGGTGAAGGGTTTTTCATTTGTTGAGCCAATGTTTGTTGCTAAGTCTCCATATCCCCTGCCCTTACACACATTAATGAATATATAGAAGAAATAAGTATTAACCTCTGATATTAATCACGTTAGACCTTAGGCTAAGTAAGTTCTTTCCTTAACTAAAACCCACTACACCCTCACCCTGTAGGAATGTAACTTTATTTGGGCGGCGTCTGTTTTGAGAATAATCAGCCCTGGAGAAATAAGTGTCCTGACTGACTGACCGCTGTCACAAGGAGAGGGTCGTAAATTGTCAGCAGGCCCCCCTGGCCAGAAGATGATGTAACACCCCTAAGACCTCTGTATACATTTGTGTGAAGCACCTGACTTTAATAAAAGTCAGGACTGCTGTCCCCACGTGACTTTTGTATAACATCTCAGTGTATAAAAACAGACTCTGGAAAATAAAGAATTGGGATCAGTTTCTCGAAATACTGGTCTCCCCATGTCGCTCTCTCTCTCACTCTGGCTGAGTCTCCATCTGGAGCGCGGAACCCACCATGCTTACTAATTATGCCTGGGCTTCTAAGATCCGACCGGGGAGGCCTCAGTGTCTCCTCTCCTTCGGGAGAACGGAAGGACGCCTGCGGCCTACATAAGTGGTGCAAGCTTCTTGTCTTGAAGTTTTATTGGTCTCCCGCGTAAACCAAGCTACTCAGCCTCTTTTCTCCACTGAATTTTCCTACTGAGCTATCCTTATTCTATTACTCTTTATATCTTTAATTGATATCTAATTGAAGCTATTGTATCCTGATCCTCGCCTACGCCGTCTCTCCTTCGAATACCCTGGATCAGCCGGGGCTGGTCCCCGGCAGCGTTTCCCTCTTCCAAGGGTATTTTCAACCCAAGATCAAACCCTGGTCTTCTCGATTTCAGGTGGATTTTTTACCATCTGAGCCACCACGGAAGACCTGATCATGTATTACAGAGTATTATTTAAACTTAGAGAAACAACACCTAATTCAACCTGGAGCAGATGAAAAACACCTATAAAAAGAAATTTTGAAATTTGAATCAAAGCAATAAACATTGTTATATTTGCATATTTAAACTGAAAAAGACCATTATCATTATACTTACTTTACATATTGTATTCTATATTGATGATAATCTATAAAAATTATATAGAATTCTATAGAAAATATATAGAAATCTTTGTAAAATCAGTTTGAAAAATTATATATCAAGGGGGTTGTAGCATACATATGTACAAGACTGTCTTAGAAAGATAGTCAAAGGTACAAACTCCCAGTTATAAGATAAATTAGTAGTAAGGATGTTATGTATAGGATGATGACCATAACACTGCTGTATGAGACACATGAAAGTCATCAAGGAAGTAAATTCTAAAAGTTATAGTCACCAGGAAAAAAATTTTTTTAAAGCCTTCTGTTTAGTATATCTATGAGATAATGGATGCTAACTAAATTTATTGTGATAATCATGTCACAATATATGTAAGTCAAATCATTAAGCCATACACCTTAAATTTATACAGTGCTATAGGTCAGTTATATATCAATAAAACTAGGAAAATCTTTCAAAATTATAGCTTTATTTACATTTTTGAAAATATTTTGTTCTTAAAAATCTACTTAAAATTTCTGTAATTAAGTCATTTACTTTTTTAGTTTTAGTTTTTTAAGCAACTTCCATACTGTTCTCAGTAGTGACTATGCCAGTTTTTATTCCCACCAACAGTGTAGGAGGGTTCCTTTTTCTCCACACCCTCTCCAGCATTTTTATTTGTGCATATTCTGATGATGGCCATCCTGACATGTGTGAGGTGATATCTCACTATAGTCTTGATTTGCATTTCTCTAATAATTAGAAATGATGAACATCTTTTTGTGTACTACTTGGCCATCTGCATATCTTCTTTGGATAAATGTCTATTTAGTTCTTATGCCCTAATTAGACACTTAGAGCACTAAATAGATATAAA
>NW_011494930.1:629156-642435 GCF_000754665.1 Bison bison bison
GAGCTCCTGAAGGAAAGTTATGACCAACCTAGACAGCGTATTAAACAGCAGAGACATTACTTTGCCAACAAAGGTCTGTTTAGGCAAGGTTATGGTTTTTCCAGTAGTCATGTATTGATGTGAGCATTGAACTATAAAGATAACCGAGCACTGAAGAATTGATGCTTTTAAACTGTGGTGTTGGAGAAGACTCTTGAGAGTGTCTTGGACTGCAAGGAGATCCAACTAGTCCATCTTAAAGGAGATAAGTCCTGGGTGTTCATTGGAAGGACTGATGTTGAAGCTGAAACTCCCAATACTTTGGCCAGCTGAATGGAAGAGCTGACTCATTTGAAAAGACCCCGAGGCTGGGAAAGATTGAGGGCAAGAGGAGAAGGGGACAACAGAGAATAAGATGGTTGGATGGCATCACCAACTCAATGAACATGGGTTTGGGTAGACTCTGGCAGTTGGTGATGGACAGGGAGGCCTGGCGTGCTGCGGTTCATGGGGTCGAAAAGAATGAGACACGACTGAGCGACTGAACTGAACTGAAGGACCCTGCAATCCCACTCTTGAGAAAACATGGTCAGAAGGACACTTGCATCCCAATATTCATTGCAGCACTATTTGCAATAACCAAACATGGAAGCAACCTAAATGTCCATAGACAGATGAATGGATAAAGAAGATGTGAGATAGATATATATATATCTATACACACTCATGATTGAGTGTGTATAGATACACATAGACAGATGAATGGATAAAGAAGATGTGAGATATATATATATATATATATACACACACACACATACACTCATGATTGGGATATTGCTCACCAGTGTAATGGGATATTACTCACCATTAAAAAGAACAAAATAATGTCACTTGTGCAACATGAATGGAACTAGAGTATGTCATACTAAGTGAAATAAGTCAGAGACAAAAAAAAAGAGAAATATATATCACTTATATGAGAATCTGAAAAGAAAAGATAAAAATGAATCTAATTAAATAACAGAAACAGATTCACAAACTTAGAGAGCAAACATATGGTTACTACAGGGAAATGTGGAAGAAAAAGATATTTAGAGAGTTTGACATGTACACACTGTTATATTTAAATATAGATAACCAATAAGGATCTACTGTATAGCACAGGGAACTCCACGTAATATTATGCAACAACCTAAATGGGAAAAGAATTTGAAAAAGGAAGAATACATGTGTATGTGTAACTGAATCACTTTGCTATATATCTGAAACCTTTACAACATTGTCACTAACTATACCTCAATATAAAATAAAAATTTAAAAAAAGAAATAAAAGGATCACTGTATATACTTCTTGCTATTAATCTAAAATTTCATACAACTCTATATACAGATTTCAACAAATATTTAATGATTTAATCTCACTCAAAGAACATGTCAATTTAAACCAGATGGGTTGTTATGAGGTTTGTTTGTATACAAATAAAACAAAATTCATTGGGTCTTTATCAAGAGCTATAGGCTTTGTTGGTGCTGAGGATTCAAAGGTGGAAACAGCTACATCTAAAACAAGGAGATACTCATTAACTAAGGAGGAAGAACACAATCCCAAACACACATATTTTACAGACAGTATGTTAGATTCTATAAAATAGATGAATGAGAGGCTGCATAGGTAGCATGAATTCTGCCTTGTGAAAACACTGAGAAAAGTCTTTCCCCAAAAATGGACATTTGAACTATTATGCCATATATATTTTATTTGTTGTTGTTGCTCAGTTGCTAAGTGGTGTCTAACTCTTTGTGACTTCATGAACTGCAGCATGCCAGGCTTTCTTGTCTTTTACCCTGTCCCAGAATTTGCTAAAACTCATGTCCATTGAGTCAGTATGCTATTCGGCCATCTCATCTTCTATGCCCCCCTTCTCCTTCTGCCTTCAATCTTTCCGACTATCAGGGTCTTTTCCAGTGAGTCAGCTCTTCACATCAGGTGGCCAAAATATTGGAGCTCCAGCTTCAGTATCAGTCTTTCCAATGAATGTTCAGCATTGATTTCCTTTAGGATGACTTATTTGAGCTCCTTTCAGTGCAAGGGACTCTCAGGAATCTTCTCCAGCACCACAATTCAAAAATCAGTTCTTCAGCACTCAGCCTTCCTTATGGTCCAGCTCTCACATATGTAAATGACTACTGGAAATACCATAGTTTTGACTCTCTGGACTTCTATGACTAAAATGAAATTATCAGATTGATTTTATTATTATTAAATATCTCTATATATTTAGAAATCAGGGGGAATTCTTTCATAAAGGACGATCCTGTTAGCTGCTCTGGTACATTCTTACAAAATTATTCTCATTATTCTCATTCTAATTATTCTCTAAATTGCTAAACACATTTTATATCCCATATAAAATAAACTTAGTAAAGGATAGTGGCCTCCAATTGCTTATACCCTGGTGGCTGAGATAGTAAAAAAATTTGCCTGCAATTCAGGAGAACCGGCTTCAATTCCTGGTTTGGGAAGGTCCCTTGGAGAAGGGAATGGCAACCTACTCCAGTACTCTTTCCTGGAGAACCCCATGGACAATGGAGCCAGGCTGACTACATTACACTGGGTCACAAAGAGTTGGACCTGACTGAGTAACTAACACAACTCACTAAGATGCCACTTGAAATTCTGAAGTTTTCATATCTTATAAAGGCAGTTTGAATATATAGTGATGTGTTATCTGTCTGCTATGATGTGTATGAGGTCTGGGCAACACCCTGTACTCAAACATATTGATTTTTCTATGCTAAAATTTTGAGCATTACTTTGCTAGCATGTGGGATGAGTCCAACTCTGTGGTATTTTGAGCATTCTTTGGCATTACCTTTCAGTGAGATTGGAATGAAAACTGATCTTTTCCAGTTCTGTGGCTACTGCTGAGTTTTCCAAATTTGCTGGCACATTGAGTGCAGCACTTTCACAGCATCATCTTTCAGGATTTGAAATAGCTCAACTGGAATTCCATCACCTCAACTGGAATTCCATCACCTTTGTTCGTGGTGATGCTTCCTAAGGCCCACTTGATTGGCATTCCAGAATATACGGCTCTAGTTGAGTGATCACACCATTATGGTTATCTGGGTCATGGAGATCTTTTTTGTATAGTTCTTCTGTGTATTCTTGCCACCTCTTCTTTATATCTTCTGCTCTTCTGCTTCTGTTAGGTCCATACCATTTCTGTCCTTTATTGTGCCCATATTTGCATGAAATGTTCTTTGATATCTCTAATTTTCTCGAAGAGAAAATCTCACACCCTAGCAAAGTAATTCTCAAAATTCCCCAAGCCATGTTGCAACAGTACCTGAAACATGAACTTCCAGATGTTAAAGCTGGATTTAGAAAAGGCAGAGGAACCAGAGATCAAATTGTCAAAATCCACTGGATCATCGAAAATGCAATAGAGTTCCAGGAAAATCTTCTACTTCTGGTTTATTGACTATGCCAAAGCCTTTTACTGTGTGGATCACAACAGACTGTGGACAATTCTTAAAAAGATGGAAATACCAGACCACCTTACCTGCCTCCCAAGAAATCTATGCAGGTCAAGAAGCAACAGATAGAACTGGACATGGAAGTACAGATGGGTTCCATATTGGGAAAGGAGTAAATCAAGGCTGTATATGGTCACCCTGCTTATTTAACTTATACGCAGAATGCATCATGTGAATGCTGGGCTGAATGAAGGACAAGCTGGAATCAAGATTACCGGGAGAAATATCAATAACCTCAGATATGCAAATGACACCATCCTAATGGCAGAAAGCAAAGAGGATCAAAAGAGTCTCTTGATGAAAGTGAAAGAACAGAGTGGCTTAAGACTCAGCATTCAACAAACTAAGATCATGGCATCTGGTTCCATCTTTTCCTGGCAAATAGATGGGGAAGCAATGGAAACAGTGACAAAATTTATTTTCTTGGGCTCCAAAATCATTGCAAATGGTGACTCTAGCCATGAAATTAAAAGACACTTGCTCCTTGGAAGAAAAGCTATGACCAACCAAGACAGCTTTTTTTTTTTTTTAACTTTACAATATTGTATTAATTGTGCCAAATATCGAAATGAATCCACCACAGGTATACCTGTGTTCCCCATCCTGAACCCTCCTCCCTCCTCCCTCCCCATACCCTCCCTCTGGGTCGTCCCAGTGCACCAGCCCCAAGCATCCAGTATCGTGCATTGAACCTGGACTGGCAACTCATTTCATACATGATATTATACATATTTCAATGCCATTCTCCCAAATCTCACCACCCTCTCCCTCTCCCACAAAAGCAGAGACATTACTTTGCTGACAAAAGTCCATCTAGTCAGAGTTATGGTTTTTCCAGTAGTGATGTATGGATGTGAGAGTTGGACCATAATGAAAGCTGAGCATGCTGAAAAACTGGTGCTTTTGAATTGTCATTTTGGAGAAGACTCTTGAAAGTCCCTTAGACTGCAAGGAGATCAAACCAGTCAATCCTAAAGGAAATCAGTCCTGAATATTCATTGGAAGGACTGATGCTAAAGCTGAAATTCCAATACTTTGGCCACCTGATGTGAAGAACTGACTCATTTGAAAAGACCCTGATGCTGGAAAAGATTGAAGACAGAGGAGAAGGGGATGACAGAGGATAATATTGTTGAATGGCATCACCGACTCAATGGATATGAGTTTGAGCAAGCTCCTGGAGTTGTTGATGGACAGGGAATCCTGGTGTGCTGTAGTCCTTGGGGTCGCAAAGAGTTGGATATGACTAAGCGATTGACCTGAACTGAAATGATGCTAAAGTTTGTAGGCATTTGCAATAAGTAGGTATATAAAGACTATGAACATATTCATATTAGTTCAATTTATGTTTGAGAGTCTCTCTGTATTTTATACTGCAGTTTTTGTTTGTTTTTTTTTTTTTTTCTTTTGCAGGTGATCACCACTGTTACTGGTTCACAAACCTCATTTATACTTGTTCTTAAAAATGTGTATTTCAGCCAAAAATTTATTGCAAACTAAAATCCAACTCCTTCAGGGAAAGACTTCCCTAATCTTCTTTAGCCTAAATAAATAAAATCAATGTTAAGTAAACACATATATACATACATAAAAGGTCCCTACTGTAGCTGTAACAATTAGTAACTTTGAATTTACTCTGAGGCTAGGGATCAGAAGTCAGAAATGAGAACTCAAGGTTTAAAATACCAATATTTATTTGGGTACACTAATAAACTCACCACTCTATGTAAAAGATAACCAAATTTTGTTTCTAGATCAGGATTAAAATAGTGACTGATATCTTTAGTACCTTTGGTATAGTGGGATACACGGCCAAATTCTCTTTGGGATTAAACAGTAAAGGAGCAGACAGCCCAGATGAGAAGAATGTAAATGTACATGCTCAGTTGCTCAGTCATGTCTGACTCTTAGCAACTCTATAGACTGCAGCCCTCTAGGCTCCTCTCTTTATGGGATTTTTCTATGGAAGAATACTGGAGTGGGTTGCCATTTGCTTCTCCAGGTGATTTTTCCAACCCACAGATAGAACCGAAGTCTCCTGTATCTTCTACATTGCAGGCAGATTCTTTACTACTTGAGCCACTGGAAAAGGAAGAAAATAATCATTAGTTAGAATCAATCATGCATGAGACCTTAATATCTAAAATCTAAACCCATCTCAAACCCAAAACAATTTATAAAATAATCAAGATCTTCAACTCTTCCTTACAGTTAATAATTTCTAAATGCAGGATTTTTAAATTATATTTAATAAAGAAAGTGTTTAAATTTTAAATGGATTTACCTTTACCACATCATATTTGTAATTACTGTTAGCACTTGGTGTAGAGATGAGAGTGGTCACATAGTCAGTGTAGATTTTTGGAGATCGTACCCATAGCCCAGAAACCAACACCAAAGAGTCAGAGAAAGTAAGGTAGAATTAACAGAAGTTCATGTTGCGAAATCTTCTATTTCATCCTATTAGCAATGGTTCCAGAGATAAATCAGAGTATCAGGGAAAGGGAGTTTAGTTGCCTTATTGACTACAACATCATTAAGGAGACTTTTCTAATTACACAGTTCTTCTAGAAGAAAACATGTTGGTCTTTCTGAAATAAATATAGATGGGTCAGATGATTATAACTTATAATCTTATAATCAAGTCTTCTCCTTTTTATACTTGTGTGACTTTCATCAATTAATTTAATGAATCTGGTTTCAGCTTCCTCAACCAATCTAGCCAGAATAATCATACTAAGAATTTCCTTTCTCTAATTTGAGTAAATCTATAATTCTTCCAGGAATCTCTGTGACAAATAAATATAAATGTAAATAATTTGATACAGGTCACAGAACATTGCAAACTCTTCATGAGTGATATTTATTATGTGTTAATTTTATCCATAATTAGTATTTACAACAACTATTTTCATATGTCAAATGTGGACATGTATTAAGTTTGACAGTTCTCATAATTTTGTTAATATTCCCCCGGGTCATTAGCTGACTTCTATTGCAATTTTTCCCTGAGATGAAAGACATTGCAATGTGCAAAAAAAGCTAAAATAGTACCTTTAATGTTTCCCCAAGGGTAATATCCACTGTCTCCCTCCTCTACTTCTCTCATAGGCAAACATTTCTAGAAGTAGTGGCTTTCAAACATTTTGATCATGAGTCAGAGAAAAAAGTTTATTTTACAGTGTTATCACAACACTGTCTTCCAACACACAATTATACAAACAAAATCTTCTTTAAAATATATGCACTCTCAAAATTATTATTCTATTCTATTTCATTTTAAGACATACTTTCATAAATATGTGCTGCTGAAGGTTTGAAAATCTATTGTCCTAAAGAAAATGAGTTGATAAGCATGGTCCATAAAAGCATCCAAATAAAAAGTCATTGTATTGAATTTTAGTATTAATAAAAATAAATTATTTTTGGTACTATTTTATTTATTTTACTTTTTGGGGGGGATCACATGGCTTGTGGGATCTTAAATTCCTTACCAGAGATCAAACCCAGTTCCCCAAGTTGGAAGCGTAGAGTCCTAACCACCAGACCAACAGGAAATTCCCAATGTACTATTTTCAAAATTTTTATATGTTAACACTGTATGCCACAGCCTCTATCAATCTTTCTACCTTCAAAATAAAAGCTGAAATATTTTCCATTTTAATAAAACTTGTTGAGTATAAATTATATGTAAAATTAGTAAATAAAGTCTTTGAGAATGACATGCTCTTAATTTAAACAGTTTTCCCCTATTTGACACTGTTTTAAAGAAATAAGGAATTGAGAGCCATATTTTAGTGTAATATTAAACACTTCTTACATAAGCAATAGCAATTATCCATATTTTCAGTTATTTGTTGAGGAATTATCTATATTGAAATTATGAAATTACTAATGAGAGAGTAGAACATCAACTGTGATTATCCTTATCCCAGGATAAGGGTGCTGTTCCTAGTCTCATGCTCAGTCAAATAGTATACCACCAGGCAGTATATAGCTTCTGACATTTGTTGAAGATTTGCTATATATAAAATATGACTGAAGCTTCAAATAGCAGAATGCCTAACGCCTCTTTTTCTTCAAACCACCTAGTAATTCTTATGCATTGTGTCATATTGAAAACTTAAAATAACCCGTTAGTTGTAAAAGATAAATAAATAATAAGGAAGCAGTTATAGAGTATATATTTTATGATTTTTTGAACAAAAGTATCAAAATGTCAGTAAAGAAAATTTTTGCATATATTGCAGCATAGGCTTAATGATTTGCTCAAGGTCACAGAGCTGATCATTGAAATATTTAGGTTTGATATTCAGTACAACTACCACTTTGTCCTAGGTCTAAAATCTTTTCTTTATTAGAGAAACTCTCTACTCTGAAACAGAAAATACAGTTTTAAAATGTAGACTAAAACTGCATCTTTCCCTCAGTCTTATTTTATCAACTCCTTGTTTTATTTTGGAATTGCATGTAGTATACATAATTTGTGTTTTGCTTTCAACACCTGCTAGACACTGAAATTAAGCAGAAGATGCCAAATACATTGTCTATTTCTCTGAAAAATTTTCGCCTCCATAAAATGTGACCAGATACACTTTCATGTACTTTAGCTTAATGTTGGCTCTTGCTGTTCCCTAGAGGATTTACATACAGTACAGGCTTGTGGAGTTAACCTCAATAATCAAGCTAGATGAAGTTATTTTAATTTTATTCATCTCCATTTAATAATAAGAGATACAATAGAGTTGAATTATTTTTGCATCTCTTCAAATAAAGCCCTTGTAACATTAAATGTTTTAAATGTATGAGCTGAAATGTTATGAGTCACTGAAAAGCAAAGTTACTGCATAAGACATACCAATTTATGTACAAACCTCACTGTAACATATTTTTAATACGTGCATGCTTCATATACATAATATAAATAGCAAATCACTTATCATCATTCTTAATTTAAGATTGCCTATTAATCCATGAGTTTTAACTGTCTCTAAACACCAAAAAACGTCAATATTTGAGTGTTTCTGCCTTAAATTGTCTACTTCAGTAATTTCATTATGTTAGGTGTCTTCTTATATGTGTAATTCTCAGATAAATACTTCAAGTAGGAAGCTATTTTGTCTTCAGTATTAAGAAGATTAAGTAAAGTTGGTCAGGGCAATGGAGATTATCTTTAAAAAGCCTAAAAGACTTTCTGTATTTCTTAGTATCCTTTTAAAAAATAGTCTAAATTTCTAAATTTGCTAAATCAGCACTTGAAAACATGATGCATTCAACCTAGCTACAAAGAGGAGCTGCAAGAACCAGTCAACTGTATGAACCAAGTAAATCCCTTGTCTTAAATGCCATGAATGGATTTTTTTTTCACCTGTTCTTACAGTAAAGCATACAAGGGTGTTGTGGACATCCAGGCAGCAGCAGAGAGACAGCAAAAGAGAAGTGTAGGGGGAGGAAAAGTAATTCACTAAAACACATTTACTGGAAATCTTGGGCATCTGCCAGCCAGGATGAAGGCAAAGCAGAGAGACAAATATAAACATAACTTTAGCAATGAAAAACAGAGGCATGAAAAACGTAATAACCTTTTACAAAAGGTTATTTGAAGTCCATATTTTTGGAATAAAGTATAAGCAGTCTCCAAAGGAGGTGGGGGGGGAAGACAGCTGTGATGCTTTAAAATATTTAAGGATATTATTTAAAACAGGAAATGCATTTTCCCATAGAGATTATATAATAACTGATAATCATATCATCTTGCCAAATACAGCTGCCTGATGCTTCAATGGCTCTGTGTGTAATGACATACCCAGTGGGAAATTAATTCCCATTCCCATCTTGGGAGATCAAGATACTGCTTCCTATTGCCAAAATGTATTAATATAAGGCATTTTACTGCTGGTGGGGAAGAGTTTCTATGAAGGGCTGTCTTCAGGACATGAATCAATTCCCTATAAGGTGGGATCTGGAATAGAGGTGGAATTATTGGACATTGTTCCTGATTATCATGGGGTGATCTTAGGGCCTATTTCTGAAAATCACAAACAATATATATTCAGAAGTAGCTTCAAGTATACACCATTTCTGTAATTATGTTAAAAAAGTAGGGCTTTAGCTTTTATTTTTTTTGTCAGCCCCAAGGATCAGCTGCCTGCTTTATTTTCCACTCCTGCTTTCCTAAAACTACACTGCATTTTTCTTCACTTTTTTTCAAACTGTACAACATTCATTCCTTCCTTCTGTCCCTGTCAAATATGCAAATATTTCTACATACATTCAGTGCTTGTAAAAAGAGATAAATAGTAAAAAATCATTCCTCCTAAAGGCTATATCTCATTTAAATTAGGAGTTTTGGAAAAGGCAACCCACTCCAGTTCTCTTGCCTGGAAAATCCCATGGACAGAGAAGCCTTGTACAGTCCATGGGGTCACAAAGAGTCGGACATGACTGAGAGACTTCACTTTAAAATTCACTTAAATAAAAACACTGGAACATAGTATTTCATGAATGATTAGTGCTAGTACCATAAAATGTATCTTCTTAATATGTTTTATTTGCTTTATAATTTTTGAAAAATGAAAAGTGGAGAAGAAAGTAAAGATGATAAGGACTTCGGAAAACTTTGTTGAGGTTGTTCAGTTGTTCAGTCATGTCAGACTCTGTGACCCCGTGGACTGCAGTACACCAGGTTTCCCTGTCCTTCACTATTTCTCGGAGTTTTCTCAAACTCGTGTCCATTGAGTCAGTGATACCATTCAACCATCTCATCCTCTTTTATCCTCTCCTTCTCCTGTCTTCTATATTTCCCAGCATCAGAGTCTTTTCCAAGAAGTCAGTTCTTCATATCAGGTGGTCAAACTATGCTTCAGCTGCAGCATCAGTCCTTTCAATGAATATTCAGGATTGATTTCCTTTAGGATTGTGGTAAGAATATAGTTGTTTATTAAATAACCAATGGGATATCCGCTTTCTTCTTTCTCATCTTCCCAGATATCTCTTTTTGCAGACAAGGCAGAAATATGAGGCTAACCGATTTTTCTCAAAATGAAAGCAAGTGAGTGAAAGTCACTCAGTCATGTCCAACTCTTTGCAACCCCATGGCCTATACAGACCATGGAATTCTCCAGGCCAGAACTGGAGTGGGTAGCCTTTGCTTTCTCCAGAGAATCGTTCCAACCCAGGGATCAAACCCAGGTCTCCCACATTGCAGGCAGATTCTTTACCAGCCGTGCCACAAGGGAAGCTCCAAATGAAAGGTCAAGAAAAAAAGAAATTCCAAGTATAGGGGAAAAAAAAACAAGCTTTCTCCTCTGTTAGGTTCTGTAGCTAGTCCTATGAACTAAACTGACATGAAATAAATTAATGGGAGAAAAAGGAGAAAAGCATACATATTTAAATATTCTTCTGTGTACATCAGATCAGATCAGATCAGATCAGTCATTCAGTTATGTCTGACTCTTTGCGACCCCATGAATCGCAGCACGCCAGGCCTCCCCGTCCATCACCAACTCCCAGAGTTCACCCAGACTCACGTCCATCAAGTCAGTGATGCATCCAGCCATCTCATCCTCTCTCGTCCCCTTCTCCTCCTGCCCCCAATCCCTCCCAGCATCAGAGTCTTTTCCAATGAGTCAACTCTTCGCATGAGGTGGCCAAAGTACTGGAGTTTCAGCTTTAGCATCAGTCCTTCCAAAGAAATCCCAGGGCTGATTCTATGATCTGTGTACATAGAAATCTTCAAAAGAAAAATAAATATATGAAGAAGACAGTAGCTTTAAAAGCTTATGTATCTTTTAAAACAAAGAATAGTAATTTGTTATTCGATAAGAAAAGAGAACTGAACTGAAAGTAATACATTTTAGGACCATAACTAGGAAATGTATAGGAGAAACTAACGGAAGATACGAGTTACTTCACTAGATTTATTTGTATAGGTCCATTTCAATGTTGACTCCCAGTCTCAGGTAATAAGAATGTTTTTCTCTTCCTAATACATGGATGGAAACTCTTCTATCATTAATGTTATGATATGCTTTTAGACGGAAAGAAGAGGGCATAGCGCTCTACTGCATTTGCTCTCTCTTAACTGCCTTCAACTTCCAGTAATCAATAGGGCAGCAGTTAACTGAATATTTCCCCCAAATTCACATTGATATCTTAACCCTAATGTGATGGCTTTAGGAGGTGGGCCTTTGAAAGATAATTAGGTCATAAGAGTGGAATTCTCAACAATGAGACTAGTGCCCTTACAAAAGAAACCCAGGTGGGCTCTCTCCACCACTTTCTGCCATATGAGGCTACAAAAAGACATAGTATACAGTCTGCAACCAGGAACAGGGACCTCAGCTTAACCAACCATCCTGGCACTTTGTTTTTTGGTCTTCTAGCTTCCAGACCTGTGAGAAATAACTTTCTTTTTGTAAGCTATCCAGTTTATGCTACTTTATTATAGCTGTTGGAACTGGCCAAAATAGAAATTGGTACCCAGAAGTAAGACATTACTTTAGTATATATATACTAAAGTATATATCTTTTTATATATCTATATAAAAAGGTGGCTTTGAAACTGGATGATGGATAAAGATTAAAACTACCGGGACAGTTTTATAAAACATATTACAGTCACAAGAGTGGTTTCCCGTTGCCTTTGTCTTGTTCTATTGTTCAGAAGCAAGTTACTGGCCTTTTCCATATACATGATGAAGGGATTGATAATATAAGAATATAAGCATGCAGAGAGTGGGGTCATAGGAGCACCTAAAAATCTTTCACTACTATCTTTTTCAAGGTTTGTTGTTAGCATAATGTTGGCCTAATGAGATAAGATGGAGCTAATCTTCTGAATAAATTGTAAGCATTTATGTAAAATTGATACTGATTTTCCTTAAATGTTTGGTAGAATTTACTGCAACATCTGGGCTTGGATTTTTCTTTGTTGGAAGATAAATTCATAGTCCTTAATGCTGCTGCTGCTAAGTCTCTTCGTCTGTGTCCAACTCTGTGAGACCCTGTAGACGGCAGCCCACCAGGCTCCTGTCCCTGGGATGCTCCAGGCAAGAACACTGGAGTGGGTTGCCATTTCCTTCTCCAGTGCATGAAAGTGAAAAGTGAAAGTGAAGTCATTCAGCTGTGCTCGACTCTTAGTGACCCCATGGACTGCAGCCTACCAGGCTCCTCCGTCCATGGGATTTCTAGGCAAGAGTACTGGAGTGGGTTGCCATTGCCTTCTCCATTCCTTAAGGGCTATAGGTCTATTTAGGCTATCACTTTTTTTCTTGAGTGATTTTAAGTACTATTGTGTTTCAACAAATTAGTATATTTCACAAAATTTACTTAACTTACTGTTGTGTGTGTAGAAATTAGTATATTTCACAAACATTGCCTAATAGAGTGTTAATATTTTCTTGTTAAAATTTTAATATTTTAAATATATGTAGTAATATATCCTCTTGTCTTTTTTATACTGGTAATTCATATTGTCTTTTTCTTTCCTGATTAGTCTGAATAGACATTTAAGAATTTTACTCATCTTTTCAAAGAAAAGAACTTTTGGTTTCATTGATTCTTATTGTGAATGTTTTCAATTTTATCACTTTCTATGTTCATCTCTGTCATTTCCTTTCTTATTATTATTTACATTTGATTAATCTTATCATTATAGTGAAATGATTATTCTTATTCTTGGCAATATTCTTTATGAAAACTTTTTTAGAAAAAGTTATTTGGATGACTTCCAGTGTTATTTGGTTATAATTAACATTGT
>NW_011494930.1:642535-697251 GCF_000754665.1 Bison bison bison
TGTATATTTTTGCCATTCTATTACTTTTAATATATTTGTGGTTTTGTAGTCAAAGTGTGACAATTTCTTTTTTTAATTGAAAAGTTTAGAAAAAATATAATAAACACACTTATTATATTGAGCTTACTTTTAGAGATGTAAAAATACAGCATTAGAACCAATTCTGAAAACGGCAGAAAAATAGCAGTTGGATTTGAAAAAATGTAATACATTCTAATAAGAAAGCAAGCAAAAAAAGATGAGAAATTCTTCTGTTTTTTCAATAACAAAGCCAACAAAAGTAAGAACATCTCAAAGAAAAGGAAAAGTTTTGAATGGGAGAAGGAAGATAAATAATTTGGGGAAAAATATGACATTTTGTTGTTATAGAGGTCTATCTCATAGCAAAAACTGAAAAGTACAGTTTACAGTCTTAAATCCTTGTGGGATATTTTTTTAAAAGCAACAATGTGTAGTATATTTCATGGTTTTGACAGGAAATTATTTCAAGTTTTATTGCATTTTTGATTTAGAAAATCAGATAAGGTAAAGAAAAAAACATTGTCATAGATAAAGTTTGTTATAATAATAGAAAACCACATCTAGGAACAAAAATTGTCTGTAAATTGTTTTACTATAAAAATACAACCAAATATTTTACTTCAAAAGATTAAATTTGATTAGAAAAGCTTGGTATTTTAATATTGCACTGTAATAGAACAACTTAAAAATTGCATACATAATGTATTAAATCTATATTTCCAGTTTTAATCTTGGTCATAATAGTGTAGGTACCTATATTAAGAAGATATTACATTCTTCCTAGAATATGCAAAATTCTACTAGAATATACAATAGAGAAATATTATAACTGCTCTTTTATGTGAGAAACAACATGCCATATATTAAGAATAATTTTTAATTATCCATTACATTTAATTGCCAATTAGCCAAAATGCTTTATTTTTCAGTTTCACATACGTATTGCCATTTAAACAAGTAAAATTGAATTTATGATAATATCTCACCACAGATTGATCTTGAAAAGCAGTTCCTGTCTACTTACTCAATCTTAATAATAAGCAGGTTATTTTTTTTCTTTGTAAAATATCTTACATTCAACACATTGAAATAAATGACGGATGCTTTAATCTATGATAGAATCCAAAGATATTTTTTTAACACAGACAATCAAAAATTATTGAATTTTGCTAAAGGCTGAATTTTAAAAATTTTATTATTGCATAAAAATAAACAATAATAGGAAGTATAGCAGGCCCAGTGGTATACATTATAACAGCAGTTGAAGAGGGATGTGCAGCACATTATAGTTGTTTCCTAGCCTTTGGAATTTGAAATAGATAATGCTTTTGACCCTCTCAACATAGTGGACTCACTATCCCCAGAAAGCACTTTCACTGGCTTGTTAATCTCTAAGTAGTAATCCATGTACCAGTATAATAAAGATCAAGTTAGTTAAAGTGTCTCCGGTCCCAGTTTAATGCATAAATACTTCTGGCAACAAAGATAAATCCAGAAAATACCGAGGTATCTAAGAAACTGCAAACTGAAGATAAAAATTATTCAACTTAGTGGAATTGCCAAATTTAAGGCCAATATAGAACTTTTATCAGTTTATCCTGAAAGAAATTGAAAAATGTATTGCTTCCAATACCATATTGTAGAAGATGAAGTGCTTAACTTGGTGTTATAGGTATAGCTGTCTGCAGACTTACTCCTGTAATGCTTACTAAAAGGAAAAAGTAAATGATGAATCTTTCATAGATATGACTGTGATTTCCAAAAGTATCTTGAAAGGAACTCATTGCCTACTGTGTACTTAGTGTTCACAAATATTTCCAGCTACTAGAATATTAACCATTGAGCAAAGGTGCAAATTTAGGCTTATTGAAACACAGCTGTGTTGTAAATATAGATGCCAATTTTCAGGTTTATTCCACATGGAACAACAGAACTTAGTAATACAAAGACAATTATTATCAGAAAGTGAATTGTTTAATCTTAGCTTTATGAAATTGTCTAATTACTTTGGAATACACAGAAATTAAGAAATCAGATATTTGATCCATGCATCCAATTAAAATCATATCCTGCTAGTTTATTAATATCAATACATCCTTTTCTGTTTGAATTTAATCAGGCATATAAGCCTATCATTCCCACATAGACATGCTTCTGTCAAACTTATTTATAGTAATGGTTCATCTTTAAGGTTCATAATTTTTATTTTTAAAATGTGCTATTTTTACATTAATGTATATGTTAAGTACAGCTATGTGAAATACATCTGGCAGTTCTTATTATTCCCATTTTACAGACAAGAATACAAAGGGCAAGGAGAAATAATTGAGATATTCTTAGGTTCCCAGAGCTACTTATTCATATGCTAAAGACTAATGGTCTTCCTATTATGTTACACTTCTAGTTAAGAATATGTAACTTGATTAATTATTCATAGAGCGTTGTGCTTTCCTGTAGAAAGAGGCATATTTTTATTAAAGGGATGATTTAAAAATCATGAAATCATGCATTTTTGTACTGCTTAATGATTACTCAAAGAATTTTGATATAGAATTATACTCATATTTTCATTTGGATTTAAAAACCTTTTCCCAATTAAACAGGCCGCAAATAAACTGTAAATAATCCTCTCCTTTGGATTACACTATATACACATAATTGTCTGTGAAGTCAATGAGCTCTGCAGAAGTGTACTTATATATTGAGGTGGATCTGAAACTGAGGTGGAACTGAAAAACGGTTTCAACTTTTCTGCAGAAGTTAATAAAAAAGATACTGGTAACATAAGTGCTTCCAAGATAGCTGAGATTATCTGCTCCCCCCCACCACCCCAACTTTTATTCTGTTTCTGTGACCCATTCCTCTAACTAAGATGTGAATTTGCTTTCACTAATGTATGCCTGTGGCTCATTTTGGAGGACTTCCCTTGAGCCATTGGCCCATCTCCCCCTTACCCACAAATGTAGAGAGCAGAAATCCCAGGGGTTTCCATCTCAGAGTATGAAAGGATACACTCTCCCTGCTAAAATCACAATGAAATCAGACTTATCCTGACTTTCATTTTATCCTGGCTTCATCTGCATCCTTGACAAACTTCATTTGCTCTCTTGCCAGATTCTCATAATATGTCACTTTGCTGCTGCTGCTGCTGCTAAGTCGCTTCAGTCATGTCCAACTCTGTGCGACCCCATAGACGGCAGCCCACCAGGCTCCCTCATCCCTGGGATTCTCCAGGCAAGAATACTGGAGTGGGTTGCCATTTCCTTCTCCAATGCATGAAAGTGAAAAGTGAAAATGAAGCGGCTCAGTCCTGTCCGGCTCTTAGTGACTTCATGGACTGTAGCCTACCAGGCTTCTCCCTCCATGGGATTTTCCAGGCAAGAGTACTGGAGTGGGTTACCATTGCCTTTTCCGATTTCAGGTTTGGTACCAGCTAAAGACAGTAGAAAGTTCACAACTACTTCAATATAGGTATGGACCTAAGGATTTGTCTCTAAATGAGGACACATTCTTCAGGTGGCAATGCCAGAGACACTTTCAACATTTATAGTTTTACTTCTTCTTTGTCCTGTGCTTCAAAGATGACTTAATCACTTCTATTTGTTTTGTTTTGAAAGTTTTCTTCTGAAAAATTTAGTAGATTTTATTGTTCATAATCTAGTTTTATTGGCCTGATAGTCATTCTACACAATTGAAATATACAGATTTGCTTTCAACTATTACTTTCAAATGCTTTGGATAGGACACAGAGAAACTTTAAACTAAGAAAAAAAAATTAATGGCATGGACATAATTTCATATAAATGAAGGATCCCAATCAATATTTTATTTAGAGATGCTTAATAAAAGAAAATAATTACCCCAGTAGGTAGCTATTGATGGTTTGCAATACTTTACTCAATCATTCAAACTCTTAAGGAGTAAAATCCTTTCCCAGAATTTCATAAAATAGATAATTAAGTCTCTTGCAGATTCACTGGGCTGGGGACTCTTATTTATGTTTAGACTATAATGATACTTTTTGTTTAATTATAATGACTTTTATATGGTTGGCCTAGTCATTTTTAATACTTTTAGGTACTATTCTTCTCATTTTTACATAAGAAGTTATTAAAACTCAAGAAAATTCAGGTTGTTAAAGTTTAAATGGCAGTGTGTAACCCAAAGAGGTCTTAAATATATATATTTGATTTCTAAATTCCATGTTGTTTCAAAGGCACTAAAATTCAAAACAGGTTACTTAAGCAAAAACCAAAGTAATACAGAAAGAACAATTTTACTCATAATATTTAGATAGCTGAGAGAAAAAAATATAGGAGTTATATCCATTCTAAATATACAGATAATTTTACATATGCAGCAAATACGTATCTTGATGACAACCTGAAATATGTACTTTATAGCATATTTTAAAATGTTTAAACTTAAAATACAAATTCAAGCCTTTAATCTGCAATGTTCAATGCTGTAAATACATTAATCTACATTATTACTAAGGGAATTTCAAATTCTCCCTTTTCCAGGATTTCAAAGCCCAAGGGTTATAATTAAGGACAAACTTTAGGAGACCCCATCAAGATTCACATGTCAATGACTATAACACACAAGAAGCCCATTGTTTTAGCCTTTAGAATACAAACAGGTAAAGTAGCAATACTGCTCAAAGACCACACCAGGTAGCCAAGGAATTGCTGGTGACATTTGAGAACTAGTGTCAAGTAAGATACAGCTTAGTTGACAGCTTACGTGACCCAATCTATTCCATTAGGTCTCTTATGTCCAATAGGACATAGTGATCTTCTTCACTGTTTTCTGAACATGCCAGTTATATTAGTTTCCTAGGGCTTTCGTTAAAAAAAATATATATATAATATATATATATATATAATATATATATTATCACATGAGGTGATATATATATATCACCGCATGTGAAGAGTTGACTTATTGGAAAAGATCCTGATTGCTGGGAGGGATTGGGGGCAGGAGGAGAAGGGGACAACAGAGGATGAGATGGATGGATGGCATCACCGATTCAATGCACATAAGTTTGGGTGAACTCCAGGAGTTGGTGATGGACAGGGAGGCCTGGTGTGCTGAGATTTATGGTGTCACAAAGAGTCAGACATGACTGAGCAACTGAACTGAACTGAATTATCAGGATTATGAGACATTTGAAATAATATAGAAATTATGCTGCATTTATGTGCGTAATTTATTCACACATTTAACTGAAATTCACTGTTCAGTATTGTCCTAAATTTTTAAATAAGCTCATGCTGTAATTTACTTTTAGTAGAGAGTTAGGTCCTCATGTTTATGGCAATTGTGTTCATTTACTTAGCAATGTTTTACTTTTAAAGATCAGTTTTCTCCTCACTGTAAACTAGTAAATAGAGATGTCTAAATAAACAAGAAGGTGTGATATTTAGGATGTGCTATAATTGAAATTATGCCATTTTCCCTTTATTTTCAATGCCTTTCTATACTATAATTTTACATTCTCCATTAAATAAATAAAACACCCTCAGATGTTACAGAAAAAAAAAAATAGCATGAAACAATATCTTAAAACAACAGAAATTAACTTTCTCACAGTTTTGGAGGCCAGACATCTGAAATCAAGTTGTTGCCAGGGTTGGTTCCTTCTGAAGTCTCAAATTCTGTTCTCTGCTTCTTTTAGTTTCTGGTGATGGCTGCCAGTCTTTGATTTCCTTAGCTTGCAGATATATCACTCTAATTTCTGTCTCATCTTCATATAATATTCTTTCTTTATGTCCCTTCTTCTCTTCTTATAAAATCATCAGTCATGAGTGTTACACTGCATTTGTATTGGATTAAGGCTCACTCTAATGACCTTGTCTTAATTTGATTACATCTTCAGAAACACTATTTTGAAATATATTCGCACTCACAGAAACCACAGGATAGGACTTTAATGTGTCTTTCTGAGAAACACCATTCAACACATAATAATCTTCAGAATTAATCCTCATCTGATCAAACTTTTTCTTGTGCTCAAAGCACTCCCTCTACATTCCCCCCTTCTTCTCAATAGATAATTGCATAAATTTTTAACAAACTCAACTTTCTCAAAAAAAAAAAAAGCATATGGAAGAAGGAATAATTAAGTTAGACTTGTAAAATGAGGATAAGAAAGGGATTTTAAAAACTCTCAAAAAAAGCATCTGATGGTTCACATAATGAAAAACATATTAGCATAAATAAACTTTGCCACTTGCCATTTACTAGTAGTGACCACAACCTTGAGGGCAGAAATATAGATTATTAATCATTTTTTCTACATAAAATATAGATTGATGAGCAAGTAAAAGTTGACAAAATGTGATAAACTACTTATAGATATTAACTGTATTAATAGCATCCAGAAAGTAATGCCAATCAAAAATTTTCACTTGAAGAAAATAAAAATGTTTATGCATTTCCAGAACAGTCCCTAAATATGTGGGAGGCTTTCTGAGATATTGCATCTACATATGTCTATGTTAAGTACATCATTCCTTTAACAAATATTTACTGAGAACCAATGAAATTCTAAGGACTAGAATGTTCCTTGTGCTCAATCATGTCCAACTCTTTGCAACCCCATGAACTGTAGCCTGCCAGAATCCTTTGTCCATGGAATACTCTAGGCAGGCAAGAAGTAGAGTGGCTTGTCATTGGGTTATAGAATGAGTTTTTGAAGAGAAAATAATTTCCTTATATAGCCTACATGTAGCTGTTAATATTTAAGTAAAAATACAAATCATGTGAAATTATGTATAACTAAGGAAGAAAAAAGGATGCAAGCATACAGAATCTTCATGGGCTAAGGGTTTAAGGGAAAAGATGACATTTGAGCCATGATCATAAGTGATGTAAGGGAGTAAGCTTTGTGGCTATCTGGAGGAAGTGAAAGCATTTTGAAGATGGAATATACCTGGAATGTTTGAGGAACATCAAAGAAACCAACATAAGTTGGGCAGAGTGAGTCAGAGAATAAAGGAGATAAAATATGAAGTAAAGAGTTTTCTTGGTCACTGTAAGGATTATGTTTTATACTTTGTAGGAATTGGAAATTAACAGAGAATTTTGAGCCCAGAAGTAAAGATGTTCATTTTATAGGATAGTAGTTATTCAGGATACTTTAATGAGAATAATAATTAGAAATAAAAACAGAAATATTGAAATCTTCTAGGGGGTTACTGCACTGATCTAGATAGATGATGATGATTTAGACAAAGTGTGGCGGTGGAGATGGAAAGAGAATATATAGTCTATATATAACTTAATTGAGACAAAGGAATTTGTGAAGAGATTGGATTTGTGACAAAAGAAAAAGAGAGATGTTAAAGAAAATTTTAAGGTTTTTGGTCTAAGCAACTTAAAGTATATGGTTGACATTATACAGAATTAAATGCTGCAAAAGGAATAGGCTTATGGGGGGAACAAGTAAGATAGTTTTAGAGGTGTTAAGTTTGATATGCCAACTTTACTTCCAAGTGAATGTGTCAAGGAGTTGGAAGTAAATGTGTATTTTAAGAAAAGATCTGGCCTACAGATAAAAATATGCTGGTTGTCAGTGTCTACGAATAATTAAAACCTTGATGCTAACAGAGGTAGGCATTAAAGAGAAAGAAAAGAGAAGTGTTGAAAGAAAAGAGAAGTGTTTTAAGACCAATCCATTTAACTGTAAAAGATGGAATCTTAGAAAAGTGAGAAGTCTGCAAAGGATACTGAAAATGGGCATTTAAAGTGGAAGAACAGAGATCATAATGGTATTGATCTGGAAGCTGAGTGAAGAAAGACCTCGAAACTGGATAAAAAGTGTGATCAAATATATTAAATGTTGGTTATGAGTAGTGAAAGATGAAATTTAAGAAGTGACTATTGGATTAAGCAAATTTAAGTTCAATTTCAATAGTGATTTCTGTGGAGTGATACAATTAGAATGAGAGGAGTGGAATTCGAGATCATAAATATAGGTAACAGTTTCAAAGAGTTTTGTTGCAAAAGATATATGAGATAAATGAGTGTATAAAATAAATGAAATGGATAGCAATAAAAAGGTCTGTACTTTACCTTCCTTGCAATCTTACAATTTAACTTGTTGCAATTTCATAAATACTAGTAGAAGACTTACTAATATTGAGTCACAAATGAAAGATAATGTATTACTCATAAGAATAGAAGTAGCTGTAGTTTCAGCCTTTTCAGCAGATCTGTCCTTTGAGTCCCAAAAGCAAAGAAAAGTCTGAGTTTAAGGGACCTGAGTCACATATTGTTAGTCACTAAGTTGTGTCCAACTCTTTACAACCCCATGGACTGCAGAGCTCCAGATTTCCCTTTCCTTCAGTGTCTCCTGGGTTTGCTCAAAGTCATGTCCATTGAGGTGGTAATGCTATCTAACCATCTCATCCTCTGCCACCCTTCTCTGTTTGTCTTCAATCTTTCCCATCATCAGGGCCTCTTCCATTGAGTCTGCTCTTCACATCAGGTGGCCAAAGTATTGGAGCTTCAGCTTCAGCATCAGTCCTTCTAATGAATATTCAGGGATGATTTCCTTTAGGATTGGCTGTCTTTATCTCCTTGCTGTCCAAAGGATTCTTAAGAGTCTTCTCCAGCACCACTATTCAAAAACATCATTCTTCAGTGCTCAGCCTTCTTTAGAGTCCATTTCTCACATTGGTATATGACTACTGGAAAAACGATAGCATTGACTATATGGACCTTTGACAGCAAAGTGATGTCTCTGCTTTCAATATGCAGTCTAGGCTGGTCATAGATTTCCTTATAAGAAGCAAGAGTCTTAATTTTATGGGTGCAGTTACCTTCAGCAGTAATTTTGGAGCCCAAATAAATAAAATCTGTAACTGTTTCCATTCCCCTCCCCCTTTTTTATTTTCCATGAAGTGATGGGAGCAGATGCTATGATTTCAGTTTTATTTTGTTTGTTTGTTTTTTAATTTATTTATTTTAATTGGAGGTTAATTACTTTACACTATTGTATTGATTTTGCCATACATCAACATGAATCCGCCACAGGTATACCCGTGTTCCCCATCCTGAACCCCTCTCCCTCCTCCCTCCCCGTACCATCCCTCCAGGTCATCCCAGTGCACCAGCCCCAAGCAACCAGTATCATGCATTGAACTTGGACTGGCGATTTGTTTCATATATGATATTATACATGTTTCAATGTCATTCTCCCAAATCATCCCACCCTCTCCCTCAGTTTTTTGAATGTTGATTTTTAATTCAGTTTTTTCACTCTCCTCTTTCACCCTCATCAGAGGCTCTTTAGTTCCTCTTCTTCTTCTGCCATTAGAGTGGTATCATCTACATATCTGGAGTTATTGGTATTTCTCCAAGCAATCTTGATTCCAGCTAATGATCCATCCAATTCAACAATTTACATGATATACTCTACATATAAGCCAAGTAAGCAGGGTGACAATATACAGCCTTGTGGTATTTCTTTCCCAATTTTGAACCAGTCCATTGTTTCATGTCTGGTTCTAACCGTTCCTTCTTGACCTGCATACAGTTTTCTCAGGAGACAAGTTAAGGTGGTCTGGTATTTCCATCTCTTCAAGCATTTTCCATAGTTTTTTGCAATCCACACAGTCAAAGGCTTTAACATAACATAAATAAATAGCTGTAAGAAAGTTCTCCCTTTATTCCAGCAGGAGACACTATCTTTATTGTTCAAAGCTGATTCCTATACAGACATCCTTGAAAAACTCATCTGGAACAAACACACAGTGCTTCATTGTGTGAGATGTGAATGATTGTAATAGATTCATGGAGAACTATCTTCTCCATGTAGTAGACTATTTTCCTCAATGAATAAAATCAACTTTATCCTTGTATATTGATGGAATTGATTTAGTATGGATAGGGAAGTTTATGACGGAGAAAAAAAAAGAAAAAGTTTTTAGAGTGATATGCCTGAGAAACAATAACACAAAACTTAATGTACAAATAAATGATTTGGTCTCAGATACACAAAAAATATAGTATCCATGATGACAGAGAGGATGACAGAGCACATATACATACTTACAATTAGTGGGATGTATGTGGCAAACAAAGTTAGTAAAAATTATCTTTTTTTTTTTTAAATTGAAGTATAATTGATGTACAATATCATACTACTTTTTGTCTGCCTACAATGCGGGAGATGTGGGTTCGATCCCTAGGTCAGGAAGATCTCCTGGAGAAGGAAATGGCAACCTACTCCAGTACTCTTACCTGGAAAATTCCATGGATGGAGGAGCGTGGTAGGCCACAGTCCTTGGGGTCGCAAACAGTCAGACATTGAGTGACATCACTTTCACTTTCACTACTTTTGGGTGTACAAAATAGTGATTTGATATTTTCATAGCTTATGCTCTATATAAGTTATAAAATATTGGCTATATTTATGGTCTATTATATGTAATTACATACTTGTTACTTATTTATTATATACCTAGTAATTTGTGTCTCTTCATTTCTTTTACATATCATGCCCAACCCCTAACCCCTTTGCCCTCTAGTAATAATTAGTTTGTTCCCTATATCTGTTTCTTTCTATTATATTACTTCATCTGTTTTATTTCTTATATTCCACACATAAATGAGAATATACAGTATTTATATTTCTCTGTTTTTTTCACCAAGCATAATACCCTCCAGGTTCATCCATGTTATCACAAATGGCAAGATTTCATTATTTTTGATGACTGATTAATATTCCATTTTATATACATACCACTTCTTTATCCATTCATCAGTTGATGGACACAAGTTGCTTCCATTTTTAGGCTGCTGGAAAAAATGTAGATCTGAAGACTGGGGTGTATTTTTATCTTCAAATTAATGCTTCCATTTTCTTAAGATATATACTCAGGAGTGTAACTTCTAGATCATATAGTAATTCTATTTTTTATTTTTTGAGGAATCTTCATACTGTTTCACATAGTGGCTATACCAACTTATATTCCCACACACAGTATACTGAAATATATTTTCTCCACATCTTTGAAGAAACTTGTTATTTCTTTTCTTTGTGACGATTACCATTTTGAGGTAAGAGATGATGTCTCTGTGGTTTTGATTTGCATATCTCATGATTGATGATGTTGAGCGGTTTTAATGTGCCTGTTGGCCCTCTGTATGTCTTCTTTGAAGAAATCCCTAGTCAGGTCTTTTGTCCATTTCTCAATTGGGAGTTTTCTTTTTTGATGTTGAATTGTATGAGATCTTTCTGCATTTTTAAAATTTTAAATCCTTACTGGATATATGCTTTACAAATATTTTATCCCATTCAATAGGTTACCTTATTATTTTTCTCATGATTTCCTTTGCTGTACAGTATATTTTAAGTTTAATTAAGTCATATTTAAAACAAAATTATTTTGTTTCTCTTGCCTGAGAAGACAGGTGCAAATAATAATGCTAAGACCTAAATCTAAGAGTGTGATGCCTATGTTTTCTTCGTGGAGGTAGTTTCAGGTCTTACATTTAGACCTTTAATCCATCTTGATTTTTTTTTTTTTTTAATGTTGTGAGTAAGTAATCCAGTTTGATTATTTTGCAAATAGTTGTTTAGTTTTCCCCAAATCACTTGTTAAGTAGCATATTGTTCTCACTTTATATTTATCTTATCCTTTGTTATAGGTTAATTGACCATGTAAATATGGGTTTATTTCTGGGATCTGTATGTTTTTCAATTGATTTACATGTTTAGTTTTGTGCCAGTACCATACTGTTTCTAATACTGTAGCTTTGCATTGTAGACTGAAATCAGATGTGTGATATTTCCAGTTTTGTTTTTATTTCTCAAGGATGCTTTGCCTACTTACAGTCTTTTGTGGTTTCATACAAATTTTGTGATCGTTTGTTCTAGT
The DNA here is from genome assembly GCF_000754665.1 of Bison bison bison. Taxonomy (NCBI): domain Eukaryota; kingdom Metazoa; phylum Chordata; class Mammalia; order Artiodactyla; family Bovidae; genus Bison; species Bison bison. The sequence continues at coordinate 654,451 of NW_011494930.1, forward strand.
TTTGTGGAAAATGTCATGGGTATTTTGATAAAGACCACATTAAATTTGTGGATTGCTTTTAGTGGTATGGGCATTTTAACAATATTACTTCTTACAATCCATTCACATGGAATATCTTTCCATTTATTTGTATCATCTTCAATGCCCTTCACCAAAATCTTATAGTTGTACAAGTCTTTCACCTCCTTGTTTAAATTTATTTTTAAGTAGTTTATTATTTTTTATGTAACTTCAAATGAGGTTGTTTCCTTAATTTCACTTTCTGATAATTGATTATTAGGGTATAGAAATGAAGTAGATTTCTGAGTGTTAATATTATATCCTACAATTTACTAATTTCATTTATTAGTTGTAATAGTTTTTTAGTGGAGTGTTTAGGGTTTTCTATATTACAGAATCATGCCATCTGCAAATAATAACATTTTTACTTCTCTTTCAGTTTAGATTTACTCTTTATTTACTCTTTATTCTTATTTATAAATTTATAAGTTCTTATTTACTCTTTATTTATAAGTTCTTATTTACTCTTTATTGTCTGGCTGCTGTATTTAGGACTTCTAATATTATGTTACATAGAAATGGTGAGAGTGGGCATTTTGTCTTGGTTCTATGTTAGAAGAGAATAATTCAGCATTTCACCATTGAGTATAATGGTGGTCTTCTATTACATGGCCTTTATTATCCTGAGATATGTTCACTCTATACCAAATTTGTTTTTACAATGAATGGACATTGACTTTTGTAAGAAAAAAAATTTCTGCATCTATTGAGATGATCATGTGATTTTTATCTTTAATATTACATATTATATCAATTGATTTTTGGATACTGATATCCTTACATACCTGGCATAATCCCACCTAAGCATTTTCATATGTGTTGCTGAATTTGGCTTGCTAATATTTTGTCTATGATTTTTACATCTGCATTTATAAGAGATATAATTTTCCCTTTTTTCTGCAGTGTCTTTTTCTGATTTTAGTATCAAGGTAATTCTGGTATCGTGGAATGAGTTAGGACCTATTCCCTCCCGTTCAACTTTTTGGAATTGTTTGAGAAAGACAACTAGTAACACTTCTTGCAATGTTAGTAGAATTCCCCAGTGAAGTGCCCTTTTGTTTTTTGGCAAATTTTTGATTCCTGATTTAATTTAAATACCAGTAATCCTTCTGTTCAGATTTTCTATTTCTTCCTAATTCCATTCTGTAAAATTGGGTGTCTCTAGGAGTCAGACACGACTGAAGCGATTTAGCAGCAGTAGCAGTAGCAGCTACAAGTTTATCCATTTCTTTTAGGTTGTCCAATCTTTTGGTATGCAACTATTCAGAGCATTCTCTTACGATTATTTATAATGTCAATTGTAACTTTTCTTTTAGATGAAATGTCCATCCTATAGATACTAATTAAGGCCATCTGTCCTAATATGTCATTTAAGAGCACTCTTTTCTTATTGATTTTCTGTCTGGATAATCAGTCCATTGATTTAAGTAGGGTGCAAAATCTACTATTATTCTACTACAGTCATTTTCCCCTTTCTGTCTGTTAATTTTGTTTTATATATTTGATTGTTCCTGTTTTAGGTATATATGTTTACCAATGTTATATCCTCTTCTTGGATTGGTCTCTCTATCAATATATAATACTCTTCTCTGTCTTTTATTATAGATTTTGCTTAAAAGTCTACTTTTTCACTAGTATAAATATTGCTATTCCATGCTTCTTTTCATTTCTATCAGCATAAAATATAATTTCCATCACTTCATTTGTAATGTGTGTGTATTTTTAGCTCTGAAATGAGTTTCTTGTATAGGTATATATAGATAGATCTTGTTGTTGTTGCTGTTGTTGTTGTTTTTAAATCCAAAGTTGTATCCTATGATTTTAAGTGGAGTGTTTATTCCACTCACATTTAACGGGATTATTGATAGGTACATATTGCTATTTTATTGCTTGTTTCTGTTTCTCTCTCTCTCTTTTGTTTTTAACTCCTCTCTGTTCTTTGTTTTTAATTATTTTACTCTTTTCTTGAGTTCCCTGGTGGCTCAGATGGTAAACGTCTGCCTACAATGCGGGAGACCTAGGTTCAATCCCTGGGTGGGGAGGGTCTCCTGGAAAAGGAAATGGCAACCCACTCTAGTATTCTTGCTTGGAGAATCCAAGGGACCGAGGAGTCTGGAGGGCTGCCGGCTTTGGTGTCTCACAGAGTCACACAGGGCTGAAGCGACTTAGCAGCAGCAGCCAGTATTCTTGCCTGGAAATCCCATGGACGGGGACTGGTAAACTGTAGTCCATGGGGTCGCAAAGAGTCAGACAGGATTGAGCGACTTCACTTTCACTCTTTTCTTTCCTGTAGCTTGATGGTTCATTTAATATTATGTGTATATAACTTTATCTTTAGTATTTGTACATTTATTGTAGGTTTTGACCTGTGGTTACTGTGAAGTTCATATATATTGACCTATAATTATACTACCTATTTTAAGCTGATAATCATTTAAGTTCAAACACTTTCTAAAATATTTACATTTTACTTCCCCAAACATTTTATGTTTTTATGTCATATTCACATCTTCATGTCTATTCCTTAACTCTTTACTATAGCTAATTGATTTTATAATTTTTGTCTTTTAACCTTTATAGTGGTTTAATTGATTGAAAAGTATGTTTTCTTTATATGCCTTATATATTTAGTGTATATATACATATACCAGTTTACTTATATATAGATATTCTAGTTTAAGTGATTGAAAAAGTATATTTTTCTTTTTATGTATATAAAGAAAATTATATATTTCAGAATATATGTATATATGAATAGAAAATATATAAACATATACTTATTTATATACATATATATGTGTGGGTGTGTATATATATGTGTATATGTATATATAGGCTTCCCTGTTGGCTCAGATGGTAAAGTATCTGCCCGCAATGTGGGAGACCTGGGTTCAATCCATGGATCAGGAAGATTCCCTGGAGAGGGGAATGGCTATCTACTCCAGTGTTCTTGCCTGGAGAATCCCATAAACAGAGGAGCCTGGCAGGCTACAACCCATGGGGTCACAAAGAGTAGGACACAACTGAGTAACTAACACACACACACACACGTATGCATATATATATATATATATATATTTTTATCAATGATTTTGCTCCTTAATATATTTTCTTAGTTCTTGTTATGACCTTTTTCTTTTTGCTTAAATAAGACTCTTACATTTTTTTTGTTGTTGTTAGTTCAACTTGGTGATGAACTCTTAATTTTACCTTGCATGGAAAATTATTTATTTCCCCTTCAATTCTGAATGATAACCTTGATAGTCAGAGTGTCTTAAGGTTGCAGGCTTTTACTTTTAGCATTTTAAGTAAATGTTGCCACTCCCTTCTGGTCTGCAAAATTTCCATTAACGAGTCAACTAATAGCATTATGAGGGTTCCCTTTTATATGACTCTTTGCTTTTCTCTTATTCTTTTTAAAACTTCTGTCTTTATATCTAAATTTGCCATTCTAAATATGATTTGTCTTGGTGTGGTTATATTTGGGTCCATTTTATTTGGACAGTATGTGAACTGTGAACTTCCAGATGTTCAAGCTGGTTTTAGAAAAGGCAGAGGAACCAGAGATCAAATTGCTAACATCCATTGGATTATCAAAAAAGCAAGAGAGTTCCAGAAAAACATCTACTTCTGCTTTATTAACTATGCTAACACCTTTGACTGTGTGGATCACCACAAATTGTGGAAAATTCTGAAAGAGATGGGAATACCAGACCATCTGACCTTCCCCTTGAGAAATCTGTATGCAGGTCAGGAAGCAACAGTTAGAACTGGACATGGAAAAACAGATTGTTTCCAAATCAGGAAAGTAGTACGTCAAGGCTGTTTAATGTCATCCTGATTATTTAACTTATGTGCAGAGTACATCATGAGAAACACTGGGCTGGATGAAGCAGAAACTGGAATCAAGATTGCCAAGAGAAATATCAGTAACCTCGGATATGCAGAGGACACCACTGTTATAGCAGAAAGTGAAGAACTAAAGAACCTCTTGATGAAAGTGAAAGAGGAGAAAAAAAGTTGGCTTAAAACTCAACATTCATAAAACTAAGATCACAGCATCTGGTCCCACCATTTCATGGTAAATAGATGGGGAAACAATAGAAACAGCGACAGACTTTATTTTGGGGGGCTCCAAAATCACTGCAGATGGTGACTGCAGCCATGAAATTAAAAGATGCTTGCTCCTTGGAAGAAAAGTTATTACTAATGTAGACAGGATATTAAAAAAGCAGAGACAATACTTTGCCAACAAAGGTCCATCTAATCAAAGCTATGGTTTTTCCAGTACTTATGTATGGATGTGAGAGTTGGACCATAAAGAAGGCTGAATGTTGAAGAACTGATGCTTTTGAACTGTGTGTGGTGTTGGAGAAGACTCTTGAGAGGCCCTTTAACTGCAAGGAGATCCAACCAGTCCATCCTAAAAGAGATCAGTCCTGGGTGTTCATTGGAAGGACTGATGTTGAACACAAAACTCTAATACTTTGGCCACCTGATGGGAAGAAATGACTCAGTTGAAAAGACCCTGATGCTGGGAAAGATTGAAGTCAAGAGGAGAAGTGGACAACAGATAATGAGATGGTTGGATGGGTTTGAGTAAACTCCAGGAGTTAGTGATGGACAGGGAAGCCTGGCTTCTGCAATCCATGGGGTTGCAAAGAGTTGGACATGACTGAGAGACTGAACTGAACTGTGTGGAATTCTTTGTGCATTCTAGACCTGAATATGTTTCCTTTTTAATGTTCTGAAAGTCTTCATATATAATTTCATTAAATAACAATTTGCATCCCTTTGTCCCTTCTCTTTCTGAAGCCCCTATAATGCTAATGTTGGTATGCTTGATATTGCCTTGTGTTACCTTGAACAATCTTCATCTTAATTTTTTTTCTTTCTGTTCTTTTGATTAAATAATTTTTACTATTCTATCTTCCAGAATGTTTATGTATTATTCTATATCACCTAATCTGCTATTAATTCCTTATAGTGTATTTTTTTACCTCAGTTATTTTATTCTTCAGCTCTATTTCCTTAAAATATTTGTATTCCTTTATTTAAGTTATCACTGTGTTTCTCTACTCTTTCTCTGAGTTCAGTGAACATTATTATTATTATGTTTTGAACTATTTGCCTGGTAAATTATTTATCTCTATTTAATTACCTTTTTGTCCTGAGGTATTTTCTTGTTCTTTAGTTTGAAACATATTCCTCTGTGTCCTCATTTAATTAACTTGCCCTGTTTTTCTCTAAGAAATGATGAAAACCAATCACCTATACTGTCTTGATGATGTGTCTGTGTGTGAGCATTCCTATGCAGTCTGTATATGTCCAGTCATCTGGGAGAGCTGGATATGAAGTGAAAATGAACTGCATCTTCTCCAAGGGGTGTGCTGGCAGTTGCATCTAGGTAGGAGGCAGGGCTGGCATAGAGGGCTAGAATAGAAGTCAAGCAGGACCAGGGAGGCTCAAATGTGGTTGCTCAGTGATGGCTGCTACTCTATTGAAGGATTAGGGCCAGGGACTAAAGGCCTGGAGCAGAAGTGGTTGGTACTCTCAAACTCATTTATGATTGTTACTCTACTGGAGAGTACGGCCAATAGAGTAGGCACTGGAGCACGAGCCCTAAGTAACTGAGGCTTCTACCTGTTGTGATGGCAGCCTCCACCTTGGTCAGATGTAGAGTTGGTGCCTGATGATTTGGAGCCACACCTCTGAGCTGGCTTCACTTTTCCCCTGATGCATGTGCACATGATAATCATAGCAGTCTCCCCACTAGCAAGGATCAGTGTCAGAGCAAAAGGGGCCGGAGAAGGATCCTGGTGTGGGCTGGAAGTTGCACTGAGGTGTTTCTGGAAGGTTGATCAGAGCATAAGAGAGATTTCAATAGCTATCTCTGTGCTGGGACTATGAGCAAGCAAGTCTATGCATGTATAGAGTCTCGGTTTCTTACAATCCTCCAGTAAACACCACTGGTTTTCAAGTCTGATAGGGGGCTTATCTTTCCTGTACTGGTTCCCAGGGTTGTATGCCATTAATGGGCTCACATTCTTCACTCCATAGTTAGGATCCCCAAGTCTGTAATACTTCTCTCCTCTTCTGGGTCACCCACTAGATGTACGATCACAAGTTTATAATGTCTCCTCCCTTCTAACCAGCCTCCTTGTGATTCTTTCTTTATAGCCTTTGTTGTGAAAGACCTGTTCTTCTAGTCCTTAGGTCATTCTCCGTGTATGTAGTTGTAATTTTGATGTGTTCCTGGAGGGCGGTAAGCTCAGGGTCTTTTTACTTCACCATCTTGATCTCACCTCACATAGGAGTTCAATTCTGATTGCTCTAATTTTATCAGTGAAATAGAAATCCGGGTAAACAGCTACAAATGAAGATTGGATATAAGGCATAAAAAGTTTTGAATGGAGAAGAAGATATGAAAGAATTATTCAGAAAATATAGAGATATAAACTCTAGAAGCATTTAGACCAGACATGGCAATGACAGGCATAGTTACTATTCTAGATATCTTTTATTTACCTCCTTGTACCCTATGCATCTTCAGCATGCTCTCTGCTTAAAATAGATTTTCTTTCTTTTTTAGATTTCCAGTTGGATTCATCTAATCAGGAGGCACTGAAGGAGACAGAAGAGTAAAAGGAAAGTTAGGTCAAGGTATTAATTTCCCAAAATGTACCTCCCTCAGAGACCACTTTAGTTGGCTGTGTCTCAAGTGAAAGTCAGTGCCCCTTTTAAGACAGACTTTCCTTCATTTTGTTTCCTTTAACCCTTCCCTGCTCTTGGTGCTTTAGACTTAGGATTAGCAAAACATTTCCTAGCACTAGTACTAGACTACTCTATTTTCCCACACACCATGTATGCATCTTTGAATCAGTCCCCTTACTTGAAATATGTTTATTTAAAGTATTTTTATATAGGGTGTGAACTGCTATTTACTGGAACCTGAATAAATAAATGACATATACTATTCACTTGACATTTTGTTCACTGAATAAGTGAAATATATATATTCCTTAAAGTTGGGATGAATATAGTTATACTAGACTTAGTGGACTCCCACTTCTGTCTAAATCAGGTTAGTCTGTCATTTTGTCTGATGACTGAGACCATTCTCTCTAGTTTTTCTGTATAATCTAATATGTCTTTTGTCTTCCAGAAACAACTTTTCCTTTAAAGTTGTGTTTGGAGCAGCATAGTAGCGGATGTCCACTGAGAAGTTTCAAAGTTTTGCCAACTACCTTTTGTCCCTATCTAATACATATCAACCTCCTTTGACTTTAAAACAGACTTATTTTCCTCATATTGCCCAAGAATGCATCATTAAAAAAAAAAAAAAAAAAAAAACCTCTCTTTCACCATATAGCAAGATCTTACCATATTTAAGTCTTAACCATCTGATCTCTTATGTCCCTCTTTTGAATCCTTTCTAATTGTTTCTTAAACCTCCAACCTCATCCTTTCTATTCCTCTTCATCATCCTTCAACATTCTAACTGGAAGATACGCCAAGCTTCAAAGTTGGAATATCTTGGATTTGTAATCTAGACTTGATTTTTGCTACCTCTGTTTATGTGTGCACATTACTTAACTTATCTGAGCCTCTATTTCCTTTATCAATAATAATTATAATAATAACAACAATATATCTCTCAAAGTGATTTAATAAAAATTAAATACCATAATCTATGTGAAGGCCATAATACCAAATAATAATTCAATATATATTAGCCTCTTCTCTTTTATCTATCCTTCATTTTGTGGTGATTTATGTAGCTACATTTCTAATGTTAAAATAATTTCTAAATAACTTTTATAGCATTCAGCATATTTTTGTAAGTATCATAAATGCAACACTAAGAATTCAGAAAAATTTGAAAGGAGCCATGATTCTAATTAAGATCCCATATCTATATTTTGTTACCTCAACATAAATTCCATATGTGTTGGTGAGAGAGGAATAGGGGATATTATTGCAACTAAGTAAGCAGCTGAGGATGGTGCATATTTTAACTGCAAAACCCAAAATAGTGCTGCATTAAACTAAGAAGATTTTTTTTCTGATGAGATGGAAAAGGAAACATTGTCAAATATGTGATAAAAATATAATTTTAAATTTGAGATGGAAATCCTTGCTTTGAGTTGTATATGTATAAAAGATAAACTGACAACAAAAAGTTGTCTTTTTTTGTCTATCAGTGTTTAAGATCATCTGTCATAGCTCATTTTTAACACTGCTATGCCAGATCATCCCACTGGACAAACACCAGCTGAGCTTCTTTCTAAAATAACATAGCAATGCAAGGCTTGACTTCAAAAAGCACTAGATTTCATTCTGTACATGGAAAAAACTTCCTAAAAATAGTGGAAAGAAAATGCCAAGAAGTTCTACCTTGGTCTTCATGCTTCAAAAAATACTGCAAAATGTGAATAATTCTTTTTATTACTGAAACACAATAAGGCAGTCTCAAGAATAAGACTGACTTACCTGGATTATTTATGTAAATTGAACTTGAATGCTGAAATAATAAGACCTAAGAAGTATACATTGTTTCCCTGAGCAATAGTTTCAGAGAAAAACTTTTCAGTATCCAAGGCTTAATACAAGAATTAAATATTTATATTCTACAAATAAAATGAATGATGATATTCTTCTGTCTAGGCTCATTCAGGTTTTACAAGTATATAAGAAAATATTCATATAATCAAATTAAATTCATTTAACTCAGCTAATGTCATTGTTTTATTATTGTTGTGATTCTATTCTGGAAAGGGATAGGTATTCATTTATTGGAATTTTTGGAAAAGTTGTTAGTAAAATATATATTATGTCATAGTGAGAGTTTTCTGTACTTGTGAACTAGAGATAATAATCCAAATATTTATAAAAACACACAAACACACTGTAAACATAAACTTTTCTAAAATAATTTGTTTTTACTCATTATTTTTGTAAAAGAATAAATTTCTTTGTATATTAAAAATTAAGCATTAACAATTTCTAGAATGCTCATTGTATTGCATCAGAATATAATGCTAAACCCATGATCATGACTTCCTATTATCAATCAAAAGTGATTTTTGAATTCTTATATTGTAAAAGGCATTGCTTTTTTTGTGTGTGTATGCTTTTCTTTCAAGTAGACAAACATTCTCTGATGTCTAAAATTTTCAGTGAAGATATACCTTTTATGTTAAGATGATAGATCATTAAGCATTAGATACCATATTCTTTATAATCTTTAAAAGTCGTGACATTCTTTTGCTGTGTGTGTCAATTGAATTCCTCTCAATTAGCTGTTTTAATTATTCATTTATAAAATAAAGGAAATGATTTAGATATTCTCTAAACACTATTTCAGTTACAGAAGATCAAAGAACAGAGAGGGAGAGAAATAAACTGTTTTGTAAGAAGAAATTTTATAGTTTTGTAACATAGAATACATTTTTAAAGACAAATATTGTAGATGTTTTAAAAACACTGAGTTAAAGTAAAAGTCCAATTTCTGTTTAAGTGAGTAAATTAAAATCATCTTTCTGGGACTGAAAGCTGAATCATTCATTGAAGACTTTATAAAGACCACTAAGCTTCAGAATATTTCCCCTCCATTTCCTCTTTAGTCAAAATTTAATCCTTGGCACTTGTCAGTAGGAAACAGGAGAGTTAGCCCTGGAGAGAAGGAAACAGAAAATCTCTCGTCTGTTGAACATCAAGTAACCACAGGGATTAAGTGAAAATCTGAATACTCAACAGTGAGAAGTTTTCCCTGCTGTTTGTTCCTTCTGAGTTGGCATCAGAGGCAAGGGACTTGTGTAGTCACAGGGAGCCCACACTCAGCAGAGTCCTACTCTCAATTTAAAACTCTGTTCTTGCTTCCTTATAAGTCCTAATAATTTTTTTTAACAAGGAATCCCTAAATTATGCAGTTAGTGCTGCTTCCCCTGTTCTCCTCCCAAATCCTGGTGTTAGATTTATAATCACTGCAGGAGAATGCAGAACTTCTCTCTGGGGAAAATTATCTTGCTGGAGAGAAAGGTCCTAAAAATGCCAATCCCGAGAGTCATTCATGAAATGGCCAGTATGCTGCCCAATCGGCCTACCTACAGGTCACACGTTAAAGGTCTCCTCCACCACCAGACACACACATACACACACACACACAGAGCTTCAAATAGTATTTCAGTGTTTCATTCTCATACATGAACAAGGAGTCAGCAATCACCTAATATGAAGAAAAATTCCAAATAAGGAAGAAAGTGAGTGAGACACACAAACAGAAAATAGAACTTAGATAAAGGCAAAAATGCAGGAAAAATATTTTTAAATATATAAAAAATACTCAAAATGTGAATATTTCACACATTGCTGTTTTAAACATATAATCAAAATAAACATTCTGAGAGGAAAATAAAAAGAACTTGAGAAAAACATGATAGCAGAGGAGAAAATTAACAAAATGTCTCAGAAGTGAACGAGAAATTCTTCCAGATTAATAAACCCAAACGAGCACCCATAATAATTTTAAAATGTAAAATTAAAAAAAATACTTCATCTCAAGACACATTAAGTAATAGTTCTAAAAAAAATAATGATGAGTAAAATATACCATAGAAGCAGGTAGACAAAAAGGGAAAAGAAAGAAAATTATCAGGAATCAAACTGTCATGGAACGTCTTAAGAATAGAATAGAAAATGAAAGAAAATGAGACAAAGCATTGCATACTCTGAGGAAACATGATTAGGCTACAAAGGGAAAATACCAAGCAAGGAAACAGTGAACAAGGGATTGAGATAATCATGGTACACAGAACAAATAATATTCAGTTCAGTTCAGTCACTCAGTCATGTCTGGCTCTTTGCAAACCCATGGACTGCAGCATGCCAGGCCTTCCTGTCCATCATCAACTCTTGGAGCATACTCAAACTCATGTCCATTGAGTTGGTGATGCCATCCAATTAACTCATCCTCTGTCATCCCCTTCTCCTCCTGCCCTCAATCTTTCCCAGCATCAGGGTGTTTTCTAATGAGTCAGTTCTTCACATCAGGTAGCCAAAATATTGGAGTTTCAGCTTCAGCATTTGTCCTTCCAATGAATATTCAGGACTGATTTCCTTTAAGATGGACTGGCATCAATTCTTTAGTGCTCAGCTTTCTTCACAGTCCAACTCTCACATCCATACATGACTACTGGAAAAACCATAGCTTTGACTAGATGGACATTTGTCAGCAAAGTAATGTCTCTGCTTTTTAATACGCTGCCTAGTTTGATCATAACTTTCCTTCCAAGGAGTAAGCATGTTTTAATTTCATGGCTGCAGTAACCATCTGCAGTAATTTTGGAGCCCAAGAAATAAAGTCTTTCACTGTTACCATTGTTTCCCCATCTATTGGTGGTTCAGATGGTAAAGAATCTGTCTGCAATGGAGGAGACCCTGATTTGATCCCTGGGTCAGGAAGATCCCCGTGGAGAAGGGAATGGCAACCCACTCCAGCGTTGTTGCCTGGAAAAGTCCATGGATAGAAGAGCTTGGCAGGCTGCAGTCCATGAGGTCCCAAAGAGTGGGACAATAATCTTAGTAAGGGAAAAATACGGCATCTGGTCCTGTAACTTCATGGCAAACAGCTGGGGGAAAAATGGAAACAGTGGCAGATTTTATTTTCTTGGGCTCCAAAATCACTACAGATGGTGACTGCAATCATGAAATTAAAAAGACACTTGCTCCTTGGAAGAAAATCTATGCAAACCTAGAAATTAAAAGAGCAGAAACATGACTTTGCTGACAAATGTCCATATAGTTAAAGCTATGATTTTTTTCCAGTAGTCATGTACAGATGTGAAAGCTGAACACCAAATAATGGATGCTTTTAAACTGTGGTGCTGAAGAAAATTGTTGAGAGTCCTTTGGTCAACAAGGCAATCAACCACTCAATCCTAAAGGAAAGCAACCCTGAATATTCATTACAAGGACTGATGCTGAAACTCCAATGCTTTGGCCACCAGATGTGAAGAGCTAACTCACTGAAAAAAACCTTAGTGCTGGGAAAGATTGAGTGGAAGAGGAGAAGAGGGCAACAGTCAAACTCTTTGTGACCCTATGAACTGTAGCCCACCAGGCTCCTCCGTCCATAGGATTCTCCAGGCAAGAATACTGGAGTGGACTTCTCCCAGCAATGGACATGAATTTGAGCAAACTCTGGGAGATAGTGAAGGACAATGAAGCTTGGCATGCTGCAGTCTATGGGATCACAAAGAGTCAAATATGACTAGTGACAGAACAATGACAATAATGAATGATGAAGAAAAGCCAAAACTGTACCAAAAATCAAAATGCAAATATGTTATGCATGTCAGTTGGTCTAAAATGCAAATTATAATAATATGAAAACTAAATATAGATTGAACTACAAATTCTAATCCAATTGTAATGGGAGTATAACAGAAGGAGAAATATAGAGTTGGATATGAGAAAATGTTTTTAATGCTAATCTTCTAATGTCTATATTAGACACAAACAATGAACAATAATAATATCTAAAACTGGAAAAAAAGAAAAGTAGCAAAAGACACCACAGGTGAGTGGGAGAGAATGAAGGAGAGAGAATATGTTGTTTATTTATTTATTTTTAAATTATTTATTTATTTTTAAATTTATGTATTTTTGGCTGTGCTGGGTCTTTATTGCTGCATGGGCTTTTCTCTAGTTGCAGTAATCAGAGGCTACTCTTTAGTTGCAGTGCATGGGCTTCTCATTGTTGTGGCTTCTCTTGATGTGGAGCATAAGCTCTAAGGTGCACAGGTTTCAGGAGTTGCAGCGCATAGGCTTAGTAGTTGCAGTTCTCAGGATCTAGAGCACAGGCTCAGTAGTTATGGCACACAGACTTCTCCAGTATATGTGGGATCTTCCTGGACCAGGAATTGGACTCTTGTCTCTTGCATTGGCAGGTGGATTCTTTACTACTGAGCTATGAGAGAAGCCTGAGAACATGTTATTTAGAAATTTGGAGCTTGAAACCTGAAAATAATAATAAATATACGTGATTGGTTCCCTGTGGAACATGAGACTAGGAGTTGAAGAAAACTGTCCTGATTTGTTTCAATTGTGTTTTTAAATTGGTCTCATGGTATTATACTTTAGATTAGATATAAATTTGAAACAGAATATAAAATATGTTATTAATATTTGGCTGATTTCTCATCTCTTGCATGTTTTAATTCCACATAAAATTAAACATTTTTTCAGATGTAACTTTTATATATTTATATTTATCTCTATAATTTAATATCATTTTTATTCAGTGAGCCTTGAATTTTCAAACTTCTGTAAAACCACTACACGTACAGATATGACTAAATAAAAACTTGAATCATCTAAGTCTACTCTTACAAAGAGAAATTACAAGATGAAAATGGAAAGCACTGGTTTAAGCACTGTGAATACCATAAGGTAAACTCTTGTCTTCCTTCATTGCACAGAACATAATTACTTAAATGTCCATGATTGAGGGCAAGTTACAATTACCACCTTAAACTCAAATAGCAAGGAGGTTATATTTAATGAACTACTATTTCATGTATTTAGCAGACTAAGTACCTGGAATTACCCATAAAATATGCCAGAAGTCCCATAATGATTAATGATACCAAAATTGATACAAAATAGACAAATAGAATTAACTTGACTATATTAATTGAATCTTATGGTTTACTATAAGGTAGTATAAGCTTAAGGTACTATAAGGTTATAAGTAGATCTTTGTTTACAAAATTAACTAGAAATAAAAGAATAAACAAAACAAAAAAGAAAAAATAATATAAGGTGAGGAAAAAAGGTTAGGAACTGAGCAGATAGGGCAAAGAATTAAACTAACATGTGAGAGAACTTTCATCATCAAGTAGTCCAAACCAGATCATATCATCAAGAGAAATAAACTCTTCCAATAGTAAGCTTCTTAGAGAGGTATGCCATAGAAGCTTTTGTATGGTGTGCAGTGTGTTCAAAATCAATCACATTCTCCCAGTGAGAGACGTTTCTCTGTTTCCTGCTGTACTAGCTCCTCTTGATGAAGACTAAGCATGAATTACAATCTGTTCAGTAGAGACAATCTGAAGTGGAGGTGGGACAGAGAGGTGTGTTTCAGGTAAATTATTTCCAATCAGCTGACTTAATAGAAGAATGCATCCTGGAAAATTTGGTGACAAGATCAAACTTATTTCTCGTGAACTCAGATATCAGCTCCATCAGCAGACTTTCAAGAGTACTTGGATGCAGAGAAATCAAATTTGACATCATTAGCAAGAAACTGAATAGCATATAGTCTATATTTCACATTAAAAGAAGATCTATGTGGTCTAAAATCCATAAAATGGATCACAGAGCTAATGCCTTATTTTGAACTCCCGACCAAGGATCCCGACCACCCCCACCAAAAAAAAACAACCAAACAAACAAACAAAAATAAAACCCTCCTGGTTTTTATTATTACATTAATCAAGATTGTAGTACTTCTGCATGAAATTTAGCTTCAAACAGGTTTATTTGTAGGACCAATAATAAAAGTGGTAATAATAAAGCAGTCTATTTGGTGTTTAGTTTGCTGTTCAATCAATTGTGTTCTCAAATGAAGCTTCACATCTTTCACCATGAATTGGAAATTCACTTACATTACTGGGAAGCTATATTGAGTTACAGAGTTTATTAGAGGTTTTTCTAAACCCTGGAGTAAATACTTTTAACATTCAGCCAATCAAAACACCCAACTGAATCAAGCTGCTCTAAAAAAAAAACAACAACAACAACAAAAAAAACCTTTTCTTAATTCTTTAGCTGTGAGTTTTCCTTATTCGCTTTTCCATCTAATTTAGATTTCAAGTTAATTATAAATACTTAAATCTGCACTTTCCTTTTCTTCTTTTACACTCTCTTGTATAATTGCAACTTCTTTCTCTGTGTTGAGACATGTAGCTTGAAAAACACATTTAAAGTTTTTCAACACTGCCTGGTGATATTACTGCTTTTCTTGACTAATTCTAGTTTTCATCCCCCTCAATGATACTCAACTTAGCACCTTTACTCAGTACTTTCCTTCCCAATGATTGCTTCCCCATTTCTAGTTTATTATTTTTGTTTTTCCTCATAATTCCTTTTAAAACAGAAATTTTATATCAGGGCTTGCCAGTCTTGCTCTGTGTGTTTAACCTTGTCATTTTATAAAATGAAGATCATGTCCTCCGTATTTGCTCTGGATCCCTTCTCTTCTCATCACAATGCCACCACTTCACCTATCTTCCCAGCTTCATCATTACATGCCAGTTCTTCCCTTAATCTATCCACCTACAAATAAAATGGAAGCTTTGCTGGAGGCTTTACATTTTTTACCTAGGCAAATGCCAAGGAGTTTCTGAAACTCCTGGCTTACATGCTACTTTTCCTCACTATTTTTCAAACTGACATTTCTCTGATTGGATCTCTGGCCTTTGACTGACTTTAGTTCTGCTTCTCTTGCTGTAGGAATCTGTCTCAGACTGAATGGCCCCCTGTGGTTGGTTGAGTTTTGTTAGGTCTCAGGATAGTTTATTTTCTGTTAGAAAAAATAGCATTTTTGCCATGGATTCTTCCCATATTTGTCCTTCAACAAATAGGCTTCATTCTAAAACTTTCTTAGGTCAAAAACATAATGTATCAGGCTCTCCCAGAGATTTTTTAAAATTTTTATTTTATAAATTTCTGTTTATTTTTATCCTCAATGTTTGCCTCTGGGCCATGGATCTCATTCTTATTGGTACAACCTGGCTAAATCCAGATTTACTGTAAAAACTGAACCTTAAAATGACCTTCAAATTGAATACAGCTTCAGGAACAATCCCCATTTTCTCTAATTACAAAATAGAATTTCCAGATTGTTTAAATCTAAATCAGTATTAATGCGAGATCTCACAATAAAGGCTTTCACTTCTAATTTTTTTCAAAATTATATAATTATGCTCTTTACTATGTGAAGTGCTAATAGAAGAATGTAAAATTCACGTAGTTCCCCATACATTTCTCTTTTTTCTAATGATAAAATAAATGGAAACTCATTACATTAATGCCACAGAAACATATAAATTACAGAATAAAAAGTGTCCCTATCTAATTACATTTTAAAGTCATCTCCTAAGAAAAATGTTAAAGCTATAATTCACAGCATGATACTCATATTTATAAAAGTGTTTTAATTTTGGTTTATATATTTTAAACTTAGAAATTTTATTACCATTATGCTACAACATAATTTAACAAGACATTGATCATTAAAGATTAAAATGACTGCTCCCTTTGGTTTTACAAAAGGCAAAATATTTAGGATGAAATGAGATAACTTGTATTGGCCTTTCCAGTCCAATCATTCCATTCTTCTTTGAAGAAGGATGATTCTCTGGGAATATACATTTCAGGGTAGAATGTGTTATAATTTTTAAGTATCAGATCAGCTAGCCAAACAGATATTTTTGAAGTGTCAATCTGGATAATGTCATATCCTGTGCATGTGGCCAGTCAAACCATTGGTTCATTGTTTATTTTAAATTTTCAAATTACATATTAAATAAAGTGAAAGGATTCATAAAATAGAACCAACCAATAAACCAATCTGGGCACCATATAATAGATTCCAAATTTTCTAGTTTCCTGACTTGGAATTTTTGCTTTGAAAAAGCTTAATTTTTCTGAGGGCAGCTAATGTTTTATGTCCTTTTGTTGTTCTTGTTTAGTCCCTAAATTGTGTCTGACTCTTTTGAGATTCCATGGACTGTAGCCTGCCAGGCTCCTCTGTTTATTGGATTTTCCGGGCAAGAATACTGGAATGGGTTTTCATTTTCTTCTCCAGGGGATATTCACGACTTTACCTATTTCAGAATCTTAAAACTATATAGATTGATTATTCTATTTTTTTTTTTTCAGTCAAATTAAGATGTTCCTATAGAGGCTATGGTTTTTCCAGTGGTTATTTTTGGCCTGAAAGTTGGACTGTGAAGAAAGCTGAGCGCTGAAGAATTGATGCTTTGAACTGTGGTATTGGAGAAGACTCTTGAGAGTCCCTTGGACTGCAAGGAGATCCAACCAGTCCATTCTAAAGGAGACCAGTCCTGGGTGTTCATTGGAAGGGCTGATGCTAAAGCTGAAACTCCAATACTCTGGCCACCTCATCTGAAGAGTTGACTCATTGGAAAAGATTCTGATGCTGGGAGGGAATGGGGGAAGGAGGAGAAGGGGACGACAGAGGATGAGATGGCTGGATGGCATCACCAACTCAACAGACATGAGTTTGGGTGAACTCCGGGAGTTAGTGATGGACAGGGAGGCCTGGTGTGCTGCAATTCATGGGATCGCAAAGAGTCAGACACAACTGAGCAACTGAACTGAATAGAGGTTAGGTTGTAGGGAAATTTCACAACACTTGTGTTTCAAGATTTATATGTGCAAATTAAATTAATGCTAATTATGTTTTTAAGGTATGCATTTAATGAAAACTTCAAGAAAATATTTGTTTTTAACTACTTTAACCAACAAAAATGTAAATAAAATGAACATAAAATTTTGATGTGCAATACATCATAGTGAAATAAATTCATTAAAGATAGCAATTTAGATATAATTATTTTGCATATGGTCTAAGCTTTTTGGATGCTAAAGTTAATTTTATAATAAAACAACCAACCTGCTGCTGATATCAGTTTCTTAGCTGATCCATTTATTCTGGAATTGATGACATGGTACACTGTGACAGAGGTAAGTACTCCTCAATGCATAAGTATGCTCATTAAACCAAATGATAACTCCATTAAAAAAAAAAAAAAACTGTTTGGGGCCATATATGTGAGATTTTACAGAGACATAATAGTTATTTTCGTATTATGAATGGAAAGAAAATACATTCATCCTTTGAAAGTTTAAACTCCTGTATAAAAGTTTGAGTAATATTAATTCAAATGACAGATAGTCTACCCAAGGATGTCTTTTGTCTTTCCTTTTATGGCAATGTCTAAATCTTGGTGTGAGGGAAATTAAACTGAGACTTGGGGAGCACAAAGAAGTTGATTTTAGGTCTGAAGGTGTTGAAAGCTGACATTTTCTTCCATTAGATTTTAATCACTTCATTTAAGCCCTGTACCATTCCTCAAAAAGTAATACAATATCCTTAGTTAAATAATAAAATCAAATTTTTTGTTTAGAATTCCAAAATAGTCAATGAACTAATAGTCAAAAGAAAAAAAAATTGTAGGTTGCCAGAAATTCATGGAAAAATATCTGAATGTTTGAGCACATGGCATCTGAATCGAAATGAATAAATATTGGCCAAATGATGTTTTAAATCATTGTGAAATAAACAATAAACTGCATTTAAAAGGCTTATACAAACAACAATAGAAATGATATATCTGCCCAATTCCTTTCTTAAGATTCTGAGGGAAAAAGAGATAAATGTATGGTAAATACACAGTTTGTGACTGGAACTGTATATATCAGATGTTTGAGAGAAATTTTAACACATTACTGGCTATCTCTTGAATTGTCCCCTCATGTTTTCTCTTTAGTCAGAATAGATGACCTATAGTCTCACACTATTACACAAAACTGGCCTGCATTTCAAAGTACATTTAATTCAAGATGATAATATTAGGTGACCTTAGAAATAGTTTTATTAAATTATGTCCCATTATTAGCTTTCACAATTAACTGAGGCAACTTATTTGAGATTTTTGAACTTTACCTACAGCCATCATATGTACTCCACTTTTTAATAGAAACAATAACTGCTACCTAGTTCCCAGAATTTCTGGGGTATAGTTCCCATCTACATGTCTTTGATAGATTGCATAATAAATTTATTTTCAAATAGTGTTTACAAAGATTGAAGAAAACAGTTTAGGTGATGCTAACAAAATTCATGTAACACTTCATAAATGGGCAGTGTCCTTTTGTAGAATAGCAACATGGGGCAGAAGACATGAAGACTTACATGATAATGGATATAGAGTAAAGAACAATAAATAGAAAATACTTGATTGTTTGGGGACACGTAATCAACTTTGCTTGGGTGAGAAGAAACTAGAAAATGTGTATAGTGCCCAGAGCAGGCTCAGGGTTTTGGGATTGGCTGATTGAATAAAGATATTGCATTTCTGGTCAAGAGGAATATTTATAGGTAGAAAAAGTTATCTAAGCTTCAAATTGCTGATGTGGGACTCTGAGCAGGAGCTGCATTTTGGGCCAAGAAATCTGTTTCAACAATAAATAGCTCTAAGTTATGGTACTATTGGAAATGTGAAGTATCATAGCTGCGACTTTGGACAATATTTGTAAAATTTGGCATATATATCATATAATGTTAAAAAATGATAAATTTTATTGTATATATCCCCTTAAAAAAGTATGATATCAAGCCATTAACTAATTATCTGTGGGCAGTGAGTTATTTTGGTATATAATAGTTAATGGAACAAATTAGCTATTTGGAATGAGTACAATATATATGTAATATAGAGTTGACCCCTAAACAACATGGGCTTAAATTGTGCAGATCTGATTATATGTGGAGTTTTTTCAGTAAATACTATAGTACAATACGATCTTAAACTGGTTGAGTACATGGATATAGAACTATTGATACGAACTGCAGACTCTAGTTACACATGAATTTTTGACTGTGCCTTACACACAGTTATTGATGCCCATAACCACTTATTGTTCAAGGGTCAAGTGTAGAAGCATCTTTATTTTTGTCCTTAATATTTTCCAAAATGAGTACATGCACACATACGCACACATGCAAACAGTCTATTTGTTTGAGAAATATAATTAAAACCAAAATCTCCTTCCAACTCAAGAAACACCTCTGAAAAGGCAGTAGAGAAAGGGAACAATTTCATTATTGAATAAGCATTAAACCAGAATGTTCAGTACATCACGGCCAATACCCTAAAAGATTGCAAAGATGAAAATAAATCTCATCCCTTTATATATAGGCAAGCAAATACAGCTCATAATATACATATTTTCAGGGTAAACAATGACTAATCTTTATGGACTTGTACTTGACAGCACCATTGGTCATATATGAAAGAAAGTGAAGTCGCTCAGTCATGTCTAACTCTTTGCGACCCCATGGACTGTAGCCTACTAGGCTCCTTTATCCATGGGATTTTCCAGGCAATAGTACTGGAATGGATTGCCATTTCCTTCTCCAGGGGATCTTCCCAACCCAGGGATTGAACCCGGGTCTCCCTCATTGTAGACAGACACTTTACCATGTGAGCCACCAGGGAAGTCGGTTATATATAGTTGGTCATATATAGTTCATATATAGTTGGTCATATATAGTTCATATATAGTTGGTCATATATAGTTCATTCTAAACTCCTTTGTAAATTGTGTGACCACTGTGACTTTTTTCAACATTTCCCCCCTGTCACTCTAACTTCTCTCATGAAATATATGTGAAGGGGGCTCTAAAAAGTACATTAGTTGTTAACTAAAATACAAAAAAGTTAATTTTTCACGACTTTATCTAAGTTTAAAACTCATGATAAGACAACCATGAATGGACATTAACTATCCAGCAAATTTTGATATCATAAGGTATAAACCTCTATCCTGAGCGCTAAAACACATCCATTGTGCTAGATTTTAATTACACTGAACTTGAAGTGAAGTTGTTCAGTCGTGTCTGAGTCTTTGCAATCCCATGGATTATAGCCTACCAGGTTTCTTCATCCATGGAATGTTCCAGGCCAGACTACTGGAGTGGGTTGCCATTTCCTTCTCCAGGGGATCTTCCCAACCCAGGGATCAAATCCAGGTCTCCTGCATTGCAGGTAGATGCTTATAGCTCAGTATCTGCTTCCTTTTAATTTTTCAAGCTCCATAAACTCCTCTTGTACTGTACAATAACATTACAACTAACACAAATGTCAGAAAAATATTTCCTATGATACGCCATATGTCTATGTTACTCTGATTCTAAATCTCAAGAAAGTAAAATGGAAAGTATCTTGATCAAGTTCAAGGATAGCCAGTTACATAGTACTAAGTCACTTCAGTTGTGTCTGACTCTCTGCAACCCTATGGACTGTAGCCTGCCAGGTTCCTCTGTCCATGGGATTCTCCAGGCAGGAATACTGGAGAGGTTTGCTATTTCCTTCTCCAGTGGATCTTCCTGCCTCAGGGATTGAAACCTCACCTCCAGTGTCTTCTATAGCTCAGGTCAGTTGCTCAGTTGTATTCAACTCTTTGCGAATCCATGGACTGCAGCAAGCCAGGCTTCCATGTCCATCTTCAACTCCCGGAGCTTGCTCAAATTCATGTCCATCGAATCGGTGATGCCATCCAACTATCTCATCCTCTGTCATCCTCTTCTCCTTCCTTCAGTCTTTCCCAGCATCAGGGTCTTTTCTAATGAGTCAGTTTTTCACATTAGGTGACCAAAGTATTGGAGTTTCAGCTTCAGCATCAGTCTGTCCAATGAATATTTAGGACTGACTGGTTTGCTCTCCTTGCAGTCTAAGGGGCTCTTAAAAGTCTTCTCCAACACCCCAGTTCAAAAGCATCAATTCTTCAGCATTAAGCTTTCTTTATGGTCCAATCCTCACATCCATACATGACTACTGGAAAAACCATAACTTTGACTAGATGGACTTTTGTTAGCAAAGTAATGTCTCTGCTTTATAGTATCATGTCTAAGTTTGTTGTAACTTTTCTCCCAAGGAACAAGTGTCTATATTTCATGGTTGCAGTCACCATTTGCAGTGATTTTTTAGCCCAAGAAAATAAAGTCTGTCAGTTTCCTTTGTTTCCCTATCTATTTGTGATGGAGTGCTGGGACTGGATGCCATAATTTTAGCTTACTGAATGTTGAGTTTTAAGCCAGCTTTTTCACTCTCCTCTTTCACTTTCATCAAGAGGCTCTTCAGTTCCTCTTTGCTTTCTGCCATAAGGGTGGTATCATCTGCATACCTGAGGTTATTGGTATTTCTCCTGGCAATCTTGATTCCAGCTTTTGCTTCATCCAACCCAGAATTTCACATAGTGTACTCTAAATATCAGTTAAATAACAGGGTGACAAAAAATAGCCTTGACGTATTCCTTTCCCATTTTGGAACCAGTCCATTGTTCCATGTCTTGTTCTAACGTTGCTTCTTGACTTGAATAAAGATTTCTCAAGAGAAATGCCTATCCTCTATTGGCAGGCAAATTCTTTACCATCGAGCCACCTGGGAAGCCCCAACTAGTTACATGGCTGATTCTAAAATCTGGTTTCAAGTCCAGCATTCTTCCCCTTTATTGTAACTCATTAAATCCAATGCCTTGTAACAGAACCATAAATTCATCAAAACCAATAACTCAAAATTATCCCCAAATTAGTAGCATTACTTCTAGGCCAGTGACATTTTACATGAAAAGCAATATAATGCCATAAGATAGACAAGCCATAATATGGAACTATCTAGTATAACTTGGTTTTTAAAGATATCATCCATTATACTTAATCAGATATCTGATGAGCTTTTAGGAATATCATATTTTCATTATATTTTCTTCTTTTTTCTTTCTTTTTTTTCTATTTAATAATTAAGGCTAGCAAGTGTAAGTGTCTAGTGAAAGTGTTATACACATTATCAGTCTTCATGCCTTCCTCATTGAAGACTAAGGTCAAAATGTGTAGATCCCTGCTGTACAAAATTAACTGAAAGGAAATGAGAGCATGTTATAGCAAACTGCTGCTGAAGATCAAAGTCCAGCAGGACAATATTGATTGGCTCTCCATAACTTCACAATGTACAGCAAAAATATGAAAATTATGGGGGAACTTACTCTGTAACCACAGTTATGAAAGTATACATGTATTTTTAATGTCAGAATGTGCCAATCGTGTAAAATGTGCCATTTTCTTTTTGTTTTTTTTTTTTAATTTTTAAAATAGCTCATGAAACCCATTACATCCTTCATGTTTCCCTAGAAATAAAGAGGTCTATGTTGGAGATTATTGAAAGATGATCTTTAAGTCTTTTATGCTTCAATAAGAGAGTCTGTAGTTTTAAGCTTTTGCTTTGAAATATGCCATTTTTATCTTCTTACTTGTCTAAAAGCCCTTTTCTACTAAACCTTAGCTAAGACACTAAATAAAACAAAGCCAGGAAGAGATAGAGAGAAGAGAGACTAGCTTAGGGACTTATTTTATACCCTTTTTCCCTCAAATTTACACCAGATGACAAAGTTACATACATTTCCTTGTGTTATAAAAGCAATCCACTTTTTGTTCCATACCTAAGTAAAAAAATAGGCAGCAATGACTCACTAACAGATAACATACAATAGAGAAACCTAAATGGAATGCCAAAAAGAGGAGTAAAATTGCCTAGGACAATGAACGAAGTGATTAGGATAATGTGCTAAGTCACTTCAGTCATGTCCTTCTCTTTGCAACCCTATGGACTGTAGCCCACCAGGCTCCTCTGTCCATGGAATTCTCCAGGTAAGAATGCTGGAGTGGGTTGCGGTTTCCTTCTCCAGGGTATATTCTGGACCCAGGGATCGAACCTGCATCTCTTAAGTCTCCTGTCTTGCAGGTGGGTTCTTTACCACTAGCGCCACCTGGGAAAGCCATTAGGATAATGAATTTTTATAATTCATAAAACTACACCTATGAATTTTTCACTTTGAAAACAATGCCTGTATCCTGCATCGAACCTGGACTGGCAATTCGTTTCTTATATGATATTGTACATGTTTTAATGCCATTCTCCCAAATCATCCCCTTCTCTGCCCCCCATCCCACAGAGTCCAGAAGACTGTTCTATACATCTGTGTCTCTTTTGCTGTCTCGCATACAGGGTTGTTGTTATCATCTTTCTAAATTCCATATATATGCGTTAGTATACTGTATTGGTGTTTTTCTTTATGGCTTACTTCACTCTGTACAATAGGCTCCAGTTTCATATACCTCATTATGGCAAAACCAATACAATATTATAAAGTAAAAAAAAATAATAATAATAAATAAAAATGAATTAAATGTAATTTTTTTTTAAAAAAAGAAAACAATGACTGAGTTTATTTGTAATATGTAGTTAAGTTTGATTTTTGTTTTGTTTTAGGTATTACTTTGCAGTATAGAGCAAAATGGAGATTCAGAGTACCTAGAAGGAAAAAGGTCAGAGGACAGTGGTTTTGAAGGATACTATTTATTATACATGCTCAGGGAAGAGTTTGTATTAGCTGATCCTTTAAGCTCCTTCCAAACCTGTGATTATGATTGTGAAGTGAGAAGAACATAAAATGGTCAAAATAGGCTTTGATTTAAGAAGATCCAGACTTTATTCTTAACTATAGAAACTTCTAGTATCCTGTATTCAAGTCACTATAACATCTAAAATAAAATTATGGGTTGTGTGCTTAGTCACTCAGACTTGTCTGACTCTTTGTGACCCCATGGGCTGTAACGTACCAGGCTCCTCTGTCCATGGGGATTCTCCAGGCATGAATACTGGAGTGGGTTGTTATGTCCTCCTCTAGGGAGTCTTCCCAACTCAGGGATTGAACCCAGGACTTGAGCATTGTAGGTGGATTCTTTACTGTCTGAATCACCAGGGAAGCCCCAAATTTTAGATAATAGAGCAACAAATACACAGACTAAAGGGGAGATGGAAAAAATCAGTGTATTAGTATTTGTTCAACATAGATTGAACAAAGAATATGAAGGAAGAGAGTTTGGCATTGACGATGAACAAGTAATAAATTAAATAGTATAGAAAAAACTTGAATAAAATGCCAAGCAGTTCTGAATTTATTCTGTAATCAACTGGTAACCTTTGTGGCTAAGCATCACATGGTCATGACCAAGGTTATTTCTTAGAGCATAAAGCAAACCTTCTTTCATCAAATACGTAAATGAGCCACTGGGTTAAATAAAATTAAATGGAATATTTTAATACATAACTTCATGTTGTCATTAATATGTTGACATTCATTATTGATGTCACAGAGGGAGATTTATTATCAGTGTTTTCCAAATTCATTTGGTCATGAACTTCTCCATTCTCTTTAAAAATTACAATTGTCAAGAATTAGTGTTTTCTAGTTTATATTAGAAAATTAGTTGTCGCTGTAATATAAGAATAGATTGTATAGAAGCATAAATGGCATCCAAAAAATCAGGAGTCAGTTTCAGTAATCCAATTGAGAGATTTTAAAAGAATGAACTTAGACATTGGGAAAGCATTGGATTTGAAAGGTAGCAAGGATATGGAATTTAAAGGCACAGAGTAATCTCTAAAAAGAATTGGCATAGGTTACTTGAAATACCTTCCCAGTTAACTTGATAACCCCTCCTCAAACTGCCAGGAATCACTCTTCAAGGCCTGATGCAACATTATAGGTAACAGGTTGTGATCCTGCCTTGTTATCTCTTGGCCCACCTTGAGATAAAAAGAAACAGTCAATAACCCAGTCACATTTGGATATATTGACGTCATCGTCTACATTTAGAAAAAGAAAGGTCTTATTCTCATTCTGTCACCCATCTCTGATGTCCAGTTTCTTGTCTGCATTGCAGTTTCTTATCTGAGATGTTTAATTCTTTCCTTTATCTTTTGGTAGAAAACAGTTTGGTTTAACCTTGGAAACCCATCCAGTTTACCATAATATAGTGCAGGAAACATAGAACTACTGTAGCCAAAAACAAATAGTAACAAAGAGGGCATTAATTATGCACAGTATGCTGGAGCTTTAAACAACTTAGTCATGCTGGGTTTTCTGTCAAAAGGAATTTTTTTTGGGGGTATGATGTTTTAATATTAAATATCTTATATTTTATCACAGATTATAATAAAGTGCCTTGAGTTGGTGAGTTGCTGACTTAAAAGAAATGTGACAACCTTTTAGTAAATCAAAGAAACCATGGGCTGGATGAGTAAGAATAAATTGTGAAATTGTAATCCCCACTGAAATTCACACTTTTGATTTTCCTTCTTGTCACACATGGCATTGCTAAGATACAGAAAAATGAGAGAAGCAAAAAGATACTTTTCGTGCCAATAAATATTTAGAAACCTGTTTGGAGGTTAACACATTTTCATTACTATTTAAAATCTCAAACATGGTGTGTTTTTAAGAAAGTAATTAAGATTTTAAAAAGATGAAAACAAATGCCCATATTTCTAAAGTGAGCACAAAACAAACAAAATGGGGCATTTTGTAGCAAAATTGTAACAATCATTTACATATTAAAAAAAGAAGAAAAAACAGCTTTGCCACTGTTAAACACATAGTTCATATTTGAGAGAGAGCCAAGGAAGAAAAGCAGCTTACAAACTTGTATTCATTTTGCTTTATAGATACCTTCACTTTAAAATTATATTTGTGTTAAAGTGTTCTTCAGAGTACTATTCCCTAGGAGAAATTATTCATAAGTGGCACTAATGAGTGTCAAGCTGCATTTCGAGGCATTTTGAAAATTGTCCTATTAATTAATGGTGTAATTAAGCTTTTGTCAGTGACATATCATATTTATGACAGGAATAGATGGCCTGTGTAAGTCTGTGCCAGGCAGCCATCCAGGCAGCCACTGTGTATAATGGATGGTAGCAATTTAGCCAGGTTTACAGTGATGGGACCACCTACGTGAGGGAGGCTGGCAACTTGCATACACAAACAGTGCTTAGCACTGTACTTGGGGAAATAACTGTAGCTGAGATTGATGTGGCCCCCTCCATAGGATGACACGTTAACCTTTTACCATTAAACCATAAATAGTGCTTCTCTGAGCTTTTGTGACAAAAATGTCAATTAGCTTCCAAATTTCATTTTCATCTAACTTTGTATTCTAATTCCATTTGCATATTAATGTGAACATGGTGCAGAACTGTTAGATTATAATACCTCACTAAGGCTAATAGGTTGTAATACACACTTATTGAGGGTAATAGTTATACACATTTAAATGCCCTCCCCCCACCCATCTATTTGTGTGAGATATGCCACCATTTAATGCCTCTAAAATACCAGCATATCACATACAGTAAGATTTAAATTTGGGAACAGAGAAATAAAAGAACTATAATTGAAAGAGAAGAAATGTAAGTACACTCACATCAACACAATTAAATATAAATCATTTTATTCTGGTCCTTTCTCTGCAACAGATCTCTATTAATTCTAGTATTAATAATTTACATTCTGGCTCCAGCTATCAAGGTCTTAAAAATGAATAAAAATCAAAGACAAGAATGGAATTTCCTTGGTAGAAATATTTTACATCAGTGAAGCTCACAGTCTCAGGATGAATCTTTTACAGAAAGAATTATTTTTTCTCTTATGTATTTTTATATTTCCTGGCTTTTAATAATCTATTTTTGTTAAAAACCTATTTTCAGAGAAAATTACACAAGTATACTTCAATTCAATCTATATTTAGGCACTAGTCTTCCAAATATCTTCCAAGATTTAAATAGAATTATAGAATGGCTAATTGGCACTTGTTCAGAAATCAGTGTTACCATACTTAGACGCTGACTTTTAAAGGAGAAAAAAGGACGTTAAAGATCACCTAGTTCGACCTGCTTTATTTTACAGATGAAAAACAGCAGCCTGAGAAATTATATACCTCGCCCAAGGTCAAGCATCTGGTAAGTGGCAGAGAGACGACTAGGACCTGATAGGCTCAACAATTTTTTTCCTACTCAGAGGTTGTTTCCAAAGTTATCTTTTTGAGATAGCAGTTTAAATTTATATGAAAATTAAAAGATTAAATAAGATGACAGAAAGGGAATGAGGAAAGGAAAGAGAAAAAAATGGAAGAGGGAGGGAGTGAGAAAGAAAGAATCAAGTTTTAGAAGGAAGAAAGGAGAGAAGGAGGCAAAAAAATTACAATGCTATGGGGATATAATTTCAATCCTTTAAGATGCCTCAGTAATTTGATAAAGTGAAATGTTCATCTTTTGAGGCACTGATTGATTGCATAACTTTATATAATAAATCTGCAATTTACAAATGAGGGAATGATATAAGTTCCAGGTTTCTGTTTTGCAATTTATTTTTAAATTATTTTAGTCATACAAATAAGGTTATAGAAGGCATATAGGCATATATATATATATATATATATATGTATATATATATCTCACCCAATAGTCAATTCCTTATATAACCTATGAGGAAGAGGTAGTGCTCAGGTGGTGCTCAGTCATGCCCAAATATCTGAGATCCCACAGAATCTAGCCCACCAGGCTCCTCTGTCCATGGAATTTTTCAGGCAAGAATACTGGAGTGGGTTGCCATTTCCATCTCCAGGGGATCTTCCTGACCCAGGGATTGAACCCATGTCTCCTATATCTCCTGTATTGACAGGCGAGTTCTTTACTATTGTGCCAACCAAACCCATAGTGAATCTTAAACACTTGGATTAGGAAATATCAAATTTTCAGGGATAAGAATCACTTTGACTGGTTGAAGGGCAGACTTAAGGTTGAAATTCTAGCAGGCTGAGAAATGTGAGTTCTATACAATTTACTACACTGGTAATCCCGTAAAGTATTATTTTAAAATTTCTCTGAAGTTTAGAGAAAAGATTGAGCACTTGGGACAAAAGACAGAGAGGAAGGACTGCTGATGGCATCTTTGACTTTTTCCTTTATTGTCCAGTATGACTCTGTTTCATCCTGAGATTTGCTGTCCCACTTAGCAAATGAGTGCCTTCTTTTCACCCAAGCCAATGCTAGAAGTTACTTCACATTAAGTTTCACTATTAAAATGCTTGTTTCTAGACAGTCTAATCTCTTACCCTTTACAAGTTAACAAAGTATGTCTTGTAGTCACATAGCATTTTCCCTGATAGAAGTTTCCAACAGGAACTTTAGCATTCCATAGAATAACTAATATACAGATGGCAGTCTTCTATGCTATGTGTAATCCCAAATTCTTTTTCATATATATATTCATTTACTTTCCAAGACTGCCCTATGTGGCATATATTGGCATTATTTTCATTTTACAGAAGAAGAAATTGAGACAGAAATGTTAAGCAAAACTAAAGCCACATGGCTAGTAAACAGCAGAGATAGAATGTAAACCACCCAGACTACCAAGTTCTAAGATTCACAGAGAGAGAGCACCCCAATTGTCTGTTAAAGTGGAAGAAGATTAGTAAATGCACAGTTCGAGTAGTGATAATGATTTTCTTTTTTTTAATTTTTGTTTTCTATCTTCTGCCTTAATACTTTCATTGGATAAAAAATATTGTCATTAGAATAGTAGAGTCAAGGAGTTCCATGACACTCCAGTGATTAAGACTCTGTACTGTCACTGCAGGGGGTATGGATTCAATCCCTGGTTGGATAATAAATTTCTATATATTGAAAAAACATGATAGATATAGCAATTTATTATAAGGGCAACTGGCCAAGATTCTTATCTTCCTTCCTCTTGTTGGTTGGGGAGGGAGGACCAACAGAAAATATGTTGGGAGAAAGAAAGTAACTCAACATCAGAGAGATTTTCCTTTCACCCTTTGATGATATCGTTGTGCTATGAGTTGATTATGTTGTATTAAGAGTAGCATCCAAAAAAAAAAAAAAGATGTGTTGAATCCAGTAACGCAGAATGTGACTTTACTTTGAAGTAAGGTCTTATTCTGAAGTAAGAGGTAATCAAGCTAAAAATAAAGTCATTAGGGTGGATTCTAAGCCAATAGGGTTGGTATTCTTTAAAAAGGGGGATATTTGGACAAAGAGACAGACATGCACATGTAGGGAGGATGCCATGTGTGCACAAAAGCAGTATGGGGTGATGAATTTATAGCCAAGAAATACTAAAAGTTGTAGCAGACCACCAGAAACTAGGAGAGACAGAGAGATTTTCTATCACAGTGCTCAGAAGAACTTACCCTGGCACATCAGCATTTTAGCCTCCAGAACTGGTAGACAATTAATTTCTGTTATTTAAATGTTTTGTTATGGCAGCCCTAGGAAATCACTGCACACTGAGACCTCATCTCTGAGTTGCACAGACTGGGGAAACCCACACTTGGAAACGGAGAGAGTGCCAGAGAAGCTAAAATCATGCCTTCAAATGTGGAAGACATGTGCATTTCATGTGACCGTTGGATTAGGGAAGTATTTCTTCCATAAAAGTTAAACAAAGCAAACATCTGCTGTCTATCTGGAGTCTTAAAATTCAGTCACTCGTTTTCCTAATTCCACTATTTTTTCATCAACAATTAATATACATTTTTTTAGCAAAAATATTTTCCTGAAATTCACATTCACATGTACTTATTCTACATTTAAGAGTGTAATAGAGTTCTTAGTACTTCAGGTTAAAAACAATTTAAATTAGACTTAAAACCCATCTTATCTGAATCTTGGAGCACTTTTTTGTTGTCATTGTTGTTATCAGTTATATGATTCTGGTGATGTTTGGAGGGGGGCAGCATCTTTCTGGAGACTCACCAGAATATAAGATATTTATTAGGAAACAGAAGGAGGATTGCTAGCATTTAGTCATAAGCACCTGTATTTGAAGCTTAACCAGTTTTTTGAATGAGGTGCTTAAGTGGCTTTCTTGCCACTCTTAAGCAAAGTAAATTTTGAGAGAGCCTCCTAAGGTAATGCATCATTTCCCTTTAATGTCCAGCCAGCTCCCAGAGTAGCACTGCAAGTCAGACTCCCACCAGACATAGGTTCAGCAGATTACTCCTTTCCTGTCTTGAAGGTCCCTCTTTCTATCTTGCTTCTTCCAACAATCCAATTTGCATACATTTTCTTACACAGCTACCTCTACTTTGGACTCTGACAAAAATCTCTGTGGAAGCAAAGGAGTGAATTAAGATGGAAAAAGAGTGTGGCTTAGAAAGAATGTAGGAAGTAAAAACACAGCAACAATAAAACCTCCTGCCACACCTATCTCATTGCTGGATAGGTCCACTTCTATGAGTCAAGAGTCCCATAAAATTAGCAGAACCTAAAACAACTCCTTACACAACAGCAACACCACATCAAGGCAGTGTTGATTTGTCCCCATGATTTGAGCACTGTGATACACTCATTTGCCTTAAGCAGAAACCCATTCATTATCTTTGACTCTTGCTTTATATATTCCCTCATCCAAGTAAAAGCCAAACTGTCTTCCTTTTCATAAATCTGTCTGAAATCCCTACTATCCTAGGGAATCAATATTCTTGATTGCGTCTTGCACTGTGTGGCTCATTCAACAGTTGAACCCATCAACACAACAATTCAATAGTTTGCAACACCCTCTAACTGGCCTTTGTGCCTTAAATGTTCCCTCTACAATCCATTCTCCACATTTTGTTGTTTAATATATCAAATTTGATCAGAGCATTACTTTGCTTAGGACTCCACAATGGTTCATAGATTTTCAGGGTACAGTTCAAACTCCTTCCAATGCCATGCGAAGCCCTTCCCTATCTGATTCCTGTTTACTTTCAGGCCTTTCTGTCTTACCATTATTTTTCTCCCTACTCTAATCACATATTCCACAGCTCATGTCTCAGACTTACTAAACTATTTATGTTATAAAACATGTATATTATAATATGTTTATATTATAAACATTTCCTAGAATTTTTATTGCCTCTAAGCTTTAGAAAAGGTGATTTTTTTTTTTTCTGGAGTGTTCCTCAGTTGCACCTTCACTTCATTTTGTCTCTTCACTGCATTAACAATATTTCATCCTGAAAAATTAATGAAAGAATCACGTCTTCTGAAGGTTTTACAGGAACTTTCTAACATTTTGGGTTTGAAGAATATCATGGGCTTCCAAAGAGCTCTGTGGCTTCTCATTATCACATCAGGCTATGTTATGATTCTCTGTTCATTTGCCCATCTTCCTCAGTTAGGTTACAAACCCTTCCAGAAAAGTGATCCTGTCTTATTCATTATTGCATCTCCAGTGCCATACAGAATTTTCTCATTTAGCAAGTGCTAAGTGTTAAAACAAATGTTGAATACCCCAAGGGCATGTATGACTGTTATGCAGGTAATTTAAGAACTGCCTATTAAACTTCCTTTATTAGAAGAATAACTCCTTTTTATAATAATCTTAATATTAATCTATCAATAAAAGTAGAAATGTATAAATAAGTGAATTCATTTCTAATAATAGAAAAAGGAAAGGAGATAAAAATATCTAGCATTGTGAAGATTTTGTTGCTACTAATTCTGTTTTCTTCCTGTGGATGACTTTTTAGGTATTCAGTAATGATCAGTTCTGCACTAAATGCATAAAAAGAGCTCAGTTTCCATTTGGTGTATATCTAATATGTTTAAATTAAATTGGCAATTCTTTATAGACTAATACATAGAATTACTTTGTCATAAATATAGGTAATCTGTATTTTCACATTAACTCTATTACCAGTAATAGAGTTTTAATGTGGTACTTACACTTTGATAAAACAGAAATTGTGTTGACACTAGAAATATGTAAGATGTGGATACAGAAAAAAAGAAAAAAGGAAGTCAGGGGAACAGAGAAATGAAAGATGTGGAGGGGAATGAAGAATTACAGGAAAAGCCAGAATGCCTAAGCAACAAAGGAAGGGAGATTGAAAAAAGATGGATGAAAAGAAAACTAACAGGATGGGCTGTGAAAAGTATAGGGAAGAAAAGGACATTAAGAACAGATGAAACGGAAAAATAGAGAAAGAAAGTGAGAGCATGGCAATATGAAATGTACATGGGTTACTGAAACACTGAGAAAATGAATTGTCTATACTATCTGTATAAGTTTAAACAGGCATTTTCACATGACTAGCAAATGGAAATAGAAAGCTATAATATTACATTTTAAACTATTTGATAGTGACTATCAAGAATCCTATTTTATAACCTGAAGTTCTTCTAAAAATCATTGCTAGATTGGCTGTGGAATGAAGGAACTGCCTTTCCTTTTCTCCAGACTGTGGGAGGGCAGGTAATCCTGTCAGGTTTATGTTTATGTTATGTTTATCAAGGTGAATTTCATGTACCTTCCTTAGGTGCTAGGTTCTGCAATAACAATATATATCCAAGGTCGGGGGAAGGGGGAATGAGCAACATAATCATTAACTCAGACATTAATAAGAAACATGTGTAGTGGTCCTATTTTATAGAAGTATTTGTTTTTTTTCCTTAAGAACATAGCAATTTTTCCCTATAGATTTTTTTTAACCCACTTTACATGTCTGTTCTAATGCCTCTAGAATTCACTATTTGATATCTCATTAGAGAAGAAATGAAAGCTTCTTTAGTGAATTTTAGGGATTGGACATTTTGGAGGTTTACATTGAAAAGAATAAAGAAAAGAGACTTTCTGACTCACTTCCTATCTTTCTCATATGATTAATTTTAATTCTGTGGTATAGAAAATAAAAAATGCAAAGTACAAACTTTGAGCAGATAGAATAAATCACTGTATCAAGAGAAGAAAGCTCCTGAATAAACAAAACATTAACTGATTGAATGACCCAACATATCACAAATTCAGACATTGGTGTTAACTGGATTTCTATGAATATGGGTGTTGGATCAAGACATTAAGAGCATAAACTTGTTAGAAGATGGAAATGGTCTTATGTTTTCATAAATTTTCTGTTAGTTACATTCAAATTTTAAAAAATCCATATGTATAATAAATGGCAAATTTGAATTAGATAAGTAAAATAACATTTGGAAAATTATCCCTATCCTGATTAGAAGAAATAATATCAACATGGCTATACATTATTAGTTGGGGATATATTTGATACCATAAAAAATTTTTATGTAAGAAAATTAATAACAATAAATATATTGGGTCCAAATCTTTCACTTGGCATAAGGAAACACAAATAAGATAAATGTCTTTTGCAGGTGGAGTGGTAGTGGAGTGCAATGGGTTTTTGAAGAAAGAGATGTGAAATTATATACAGGTATTTGGCCACTGTACTACAATGTTTCTTTCATATTCCTTTCATTTATAAAGAATTAGATTTGTGAAAAGGAAAATTGCTGGCCAAAACATAAATGTTGTGTAATGGTTTCACTACTTCCAGCTCCTTTAAAAGAGCCCACTTTTTTGCATTCCAAGGGAGGAATTAGAATAAAAGAGTGCAATGATATTTTTTAAATTACCCTGTACTCTTGAAGAAGGATGAACATTAACACACAATTTGCTTGGGAGACTTTTGTGGCCATAAATATTCAGTTCAGGATTAATTCTCTGACCATTCACCTATTTGTCATAGCTTCCTTAATTAAGGTCCTTAATTGAGGAAATAAATATATCATGATATTGAACAGGTATGCTTTCTGAAGCCTTTCCTCCAACCTAACTGGCTCTAACTTTTAAAGTATCAAGCCATTAAAAGAAACTTTTGCAGAAAATTAGAAAAGTTATCTTACAGAAAGGTTAAAGCTTCCAGGAAACAATATTATATTATATTCATATTTACTTTAAACTTTTCATATATTTTCCCACTTCCTTTTTGTCTACCATCACTATCCTAATTAACTTGCATTTTCATTAATTACATGCACATTTGCATAATTCACTATTTTGGGAGTTCTGTGGATATTAGAAACATCTCTTATTCATATATCATCTACTCATCTTTTTATTTTGCTACCTCACACAGTATCATTAGTATATTATATGTACATGCTTCATGATTTGATGTGCTTAAATGTAATGCAATAATAGGGTAAAATTATCCAGTAAAATAGTCAATACCTTGTCTAAGTTAAATTATTAAGTGATATCTTAAAAGTGATTTCTAAAGTAAAATCCAATTGTCTTTTGCAACAATAAATTTTGGCTGATTGTCTCTATGAATATTTTTTTCAATGAGAAATGTAAACTATTTAAAAGTATAGCTTGCTTTTCTAGAAGTCAGATTTCAGTTCTCATAAGTTTCTGATATGGCTTTATAGTTAGAAGTCATAATGGACAGGGAAAAATTAATGATTAATACATATACATGAAACTTTTATATTGGAATGACACACTGCAGAGTGAAACTAAAGAACAACACTGGTAAAAATATATGCTGTTTAAGGTCATCCAAGAAGCAGAGGGGGCTTCTCTGATGGCTCTGCAGTAAAGAATCTGCCTGCAATGCAGGAGCCACAGGAGACACAGATTCGATCCCTGGATCTGGAAGATCCCCTGGGGGAGGAAATGGCAGCCCACTCCAGTATTCTTGTCTGGAGAAACATCCCATGGACAGAGTAGCCTGGCAGGTTGCAGTCTATACTGTCACAAAGAGTTGGACACAACCAAAGTGAATTATCATGCACACAAGAAACAGAGATCAATATGAAATCAAACATACAAGGAATTTACTAAGGAAAACACCTGTAGGACAAAGGAAGAGAGAGCCCAAGCAAACTGGGAGAGCTGACAGACCAAGATGCATGCTCTGAGCCTTGCGAAGAAAAGAGAGAAAGAAGGAATGCGGGATGAAAGAATCTCAAATGGGAGTGTAATCTTAACAATTTTGATGAGGTCAAAAGGGAATCCTGAGCCAAGTCATCTATTGGAAGAGATCACTATTCTAGGAATGAGCTTGTCTTGATATCCCTGCTAAACCCAGTCATTTGTTGGTCACTGTGACAGGCGTGGCCTCAGAGTACACTAAGTTATGGGTATCAGAACACAGTAACAGGGATGTTTGATCATTTTTGGCTCCCACAGTTAAAGATCAGAGAACGTCATTTACCTAGCTGCTATGGAAGGTTAATGAATGACGCAATGGTTGCTATTAATTGAGTGTTTTTCAATTAAAGGGTGATGGTAGAAAAGAATAACAGTGATTAAATGACAAAAAAGATGGGCATGGTCTGTACAGAAGCAAGAACTTCAGGACTGATGGTTTGTGCAGAGGCCCTGGAATAATGCTCTTGGATTAAAATCTGAATTTCAAAATTGTTAGCTATGTACCTGTGGTAAAATTAATCAAACTTACTTTTCCTTGATTTCCTCATCTGTAAAATGAAGTGAATTATTTGCCACACTTCTAGGAAGTACTATTAACCTCTTAGATTGTTAACACTGAAAAATATTTTTTTTTTTTGATGAAAGATCTTTATGTGTTTTTATTTTTTTATTTTTTTTAATTTTATTTTATTTTTAAAGTTTACAATATTGTATTAGTTTTGCCAAATATTGAAATGAATCCACCACAGGTATTTTAAAGGTCATGCCATTCAACAACATATAGCATGTCATATCTTAAGCCCATATTATGATGAACTCACAAAGTGGATTGTTTTAATTTATGTGAGGTGGAAAATAAGAATGGATAAGCAGATAAGTTCTGCCTGCATGATAAGATAATAGATCAAAGAGAAACATCAAAATTCTTTCTTTGAAATTTCAGTTGCTTCACTGTTTTGTTGAGGCATAGTTCATATATAATCAAATGCACAGATTTTAAATTAGTTTAGGAGAAACATCAAAATTCTTGAGCAAATTACATTTAGGCCTATTAGGTTCTATTCCAGAGATACAAGTGTGTGTGTAAACTAAAATTGTATTTGCAACAAAATCATAACAATTGATCACATAATACAAATAATTTTAAACATAAAAAACAAGCTACTTTTAGATAAATATAAGAAGATAAAACTCTTAAACACAATGAAACAGTTTACATTGTAGTTCCATAATAAAATGTTAAGATTTTGCTTAGGGAAAAGGTATAAGGTACAGAATATAATACTGACCATTTTATAATTTATATTGGGAAAAGAGTTCTGAACATGTCATATATTGTATAATTTTAGGAATAAACTATGTTTAACAATCTCTTTGTTGCAGGACAATTAGCATCATTGCCTCCACACATTTTGAAATGCTTACAAGGAAGACACTTCTCTAAATTAAGAAATGTTACAAGATACTTTATATCGAAGAAGGCATTCAAGTTTTCTGGAGATTGAGGATTACAAAATTGGAGGTGTCTTTTTGGGGAAAAAAATCAAAAACTAAATTTTAAAGTATATATTTATTTGCAGTGAGAAGATAAATGATGAAAGTTACACATTCTACAAAACTGACAAATCAACACAAAATAAATGCAAATTAGTAATACATTTGGCAGTTAACTGCTTTAAATTCTATTATAATTATCTGCTTCACACCGTTACGTATAAATTTGCACAGACTAGTTTCTGGTTTCATATATTTTTAATCTTGTTTATGTTTCACCGTTTATATCATAAGAAATTTTCTTCTTGTAATTGGGCCTCTCACCCTGCAAATTCATTCACTAGGCTGGGACAGTCAGCACAGTAAATAATAGAAATATGCCTAGAAGCCATTCCTTCAGTGGAGAGGAGGACAGTAATTAACTGGACATGGAACTGCCTGTGAACTACATAAACATCACCCACTGCCCCACAAAAATGTGCTCCATTCATTTTCCTCTTATTAGATCCAAAAAATGCCTAAGGTGTCTTCAGTGTCACCCATTAGAAGGGAATTGTGATGGACAGAAAAATTAATACAAAGAGACAATTATTCCAACCAATTGTGTCAGGTTAACTTTTATAAAAAGATATGACATTATGAAAGTATTGTCAAAAAGGGGCCTATGCTAAGATGGGTCCTTAAGATTAAGCTATAATAGACTCTTGGTAAATCTACCTCCTTAAGAAAGAAAAGCATTTCCCCTCAAATAGAAACAATGGCATATCCATATAGCTATTCTAAATCTACATGTTTTTATTTTATTAAAAATTCATTGTGGCCATGGGGGCTAAACTCTCTTGCTGTTGTCAGTCATTCAGTCATGTCCAACTCTTTGTGATCTCATGGACTGCAGCATGCCAGATTATCCTTTCCTTCAATACCTCCTGGAGTTTGCTCAAACTCCTGTCCACTGAGTCGATGATGCCATCCAAACATCCCATCTTCTGTTGTCCCTTCTCCTCTTTCCCTCAATCTTTCCCAGCAGCAGGGTCTTTGCATCAGGTGGCCAAAGTATTGGGGTTTCAGATTCAGCATCAGTCCTTCCAATGAATATTCAAGGTTGATTTCCTTTAGGGTTGACTGATTTGATCTCCTTGCAATCCAGGGGATTCTTGAGAGTCTTCTACAGCACCACAGTTCAAAAGCATCAACTCTTTAGTGCTCAGGCTTCTTCATGGTCCAAGTCTCACAACCACACATGATTACTGGAAAAAACATAG
Source organism: Bison bison bison (assembly GCF_000754665.1). NCBI lineage: Eukaryota > Metazoa > Chordata > Mammalia > Artiodactyla > Bovidae > Bison > Bison bison. Next base: position 692,721 of record NW_011494930.1, read on the forward strand.
CTTTGACTATACAGACATTTGTCAGCAAAGTGATGTCTCTGATTTTTAATAGGGTACCATGTTTGTCATAGCTTTTCTTCCAAGGAGCAAGCATCTTTTAATTGCATGGCTGCACTCACCTTCCTCAGTGATTTTGGAGCCCAAGTAAATAAAATCTGCCACTGTTTCCTTTTTTTTCTCCATCTATTTGCTATGAATTGATGGGACTGGTTGCCATGATCTTAGTTTTTTGAATGTTGAGTTTTAAGTCAATTTTTTTCACTCTCCTAATTCACCTTCATCAGGAGGCTATTTAATTCCTCTTCACTTTCTGCCAGTAAAGTGGTATTATCTGCCTTCTCACATTAATTTATTCCAGCTTGTACTTCATCCAACCTGGCAATTTGTGTGATGTACTCTGCATGTAAGTTAAATAAGCAGGGTGGCCATAAACAGCCTTGTCATACTCCTTTCCCAATTTTGAACCAGTCTGTTTCATTTCCAGTTCCAACTGCTGCTTCTTGACCCATATATAGGTTTCTCAGGAGGCAGGTAAGGTGATCAGGTATTCCCATCTCTTTAAGAATTTCCCTGTTTGTTGTGATCCATACTGTCAAAGGCTTTAGCATAGCCAATGAAGCAGAAGTAGATGTTTTTCCCTGAAATCACCTTGCTTTTTCTATGATACAACAGATGCTGGCAATTTGATCTCTGGTTCCTCTGGCTTTTCCAAATCCACTTTTGTATCTGGAAATTCTTGGTTCAGGTACTGTTAAAGCCGAGCTTGAAGGGTTTTAAGCATTACCTTGATAGCATGTGACATGAGCACAACTGTATAGTAGTTTGAACATTCTTTGGCATTGCCCTTCTTTGGGCAGGACTGAAGTTTTCATGTCCTGTGACCACTGCGGAGTTTTCAAAATTTGCTGGCATATTGAGTGTAGCACTTTCACAGCATAATCTTTTAGGATTTAAAATAGCTCAACTGGAATTCTATCACCTCCACTAGCTTTGGTCATAGTAAGGCTTCCTAAGACCCACTTGACTTCACACTCCAGGGTATCTGGCTCTAGGTGAGTGATCACAACATTGTGGTTGTTTGGGTCGTGTAGACATTTTCTGTACAATTCTTCTGTATGTTCTTGCTACCTCTTCTTAATATCTTCTGCTTCTGTTAGGTCCATACCAAATCTGTCCATTTTGTATGCATCTTTGCACGGAATGTTCCCTTGATATATCTAATTTTCTTGAAGAGCTCTCTAGTCTTTCCCATTCTATTGTGTTCCTCTATTTCTTTGCATTGTTCACTTAAGAAGATTTTCTTCTCTTTCCTTGTTATTCTTTGGAAATCTGCATTCAAATGGATATATTTTTCCTCTTCTCCTTTGGCTTTTGCTTCTCTTTGTAGCTCTTTGTAAGGCCTCTTTAGACAACATTGTCAACTTGATGATTTTCTCTACTTTCTTCAATTTAAGCCTGAATTCTGCAATAAGGAATTCATGATCTGAGCCACAGTCAGTTTCCTGTCTTGTTTTTCCTGACTGTATCAAGCTTCTCCATCTTCAGATGCAAAGACTAATCAATCTGATTTTGGTATTGACCATCTGGTAATGTTCATGTGTAGAGTCATTGAAACAGAGTGTTTGCTAGGACCAGTGCATTATCTTAAAAAAATTCTGTTATCCTATGCCTTGCTTCATTTTTTACTCCAAGGCCAAAATTTCCTATTACTCCAGGTATCTCTTTACTTTATACTTTTGCATTCCAACCCCCTATGATGACAAGGACATCTTTTTTTGATGTTAGGTCTCAGGTCAGTTCAGTTCAGTTGCTCAGTTGTGTCCGACTCTTTGTGACCCCATGAATTGCAGCACACCAGGCCTCCCTGTCCATCAGCAATTCCCGGAGTTCACTCAGACTCACGTCCATAGAGTCAGTGATGCCATCCAGCCATCTCATCTTCTGTTGTCTCCTTCTCCTCCTGCCCCCAATCCCTCCTAGCATCATAGTCTTTTCCAATGAGTCAACTCCTCGCATGAGGTGGCCAAAGTACTGGAGTTTCAGCTTTAGCATCATTCCTTCCAAAGAAATCCCAGGGCTGATCTCCTTCAGAATGGACTGGTTGCATCTCCTTGCAGTCCAAGGGACTCTCAAGAGTCTTCTCCAACACCACAGTTTGAAAGCATCAATTCTTTGGCACTCAGCTTTCTTCACAGTCCAACTCTCACATCCATACATGACCACTGGAAAAACCATAGCCTTGACTAGACGGACCTTTGTTGGCAAAGTAATGTTTCTGCTTTTGAATATGCTATCTAGGTTGGTCATAACTTTTCTTCCAAGGAGTAAGTGTCTTCTAATTTCATAACTGCAGTCAACATCTGCAGTGATTTTGGAGCCCCCAAAAATAAAGTCTGACACTGTTTCCACTGTTCCCCCATCTATTTCCCATGAAGTGATGGGACCAGATGCCATGATCTTCGTTTTCTAAATGTTGAGTTTTAAGCCCTAGAAGGTCTTATAGGTCTTCATAGAACCATTCAGTTTCATCGTCTTTGCTCTTAGTGGTTTCTTAACAACTATCAGATCACAGTATTACCTTTTCTTTTCTATGTTCTAAGTCAAATTACTAGAGATGTCCCTAATTTACAAAAATCAACTTACAGTTTTTCAGCTTTACAAAAGTGTGAAAGTCATATGTGTTCAATAGAAGTTGTACTTCAAATTTTGAATTTTGGTCTTTTTCAGGGTAGTGATACAATGTTGGACAGCAGAACTGAACCATAGCTCCCAGTCAACCACTGTATCAAGAGGGTCATCAACAGATACACTTATAAACAAAAACAAAATTTACACTTAGAAGTATTCTGTTCCCATAAAAATGCTGTTTCTGACTCATTACAGTAGTCAATAAATCAGGAGATTTTCAACACAATTATAAAATTGGTTTTGTTTTAGATGGTTTTTCCCAACTGTAGGCAAATGCAAGTTCTCTAAGTACATTTACTATAGTCTAGGCTAAGCTTGGAGAAAGCAATGGCAACCCACTCCAGTACTTTTGCCTGGAAAATCCCATGGGCAGAGGAGCCTGGTAGGCTGCAGTCCATGGGGTCGCAAAGAGTCGGACACGACTGAGTGACTTCACTTTTGCTTTTCACTTTCATGTATTAGAGAAGGAAAAGGCAACACATTTCACTGTTCTTGCCTGGAGAATGCTAGGGATGGGGGAGCCTGGTGGGCTGCCGTCTCTGGGGTCGCACAGAGTCGGCCACGACTGAAGGAACTTAGCAGCAGCAGCAACAGGCTAAGCTATGATATTTGGTATGTTAAGAGTATTAAATGTATTTTTAACATGTGATGAGTTTATGCACATGTACTCTTATTGTAAACAGAGAAGATTTGCAGATACTTTCCTAAAATCTATTTACTCTGTGGCATTTTGGTGTTTAGGCCATGTAATTACTCAGAAAACAAAGTTGCTGGTATTTAAGGTATTTTAATGAAATATAGACCTACAAGACCTTTTAGAACTAACACCCTAAAAAGATGTACTTTTCATTATAGGGGACAGGAACACAAAAGTAGGAAGTCAAGAAACACCTGGAATAAAAGGCAAATTTGGCCTTGGAATACAGAATGAAGCAGGGCAAAGACTAATAGAGTTTTGCCAAGAAAATGCACTGGTCATAGCAAACACACTCTTCCAACAATACAAGAGAAGACTCTACACATGGACATCACCAGATGGTCAACACCAAAATCAGATTGATTATATTCTTTGCAGCCAAAGATGGAGAAGCTCTATACAGTCAGCAAAAACAAGACCAGGAGCTGACTGCGGCTCAGATCATGAACTCCTTATTACCAAATTCAGACTTAAATTGAAGAAAATAGGGACAACCACTAGAACATTCAGATATGACCTAAATCCCTTATGATTATACAGTGGAAATGAGAAATAGATTTAAGGGACTAGATCTGATAGAAGAGTGCCTGATAAACTATGGACTGAGGTTCATGACATTGTACAGGAGACAGGGATCAAGACCATCCCCATGGAAAAGAAGTGCAAAAAAGCAAAAAAGCTGTCTGGGGAGGCCTTACAAATAGCTGTGAAAAGAAGAGAAGTGAAACACAAAGGAGAAAAGGAAAGATATAAGCATCTGAATGCAGAGTTCCAAAGAATATCAAGGAGAGATAAGAAAGCCTTCCTCAGCGATCAATGCAAAGAAAAGAAGAGGAAAACAACAGAATGGGAAAGACTAGAGATCCCTTCAAGAAAATTAGAGATACCAAGGGAACATTTCATGCAAAGATGGGCTCGATAAAGGGCAGAAATGGTATGGACCTAACAGAAGCAGAAGATATTAAGAAGAGGTGGCAAGAATATACAGAAGAACTGTACAAAAAAGATCTTCATGACCCAGATAATCACGATGGTGTGATCACTGACCTAGAGCCAGACATCCTGGAATGTGAAGTCAAGTGGGCCTTAGAAAGCATCACTACGAACAAAGCTAGTGGAGGTGATGGAATTCCAGTGGAGCTATTT
>NW_011494930.1:697351-749592 GCF_000754665.1 Bison bison bison
GCACTCAATCTGCCAGCAAATTTGGAAAACTCAGCAGTGGCCATAGGATTGGAAAAGGTCAGTTTTCATTCCAATCCCAAAGAAAGCCAATGCCAAAGAATGATCAAACTACCGCCCAATTGCACTCATCTCACACACTAGTAAAGTAATGCTCAGAATTCTCCAACCCAGGCTTCAGCAATATGTGAACCGTCAACTTCCTGATGTTCAATCTGGTTTTAGAAAAAGCAGAGGAACCAGAGGCCAAATTGCCAACATCTGCTGGATCATTGAAAAAGCAAGAGAGTTCCAGAAAGACATCTATTTCTGCTTTATTGACTATGCCAAAGCCTTTGACTGTGTGGATCACAATAAACTATGGAAATTTCTGAAACAGATGGGAATACCAGACCACCTGATCTGCCTCTTGAGAAATTTGTATTCAGGTCAGGAAGCAACAGTTAGAACTGGACATGGAACAACAGACTGGTTCCAAATAGGAAAAGGAGTATGTCAAGGCTGTATATTGTCACCCTGCTTATTTAACTAATATGCAGAGTACATCATAAGAATGCTGGACTGGAAGAAGCACAAGCTGGAATCAAGATGCCGGGAGAAATATCAATAACCTCAGATATGCAGATGACACCACCCTTAAGGCAGAAAGTGAAGAGGAACTAAAAAGCCTCTTGATGAAGGTGAAAGAGGAGAGTGAAAAAGTTGGCTTAAAACTCAACATTCAGAAAGCGAAGATCATGGCATCTGGTCCCATCACTTCATGGGAAATAGATGGGGGAACAGTGGAAACAGTGTCAGACTTTATTTTTGGGGGCTCCAAAATCACTGCAGATGTTGACTGCAGCCATGAAATTAAAAGACGCTTACTCCTTGGAAGAAAAATTATGACCAACCTAGATAGCATATTCAAAAGCAGAGACATTACTTTGCCAACAAAGGTCCATCTAGTCAAGGGTATGGTTTTTCCATTGGTCATGTACGGATGTCAGAGTTGGATTGTGAAGAAAGCTGAGTGCCAAAGAATTGATGCTTTCAAACTGCGGTGTTGGAGTAGACTCTTGAGAGTCCCTTGGACTGCAAAGAGATGCAACCAGTCCATTCTGAAGGAGATCAGCCCTGGGATTTCTTTGGAAGGAATGATGCTAAAGCTGAAACTCCAGTACTTTGGCCACCTCATGCGAGGAGTTGACTCATTGGAAAAGACTATGATGCTGGGAGGGATTGGGGGCAGGAGGACAAGGGGACGACAGAGGATGAGATGGCTGGATGGCATCACTGACTCGATGGATGTGAGTCTGAGTGAACTCCAGGAGTTGTTGATGGACAGGGAGGCCTGGAGTGCTGCAATTCATGGGGTCGCAAAGAGTCGGATATGACTGAGCAACTGAACTGAACTGAATGAAATATAATTTTTTGAATTTTATAAAAGCACCTTATAATCTGCCTGCCTTCTTCCTTGAAAATAATTGAGGCAGTTTTTATAACGTGACATATACAATGATTTTAATGGGTGTTTCCATTCAGTTTCAATCTTTGTCATTGCTGTCTATTTTTTGGCTTTATTTTGAATCAAGTAATTAATTCTTAATTGACTATATATAATCTGTATGTATATGCATTATAAATATATACACATGTATATATAATCCTCCCATCAAATTGCACATACATGTATGTTTTCCTGTCCTGATAAAATCATATCCCAGTTTCATAATTATTATAAATGTTTAATTAGTTCAGAGTCAAATAATCTGTTTATCATGCAATAATTCCTAACAAGGTAACCTAAAAAAATTGATACAATTGTTCAACACTCTTTTTCTTTAATTTAAAGTAAAGCCAGAATATAGAAATAAATATTGACTATGGTATAAAATATATTATGTTTTGAAGCACTTGGCTCTAATAAAACATCTGCACATAATGCTGTTTCCTTCTGTGCAAAAATAAATTGAAACAACTAATCATATAAAAAAATATTGCTACTTTGAGAAGCAGACTAGCCAATTTTTTTTTCTTCTGCAAATCGTGAAAAGATTAGAATTGTTTTACATATTTCACAGGGCTCTGAGTTGCAAGCATTTGCAGTTCGGCAAATACCACATTTTAAAAATTAGACTGGCAAAAAAAAAACACTTGTTCTATCAACACCTTGTTATATGTGTGAAAGACAATTTAATCTGCAAAGTGTTTCCTTATTATACTTTGAAAACCTATGGATTAATCAACATTAAAAAGCTGTATTCCACATCACTGATGGTTTGTGTGTAGCTGCTAAACAACTTATTTGTCAAGAAGGAATAAGTGCCAGGGTTTCAGAATATTTACAATTTTACATTGAGCATTCTAACGCATGCTTAAACTGGTAATTTAACTTTTAAAAATATTTAACGGAATGTTGCACTAACTTATAGAGCATAAGCTATAGTAAGTGTCACAATTGTTTGTCAAAGAGAGAAATGCAGTACTAGAATTAATTTTTGAGATCAAAACATAATGAATACCAAGTTTCAAGAACAGCTATATAACATCACCTAAAAAAGTGTAACAGTCTCGTCAACCTCCTGTACTTATACCAGAACAGAAGTTATGCTTTGAATTGGCCAAAAAAGTTCATTTGGGTTTTTCTGTGTTATGTTACGGACAAATTCAAACAAAATTTTGGTCAATCCAATATATGTTAATATATTATTAACTATGTATATGCTAACTGTGCAAACTCAGAGGATTATTGATGAAAAATCAGAAGCCCATGCTAATGGTCTTCATAAGTGGCAAATGAGCATGCCTGTCCAGTGCAATATAGGAAGAAACCATTGGAATCATACTAATGCATATTTATTATTGTTTCATTTTAACCTGTTTTACAGTATATCTGTATGCTTCATAATATTTAAAATATATTAGTACAGTATTGCATGAATTAATATGGACATTAGAGTGAGTACTCAAAACTGATTATTAATAGCAGAGTGTAAGATAAAAATATTTAGTTATCACTTACCTAAATAAAGCCATGCCCAGTCCAACTTTGTCCAGAAGTATGAAGAGGATTAGTCAATCAAATATGAGAGATCTGATCCTATAAGGGATACCATGTTTATTATGAAATGAATAATCTTTATCTAATATTATTGTTGTTGTTTAGTCACTAGTCATGTCTGACTCTTTGCAACAACCCCATGGATTGGAGCCTGTCAGGCTCTTCTGTCCATGGGGTTTTCCAAGCAAGAATCCTGGTGTGGGTTGCCATTTCCTCCTCTAGAGCATCTTCCCAACCCAGGGATAGAACCCATGTCTCCTGGATTCTTTCCCACTGACCCACTTAGGAAGCCCCTTATCTAATATTGCTGCTAAGTCACTTCAGTTGTGTCAGACTCTGCAACCACATAGACGGCAGCCCACCAGGCTCCCCCATCCCTGGGATTCTCCAGGCAAGAACACTGGAGTGGGTTGCCATTTCCTTCTCCAATTCATGAAACTGAAAAGTGAGAGTGAAGTCACTCAGTCGTGTCTGACTCTTAGCGACCCCATGGACTGAAGCCCACCAGGCTCCTCTGTTCATGGGATTCTCCAGGCAAGAGTACTGGAGTGGGGTGCCATTGCCTTCTCTGTACCTAATATCAGGCTAGATCAAATTTATGGTTCTTTCTATAAAATTCCAAATAGATATCCTGATTTTATTAATGAATTCTACGACTTTGATAAATATGCATCAACCCAGAGAAAAACATAACCTAATTCAGCTCCTCAGTGTTTTCATAATACCTTTTGTCAGGAAAACACTGATAGGATGATTTTAGACATGGTTGAAGTCACTAAATCAATGAGCAAGTCAGCAAGCTGCTGACTTAAAAATAATCTGCTGATCTTTTCCCTTGAATTTTTTGTCTTGTTACCATGTGACTATGTGAAAGCCTATAGGACTCTGATATAATCATGCTTATAGGACACTGATATATTAATGTCCTCTAATAAAGTTGTCTTTTACCTTGTCCTCATGTAGTATCTTTCCACACTGGTAACTGGTATTTCTGTTTGCTTTGGTCAATGACACCTTAGTAGATATAATTAGAAGCTAAAGCTTGAAACATACTTACATAGGGGTGCTCCCTCTCATAGTACTGACTAGAACTCTTCCCCCAACATGTGAGAAGCCTGTCCCAGCCTGCTGGATTCCATGGCCCAGTCAATGCCAGATGCAGCCCAGATGTGTAAGTAAATGAGGCCATATTAACTCACACATTTCCATTTAAGCCCTAGGACATCAAAGCCACCTAGGTTGTCCTAAGAGTGACTAGCAGAATAAACATCAACTAAATCCAATTGAAAGTGCTGACCCACAAAATTATGAGCAAATGAATAAAATTGAGTTTTTAAGCTTTGAGGTACTTTGTTACACATCCATATATTACTGAGATAAGCATTTTAGTAGTTTGCTGAAAAGAGCAATGCTACTTTAATTTCCAATTTTAAGGTTAAGAGCAGAGTTGAAGAATTACACTTCTCTCCCAAGTTGCAAAATCATATGAGGTGTGTGTGTGTGTGTGTGTGTGTGCACGTGCATGTGTATAAAGCTTTAAGGATGTGATTATGGGGCTGTGCTGTACTTATTCGCATCTGACTTTCTGTGGTCCCATGGACTGTAGCCCACTAGGCTACTTTGTCCATGGAATTTCCCAGGCAAGAGTACTAGAATGGGTTGCCATTTCCCTACTTCAGGGGAGTAGGAAAGAACCCAAGTCTCTTTCATCTTCTACAATAGCAGGTGGATTCTCTACCACTAAGTGCCACCTGCAAAACTCCTGTGATTAAGGACAGGAATGTTATACAACCATTGCTGAGGTATATCTCTATAGAAACAGAATGGTATGGTAATTATCATTTAGTGGTTATACACTTGCCCACAAAGGAACAGAGGGCATTGCTCTATACAGTAATGGGAAGCTTACCAGTAAGTTTAAAAGATCAGGTATATTGAAACAGTGTGAGATTTACTTCCAATTATCACAGGAAAATTATGTGCTGGTCAGTATTCTGAGAGGAAATAATACATCCCACCTACAACAATTTGGTCAATGATGTGACTAACAAACAGTAAGATAATGTAAAGGTTAATTTAGGCAAGAGTTGGAAAACAAGTGTAGAAATAGCCAATCAGAGAAAAGGATGAAACAGTATTTCCAAGGCACATAATGTCATATAATCAAATACAATGCCTTATCAGTTCAGTTCAGTCACTCGGTTGTGTCCGACTGTGATCCCATGGAACGTAGCATGCCAGACTTTGCTATCCATAATCAACTTCTGGAGCTTACTCAAACTCATGCAAAGATATTATTTAAAATGTAAGCATTATCTAAATGGGTTCATATTGTTACATCATCATCACAGGATTCTTCTGCTTATATGCTCTTATTGCTTTAGGAGCTGTTATAAGAGGGGCTAGCTTTATAATTATTTACAGCTGTGAGTAAATTCTTGCAACTGTGGTCTTTTAAATATTTGCACTTGCAAATATTTAGAGCCTAAGATCATAATGTGTCTTCCATAAATAAATTTGCTTACATGCATTGGTATTTTCAAACACACACACAATTATGTAATTTCTAAAACAAATATTTCAAAGATAACTAAGACATATCTTTAAGATTTGGGTGGAAATGTCATTTTAATCTTAAGATAGCTATGGATAAAACATTTGTAGGAACAAATTAAATTGTATACTTATGTGATTATAATGATATCTACATGTATAAATTTGAGAAGATTTGGTTAAATTCTATTTTTTAAACTTTTTCAGAAAATCTGAATCTCTAAAAATGAAAATAAAGGCCATGTACTGGGGAAAATCTAAATGGAGATAAAGAGATTGCAAACAATCCCTTTATAGGTAACTCCAACTTTGAATATATGCTTCTGAAAATATGCTTAGAAGTAAAATACTTACAAGTTTATAGAATGGAATTTTTACACTCAATCGTTTGGAGGGTGGAGAATGATTGTTGCTCCTTCGCTAAGTCATGTTTGACTCTATGACCCCAGGAACTGAAGCATGCCAGGCTTCCCTCTCCTTCACTCTCTGCTGGATTTGCTCACTCATGTCCATTGAGTCAGTGATGCCATCCAACCATTTTATCCTCTATTGCCTCCTTCTCCTCCTACCCTCAATCTTTCCCAGCATCAGGATCTTTCCTAATGAGTCAGCTCTTTGCATCAGGTGGCCAGAGTAGTGGAGCTTCAGCTTCAGCATCAGTCCTTTCAGTGAATACTCAGGGTTGATTTCCTTTGGGGTTGACTGGTTTGATCTCCTAGCTGTCCAAGGGACTCTCAAGAGGCATCTCCAGTACCGCAGAGTTCTATTAATTGCTCTCTATGTCTCTCAGTCTATCTCTTTTTTGCTATATACAACATGTATATAGATTTATTCATAGATAATATGTATATATATTATATATAAGTGTATAATTTTCCTCCTTTTTGGTCCCTGTCTTCTTCAAGGCCAGGCAACCTGATAAAATTTTAAAATGAAAAATGGTACATGAAGTTCCAGGGCTGCTGTTAAAGGTCCCAGGGTAACAACTGCTGGGATCTGTGCTCAGATTGGAAAAGAATTTCCAGACACGATGCAGAATGAGAGAGGAATAGAATTCATTAGAGCAGAAGACACTGTTAGAACAGCAGGCTGGCTCAAGGTAGAGCCAACTGCTTTTATGGGCTAGTAACCAATTTTTATAGCTTTAAGACAAAAATTTCCTGCTGGAACAGTGGCATTAGGTGATTGGTTAGGATGATAGGTATTTTTTATCTAATATGGTGTCATGGAGATAGGTTAGCTCAGAGGGTTTCATTGCAATAGTTGCTATGGGGCTTCGTCAGTTTCAAAGATGACCTTGGTATAGGACTCCACATCTGCGGCCTTGGTACAAGGCTTTAACACCTGTCATCTCAGTATAGGTCTCCACAACACCTTTCCTTAATACCACTGGAGCCATTAAGCTTGACCCCTATATTTTCTTTTTCTGGGCCACTCAAAAGTAAATCAACAATTAAACAGCAGAGTGGAAAAATAATATTGCTGAATGGGTTTCCATATACATTCACCAATTTCTACTTCACTTATAAATCCACTTGGAGGATTCATAGTAGTGTGGGCTTAAGCCATGGGGCTATTTGAATCATTGCTTTGAGAATTTTGTAATTACCTAAAGGTTTTATTCGGAGAAGGCAATGGCAACCCACTCCAGTACTCTTGCCTGGAAAATCCCATGGACGGAGGAGCCTGGTAGGCTGCAGTTCATGCGGTCGCAAAGAGTCAGACATGACTGACTTCACTTTTACTTTTCACTTCCATGCATTGGAGAAGGAAGTGGCAACCCACTCCAGTGTTCTTGCCTGGAGAATCCCAGGGATGGCGGAGCCTGGTGGGCTGCCGTCTATGGGGTTGCACAGAGTCTGACACGACTGAAGCGACTTAGCAGTAGCAGCAAAGCTTTTATTAACACTGAGAGATGATAGACTAAGGTTTATCCAGTATCTGTTCCTCGTGCTACCTAGGGAAGTGAAAAAGAACCAAACCTGTCACTGACCAGGGAGTTTTATACATATGCTCTCATTTAATTCTAACAGTAATCTCATGAAATACATGTAATCATACTAAATTTACCAATAAAGGAAATGAGGTTTAGGGAGATTATTTTATTTTTCCAATTTTACACAGTGGGTTATTTGTGTATGCTAGGTTATTCTGAGGCTTTAAGCTGGACTCTTTCCTACCCTACTCTTAATGTCTCTAGAACTTGTTTTCTCCTTTAGCAGGTGAGGTTATTTGTTAATATTCTTGTACTAGATACTCTAAAGGGACAATACCATATATAATATTCAGTGACTGTGTGCTTTTAAGAGTATACATGAACTAAAATTCAAAGGCACACCTTATGTCTATTTACATTTTAACACAATTTTAAATCTTAATGTAAGTTGTTAACATTTTTTATCTGATTTCATATTAAGGTTATTAAGGTGCAATTATAAGGATGGTAATGATGCTTCTTTATTCATTTATTTTCCAGTGAGGGCCACTGTAATTTTCCACTGAGACTCCATGGTAATTAAAGCAGCTGCTCCTTCTACTTACTATAAAACAAGCTTTATGCTTAGATCATTGTTGTGATGGAACACATATAGCTGGTGAATATAAAAACTACTTACAAAAGTCTGTGTTTAGAGATTTGACTTCTAAAATGGTTCACTATAGCAATGGTAAATTCTACAGGAGACACTAATGCTAAGCAACTCTATTATACTCTGACACTTGGGATATCAATTCATAAAATATTAATAATCTTAATCAGTTTAGTACCACTGATGTTAAAACACATAGAATTTAACTCGGCATGTTAATTTTAATGACTCCACTTGAGATTGAGAATACTGAAATTCATCTAAACTAAATCATCCATTGTTATCATTTCCCCCCCAGATCTCTAAAAAGACAGCTGAACTAGGGAAAACCATGCATAGGAGAAAAATAGATGAAGAAAACATTAAGCGAACAAATAATATGCAAAATGACCTTTTCCCTGAGGATGGATTTTGAACTTCTTCAGTCAAATTGTTTTATTGAACTCTGTTACTTAAAGAGATGCCTTGAATCTAGGGTCTATACTCAGATTCTGTATTATGAAATGAATACCCTGGAAAAGGCCAGAATGAGCCATATGGTGTGGGATTACTTGTGGGGCATCACTATAAACCATGGTTAGTGTAATTCTAGATAGATTGATAAAGTAATCATGATAGATGTGTGTGTCTACATGGGTTAAAATACATGCATATACATTCTAGTTCTGTCTGCTATAAGGGCCCAGTAGCGATAATTCACCACCAACAACGAACACACACAACCCCCAGTCCTGGTTTCTAATAGAATTCATCAATAGAAAGAACCAAGTCTTCTTGAGAATGGCTGATTTTAAGACTGGGACAGGGGATATATAAATATAAATATGAGAAATTTGAAATGTCAGAAAATAAGGAAATGGTCAACAAAAAAGAGGGAAAGAAAAGTAAAGTGTATCAAAAGGACAAAGGTGCCAACTGAAAGAGCTCCAAAAAGCTAAACCTGGAACCACTTGAACAATGATGCTAGCAATATAGTATTATCTAAGAGGACTTGCTGATTTTGTATGTATACAGGGCTTCCCTGATAGCTCTGTTGGTAAAGAATCCACCTTCAATGCAGGAGGCCCAGGTTTAATTCCTGGGTTGGGAAGATCTGCTGGAGAAGGGATAGGCTACCTGCTCCAGTAGTCTTGGGCTTCCCTTGTGGTTCAGCTGGTAAAGAATCTACCTGTAATGTGGAAGACCTGGGTTCAGTCCCTGGGTTGGGAAGATCCCCTGGAGAAGGAAAAGGCTATCCACTGCAGTATTCTAGCCTGGAGAATTCCATGGACTGTACAGTCCATGGGGTCACAAAGAGTCAGACAGGACTGACTTTCATATATTTATATATACACACACACACATAATTTGTATAGTTTTATAGGGAAAATCCATGCTCTGAGGACACTCCAGCAGGCCTGGAGGCATGCCATTTTTAGAGAGAGATGGAAGATTTCCACTAATGACCAGTTCCAACTTGTTAACTATGTCAGTTAACTACTTTGGAAGATAGATCCTCCAAGCTCCTGTGATGCCTGCAGATGACTGAAGCCTGGCAGCTATGAGATTACAACCTCATTGAGAGACCCTTAGCCAGAACTGCCCAGAGAAGCAATTTCTGAATTTTAGATCTACCAAAACCAAAAGAAACAATAAATGATAATTATTGTTTTAAATCACTAATTTGGGGAATAATTTAAGCAGTAAGAATTCATATAACCTCTATAATTTGTTGAAGGCTGGCTTTCTGAAAGGGTTGATCAAGAGAGCTTATTTTTTCACGGACACCAAATACAAACATTAGGGTGATATTAAGTGAATATCTTTGTGTGAAATCCTCATTTTCTTATTGTTCATAATGTCTTCCAGAACAGAGAAAAACAGATATATATGCAGGCTGTTGATTAAGGAATTCCCACATAAAGAAGAGACTAAATGGAAGAGAAAAGACCAATAAATACTAACTTTCATGATCTCCCAATGAAATAGCTACACATTTATCTGATTAACACAAGATAAAACTCACTCATCCACAACAGTTCTGCCTACATGCTGATAATTCTTCCATTAATTTCTGAGCACCTTGTACATAACTATGACAGGACACAATAACCACCTGATATTTCAAGAAAGTTCCCAAAATATAAGCCAGATGAAAAGGAACAATCAAAGGAATATGAAGAAAAAGAGAAAACTACAAGAACCAATAAGAAGTTTAACATCACTCAAAAAAGATACGTCATCCAGAAAAAAATGTAACACTTTTCTAGAAGATTTTAGATAAAAAAGAAAGACATTAGAATTTAAAAAATAAGTGAATAAATAAGGAGCAAATGTAAACTCTAAACTTGAAATTATCACTCAGTAAAAACAACAACAACAACAATGAGATTTAAATGGAAATGCTAAGAAAATTCTATTGCTATACTTGACTAACACAATTTAAATTTCAGGAAAAGGGAAGGGACAAATGGAATGAGGTTATTATCTATGTACTAACAAGAACATGATTCCCATATGAATAATGGATGTTTCCAGACTAAAAAAATTTTACAATGAGTCCAGCACAATAACAAATGGTTCACAATGGAGTCATTTTGTCACATTTTGGCAATTCTCACAATATTTCAAACCTTTTAGTTATTATTGTATGCCTCATGGTGATCTGTGATCAGTGATTTTTGATATTACTATTATGACTGTTTCCAGGTGCCAAGTACTGTACACATATAGAAGATAGTCTTAATTGATAAATGTTTGTGTTCTAACTGCTCCACCAACTGGACATCCCCCATCTCTCCCTCTCCTCAAACTCCTTGTTTTCAAAGACAGAAACATTGAAACTTGGTCAACTAATTACCTTAAACAATAGCTTTGAAGTATTCAAATGAAAGGAAAAATCATAGGTGCCACACAAAGTCAAAAGCTATAAATACATAAATTTAGTGAGGAAAATATGTCAGAAGTTAGACCTCTTGCAACAAAGTCAGCCAAGTTGTGAATGCAAAGGAAACATTCTTGAGAGAAACTGAAAGTGCTATGCTAGGGAACACATGAATGATAAAGCAAACTGTCCTTTTTGCTGATATGGAGAATGTTTTAGTGGTTTGGATAGAAAAGTGAATAATCCACAGCATTCCCTTAAGGCAAAGCCTAATCCACAGCCAGGCTCTGCTGCTGCTGCTGCTAAGTCACTTCAGTCATGTCTGACTCTGTGTGACCCCATAGACAGTAGCCCACCAGGCTCCCCCATCCCTGGGATTCTCCAGACTCTAACTCCCTTCAATTCTATGATGGCTGAGAGAGGTGAGGAAGTTGCTAAAGAAAAGTCTTAAACCAGCAGAAGTTGATGTGTGAGGTTTAAGGAAAGAATCCATCTTCATAAAATGAGTGCAAGGTAAAGCAGCAAGTTCTGAGTTAGGAATTGTAGCAAGGTGTACAGAGTATCTCACTAAGATAATTAATGAAGGTGGCTACACTAAACCAGCAATTTTCAATGTAGATGGAATAGCTTTCTGTTTGAAGACGCCATCTAGAATTTTCATAGCCAGAGATGAGATGTCAGTGTCTGCCTTCAAAAATTCAAAGGACAGTTTGACTTCTGTTAGGAACCAACAATGCTGGTGACTTTAAGTTGAAACCAATGTTCCTGTACCATTTCAAAAGTACTAAGGCCTTTAAGAATGACACTAAATACACTCTGCTCTGATCTATATGGAACAATAAAGCCTAGATGACAGCACCTCTGTTTAACACATGGTTTACTGAGTATTTGAAGCCCATTGTTAAGAAATACTGCTGAGGGGAAAAAAGAAAAAAAAGATTCATTTCAAAATATTACTGCTCAATGACAATGTATCTGGTCACCAAAGAGCTTTGTTGGAGATGGACAATGAGATTAATATTTTCGTGCCTACTAACACAACCATTCTATGGGTCATAAATAAAGGAGTAATATTGGATGTCAAGTCTTATTATTTAAGAAATACATTTTGCAAAGCTATATCTGCCATGTTCCTCTGATGGATATGGGCAAAGGAAATTAAAAAGCTTCTAGAAAGGATTTAGTACTCTAGATGCCATAAAGAACATTTGTGATTCATGAGAAGAGGTCAAAATATTAACAGAAGCTTGGAAGGAATTTATTCCAACCTTCATGGATGACTTCAGTGGAGGAAGCAACCAATAAAAGACAATTAGAAGTAGAACTTAAACTTGAATTTGTGACTGAATTGCTCCAATTACCTGATAAAATTTCATGATTGACAAGTTGCTTTTTGTTGGTGAGTAAAGAAAGTGGTTTCTTGAGATGGAATGTACTTCTAGTTAAGATGCTATGAAGATTGTGGAAATGACCACAAAGGACTTAGAATATTATATAAACTTAGTTAATAAAGCAATGGTAAGTTTTGAGAGAATTTACTCCAAATTTGAAAGAAGTTCTACTATTACCAAGGCTGTAGCCTCAGAATAAAATCCCTGTCCCTCTCTCCATTGGAAACCAATTGCTCTTTATCTAAATTTCAGGAGGAAGCTGCAAAGAGAAAGATATAAAAACTGTTTAGAACCTACTTGGCCCAAGATAGGGTTTCCCAAGTGGTACAATTGGCAAAGGACCTGCCAGCCAATGCAGGAGACATGAAATGCAGGTTTGATCCTGGATCAGAAATATCCCCTGAAGAAGAGAATGGCAACCCAGTCCAGTATTCTTACCTGTAGAATATTCCATGGACAGAGATGCCTGGCAGGCTAGTCGATGGGGTCACAAGAAAAAGACAAAACTGAGCAACTAACACTTTCACTTTTCACGCCCAAGATGGTAGAAGACATGACTTTCAGTGGACCTTGAGCCTCTTTACACACTCATTGTAATAATTAGCACGCTAAATGACATACCCACCAGCACCATAAGAGTTGACAATTGCTATGACGACAACTGGGAAAGACCATACAAAGACCTCAGTTCCAGGTCCAAACTGCCTGTTGTCAGGCATTAGATAACTCATAAAAACTACTCCCACTCTTTTCAAACCCTTTCCTTAACCTCAACCCTATAGGGCTTCCCTGATGACTCAACAATAAAGAAACTGCCTGCAATGTAGGAACCACAGGTTCAGAGCCTGGGTTAGGAAGATCCCCTGGAAAAGGGCATAGCAACACACTCCAGTATTCTTGCCCCAAGGATTCCATAGACAGAGGAGCCTGGCCATCTATAGTTCATGATGTTGCAATGAGTTGTACATGACTGACTAACACTTTCACTTCCCTTTTGTCACTTCAGTCATTTTTGACTCTTTGAGATCCTGTGGACTCTAGTTGCCAGGCTCTTCTGTCCATGGGATTCTCCAGGCAAGAATACTGGAGTGGATAGCCATTTCCTTCTCCAGAGGATCTTCCTGACCCAAAAGGGATAAGGCACTGGTCACCTGCATTGGCAGGCGGATTCTTTACTATCTGAGCCACCAGTCCGGGAGGCTATGTATAGTGTATACATATAGTGCTTATATCCAAATCTGGTTGAGAAGTTAATTTGTGAAGTAAGTTCCCACTTCTCCATTCTTTTGTCATTAAATAAAACATGTGCTTTTCCAGTATCAGCATTAGTTTCCTTGTTGGCTGTAGGAATCCAAGGAGTTGAAGAACCTCCCTGGTTGAAACAAGGGTCTTGGCCTTGCCTGTGGGTGTGTCCAGGCTATGTACTTGATACCATTACTTTGACCAAAATATTAAACAGCCCTGCAAGTTACAGAGAAGTCATACATGAAAAGGAGTCAACTGATAAGGCAAACTTCATTGTTGTCTAATTTCAAGAAATTATCACAGCTGTTCCCAGTGAATTTGAGGTTCTTAATGTCTCATCACAGAAAGAGTTCAGTGAGAGACACAGGTATAGGTAAGAAGTACATTTATTTAGAGACAGTCTCTAAGGACAGAGTATGGGCCATTTCAGAAGGCATGTTATTTTTTATGGACTGAATAATTTTATAGGCTAATACGTAGGAAGATTATTTCAGTTATTTTGGGGAAGGAGTTGGAATTTCAGAAATTGGGCCACTGCCCACTTTTTGACCTTTTATGATTGGTCTCAGAACTGTCATGGTGCTGGTGGATATGTCATTGAGCATTCTAATGTATTTAAATGAGCACATCATTAGGCTCTAGGTCTACTACAAGTCAAAAAAGAAAAGAAAGTGAAGTCACTCAGTCTTGTCTGACTCTTTGCAACCCCATTGTAGCCTATCAGGTTCCTCCATCCATGGGATTCTCCAGGCAGGAATACTGGAGTGGGTTGCAATTTCCTTCTCCAGGAGATCTTCCCAACCCAGGGATTGAACCCGGGTCTCCCACATTGTAGACAGACACTTAACCGTCTGAGCCATCAGGGGTCATCCACCATTTAGGACCTAGTTGGTTCTAAGCAGTCCTTGTTATGTCCTGTGACTGTGCCAGGGCTTCCCTAGTGGCTCAGATGGTAAAGAATCTGCAATGCAGGAGACATGGGTTTAATCCCTGGGTTAGGAAGATCCCCTGGAGAAGAGAATGAATATTCGTTCCAGTATTCTTGCCTAGAGAATTCTATGGACAGAGGAGCCTGGTGGTCTATAGCCCATGCAGTCACAAACAGATACAACTGAGCGACTAACACACAGACACATAAACATGCCCATGTCATTCTTTTAAAGGGTGCACCTTGCCCCTTTCCCTCCTGTTTAAGCGGGAGGGATTGACCATTGTCTACAAAATGTAACACTAGTATTTTCGTGTGTAGATTCTTCTAATTTTGAGATACCCAAAACTTGCTAAAGTCTCTGGTCTGCAAGGAAATAATCTTCCTTTCCACCTGGGAGACTTGGTACAAGCAAGCTAAGCATCCTAGAAGGCTTTGGAGGCGTGGTCTACATATGGAAAATTCTTACTGAACATGATTGAAGCAGAAACAAAAGCAACATTACAAAATCATTAGAGAGAAAAAAGAAAAAAGAAAGCAGATAAACTCAGAAAGTTAAAATTCTATTACCACTTGGGATTCACTCTAGAAGATAAGAAAATGCATGTCAAGGCTTAAGCAGACCATAAAGTGCACTTCTTAAGCAATACTGTTTAAATGATTATCAGGTTACTCCACTTGAGTGTAAGTTCTAAAAAGTTAAGAACCTGACTCGTAAAATTATATAATTAATATACATTCAATTTTTATCCAAATCATTAAATAATGGGTGATCCATTAAGATTTCTAAATTGTTAGAAGACCATTTAAGAAGCTAGGTATTTACATGAATTTAATAAATGAATTTTTAAGATAAACTTCTCAGATATAAAGATGGATAATACCCAACTAGGCATTTAGTCTAAACTTTGGGATTAGTACTTCCCTTGCACAAAAATTATATTCATCTCACGTGAAAAAAAAATGTGGATTATCATTTACTATATCTGGAATTATCAATCAATAGTTTTAACAGATACTTCTTTTTCTGAAAACACAGTGAAGATAAATTTTACTTTTTTGCCTGAAGATAAAAAAACAAGACTATAATTATTCAAAAAACCTGCAACCAATAATCACTCCTAAACCCTTCTAGGACGGATTTCCTCCCAGTTTATCATCTTACTAGCTATACATTTTTGTTTATCCTATCACTCTTTTTGCTTGGTTTTTCTCACAGTTGAAATCCTTTGTCAGTGTACTCCTTTATTGTTACTGACATAAATTAGTGGATAAAAATATCTGATTTCACCATAAGACTTAAATTTTTATTAAATTATTTTAAGTTTAAGAACAAACAGTATCATAAATTTGTATTCCTTTCTTAGAACTGTGTCAGCTATTTTCCCATTTAAAAAAAAATAAAAGAGTGGCCTATTTTTGGAAACAGTCATTTATATATAAAACCTGCTGAGAAGTTTCTCAAACACTACTGGGAGCCTTTAGGACCTTATGATTTTGTGGATATTTATGAGTTTGAATGTCTATTAAAACTATAAAAGTTTCTTAATTTTTTTTTAGATAGAATCTGTGAAATATCCAATACCATGCATTTCATCTGTGACTTTCTGTGATTATGTGGTTGTCATTCAACCCCCAGTATGCCAAGAGAAATATAAATGAATGAATATTGCCAGATAATCTTTGGCAAAGTATAATGGTCCATTGCATGATAAAATTCTTCCTGTTGAATGACCAACTGAAAGAAAATATATTTTTCATTTTGCCCTAAATCATTCATTATATGACTTGCAGAATTACATAATCAATTTCATCATTATGATTAATGTTAACAGAACTTCTATGAATAATTTTGCATTCATCTTCTGATTAATATAAATGTAAAATATTTCCTTTCATTCTTTTGCCACTAAAAGAATAAATTTTAAAATTCTGAATTTTCTACATAGTGAATCTAAAGAAAAAGTGGAATACATTCCTAAAATGTGATGTAATATTTTGCCAAAACTCTATGAAAATTGTGAGATGATCAATTTTTCATTTCAGTGTCTTTTTAGGTGATTCCTTCATTTTTCCATTCCTTTTTCTTTTTGTTTTAGACTTTTTAAAAAAAATAGTTGAAAAAAGTGGACAAAAAACAGTGAAGTAATTTTGAGGATAATTAACAAAATATTTCAATGTATGGCAAATATAAGATAATTAAATATACATATGTTATATTCATAAAAGTATGCAATGAATCTATATTTTAATTATGAGATAAGATGAGCTCTATTCAAGTTAAAATATGAGGTCAATTTTCTTCTTGCTTTTTGAAGAATAGCTAAGAAAAAATAAACATCATAAAATATCAAGTCTTGAGAAGAGTTAATACTCCTCAAAAAAGAAATTCAAAAACTAAAATTGGGTTCAGTGAACCCTGATGGAATACCACTTAGGGTGGTCCACCACTCTATTGATAAAAGGCTGTCAGCTGAGATTAGTTGTATGGTCATGTTTGAGAACAAAGAGCTAAAAATCCATACAGCTTTAAATCAACATGAAATAATCTAATTTTCAATCATATGCAAATTAAATCCCAGTTGTCATGACTATGATCACACAAAAAAAGGAAAACTACTCCTATATCTTCCTAGACTATGTCTAACCAACATTCCACTTTATAAAATTGACAGTATTATCAATGAAATCAATACAAATTGCTAATTTCATAAAGTAATCATCAATTGAGAACATAAATATTTTATTTGTATAACTTTTTTTTACTTTTCACTAATCAAACAGAATCCAAAAGTATGATTAGCAATTTTTAAGTATTCTTTGTGTTAATGGAATGTCTAAAAGTACATTTATTGACATAATCTGATAAGTTAAAAAATATATAGAAATTAATTAACAAAGTACTTATATAAAATAATACTTTCTAAAACAAATAAACATTTTATCCAAAAATAAGCCCTATGAATGCATCTTATATCATGGAATGGCATTAATCCATTTGTGTCATTTGCATTAATATTACATTAAATCATGATAAGTTTTTTTTTCGTCTATACCCAGGTACACTTTGAGCTTCATAAAAGCAACTAGAATATTTTATCCTCAGTTTCTGGCACTGAAAATAAAGTTACAGGAGAGACTTAAATGCATTTTTGAGGCTTCAAATAGAACTTCTGAAATGTTAATTAATTTATTAATTCAAAAAATATTTATCAAGTACCCACTGTGATCTGGGCATTCTTCCAGACCTAATAACTAAGTCAATAATTTTTCCTTAGACTATTTGGTGGTCATTTAAAATAAAAACTACCTCTTGTTTTAATAGTTTAACTTCTTAAAATGTCAAATTCTCTCTGCTTAGAAAAGACCAATAGCCCTTGTTTAGAGATGATTGCATCCTAAATGATTTGATGTTAGATAAATATCTCAGTTTGAGGGCTATTTTACATTTTTAGTCAAGATTCTTAGAAGGAAGAATTCTGTTTTACTATTTAGGAAAACATATTTTTCTATACTGCTATGAGTTATTTACTTGCTATAGTCACTTTAAATAAGATTCCTGAAAGATATGTTTATTCAGGCATTTGGGAATAAGGTTAAATAAAAAAGTAATAGACTTTGGCTTTATCAACCTATAGCCTGTATATTATCATAACTTGTATTCTTTTTTGACTGAGCTCTATTAAAATGGGCTTCTTTGTTCTCTTTACACAGGGATTTACACTTTAACTCTGTAGTCTAATATCTTTAAATCATTATCTTAAAGACTGAAATTCTACCAAAATCTATGACATAAAGGTATATCATTCTACACTTAGACTAATAGAAATGGTGATATAACTATTTCAATTGTGCTCTCACATCTTGAACAGATAATTACACAAATACCTTAAGAATATATTCTTTAAGATACTATCTCAATTCAGTAGTATCTTAATGGTTTTTCACTTTCCTACTTAAAAAGTGCCATCTAGGAAGATTTGACTACATGATCAAGACTAAAGTTATATAAATCTAAGAAAGAAATTTTCACTAAACAGGGATATATGAGTGTGCATTAAAGAGATAATAGGATTCCATATGTATGTGTGCATAAAAGAGATAATCTTCTGAAATGCTGTTTTTAAAAATGTTTTGCCACACATACCTGAAAAATTCATCCTTTCTGTATTTCTCAAGCATACGACGACTGCTCATGCTTATCCTTTATAATTTTAATATTAATGGCAGAAAAGGAAGGATGTATAAGTTCTTAACTGCTTTATAAAGCCACATCTCTGCTTTATAACACATTACTGTTTAAAGATAGTATGTCAGATTGTCAACATGAATGGAAGTGTCAAATTGATGCTTAGTACTAATTTGTTTATTTTTGCTTGACTGCACTTCTTAGATGGTAAAAAGATAAGTATCAAGGATTCTTTATTTTGAAATACTGAAGTAGATTTTACTTTGGTTTCACTGCCATATATCCCATTAGTGTTAATTGGAGATTTGCATGTGCATTGAGAGTATAATATACCTCATTATTCTTGAGTAACAGCTACTGACTTTTAAAGGCCATTTAGAATGTGTGACAGGAAACAAATAAAAGTGTACCATTTAGGTTTATGAAAGTTATCTTTATGTACCAGAAAATGAAATAAGAAACCTTCATGAACATTTCATAGTCAAAGTTTGAACTTTACAATTTCTTCAACAAAATCTTTAAAATTCCCTTCTGTAGCTTAACTAGGTAATGACTATATGAAGTAAATATATCTCCAATCTGTTTACAGTATGTGACCTTGGCTCGGAAGAACATATGCTGCTTATTTTGTTGTTATTTTAGTTTTTCAAACCACTAAAAGTCTACTGTGAGAGAAAATAATGCTTTTAGTTTAAAATAATTAAGATTCTGTGAAAGACTAGTTTGGAATATTAAGATAAAAATATCTAATAACTATGGGCTACTTATTTTATTAGGGGAAACACTCACTGAAACCACCCATCCTACCAGGCACCACAGTAATCATTTGCATGAGTTATTTTGTAACAGAAGGTCCTGGTAAGGAACACAGAACTAAAAAGCCATACACAACTGGATTAATTCAGGAAAGGTCAAAATAAGACAGCAGACATGTGTCCTACAAACCTCCCAGAATACTTCTTGCCGGACTCTATCTTGGCTGAGGAAGGACCTTGAGTCAGAATTATTGGGCAGAGATAACCTGGAAACTAATCTTATTGACATGAAACCTGAGACTGTGAGCCATGTGGCAGAGCCCTTCTGAGTTCCCTTACCCTGCTGCTTTCTGCCTGGGTGCCATTGGTAATAAAGTCTTTTGCTTTGTCAGCAAGCATTTCTCTGGCAAAAAAATTCATTTCTGAGTGGTAGACAAGAGCCCACTCTCAGGCCCTGGAAGGTGTCCCCTTTTTTGCAATAATGAGACAATTACTATTTTAAGTGCATTTCAAATATGAACTTGTTTAGCACTCAGAAATCTGTGAGGCTGGTATTGTCTTTGTCCCTATCATATAGATAAAAAACAAAAGGTAAATTAACTTGCCCAGAGTTACAGACATAGTGAGTGACAGAGTTGGGATTGGAAACCAGGTGGTCTGACTCAACAAAGCTGGTCTGAAGTAGTTCAGTTCAGTTCAGTTATGTTGCTTTTGTGTCTGACTTTTTGTGACCCCATGAACCACAGCACTTCGGGCCTTCCTGTCCATCATCAATGGCTGGAGTCTACCCAAACCCATGTCCATTGAGTCGGTGATGCCATCCAACCATCTCATCCTCTGTCATCCCCTTTCCTCCTGTCTTCAATCTTTCCCAGCACCAGTGTCTTTTCCAATGAGTCAGCTCTTTACATCAGGTGGCCAAAGTATTGAAATTTCAGCTTTAACGTCAGTCCTTCCAATGAATACCCAGGACTGATCTTTAGGATGGACTGGGTGGATCTCCTTGCTGCCCAAGGGACTCTCAAGAATCTTCTTCAAGACCACAGTTCCAAAGCATCAATTCTTTGGTGCTCAGCTTTCTTTATAGTCCAACTCTCACATCCATACATGACTACTGGAAAAACTATAGCCTTGAACTTTGTTGACAAAGTAATGTCTCTGCTTTTTAATAGTCTGTCTAGGTTGGTCATAACTTTCCTTCCAAGGAGTAAGCATTTTTTAATTTCATGGCTGCAATCACCATCTGGAGCCCCCCAAAATAAAGTCTGACACTGTTTCCACTGTTTCTCCATCTATTTCCCATGAAGTGATGGGACCAAATGCCATGATCTTCGTTTTCTGAATGTTGAGCTTTAAGCCAACTTTTTCAGTTTCCTCTTTCACTTTTATCAAGAGGCTCTTTAGTTCTTCTTCTCTTTCTGCCATAAGGGTGGTGTCATCTGCATGTCTGAGGTTATTGATATTTCTCCTGGCAATCTTGATTCCAGCTTGTGTTTCCTCTAGCCCAGCATTTCTCATGATGTATTCTGAATATAAGTTAAATAAGCAGGGTGACAATACACAGCCTTGATGTACTCCTTTTCCTATTTGTAACCAGTCTGTTGTTCCATGTCCAGTTCTAACTGCTGCTTCCTGACCTGCATACAGGTTTCTGAAGAGGCAGGTCGGATGGTCTGGTATTCCCATCTCCTTCAGTATTTTCCCCCATTTATTGTGATCTACATAGTCAAAGGCTTTGGCATAGTCAATAAAGGAAAAATAGATGTTTTTCTGGAACTCTCTTGCTTTTTTGATGAGCCAGCGGATGTTGGCAATTTGATCTCTGGTTCCTCTGCCTTTTCTAAAGCCAGCTTGAACATCTGGAAGTTCATGGTTTACATACTGCTGAAGCCTGGCTTGGAGAATTTTGAGCATTACTTTACTAGCGTGTGAGGTGAGTGCAATTGTGTGGTAGTTTGAACATTCTTTGGCATTGCTTTTCATTGGGATTGGAATGAATACGGACCTTTTCCAGTCCTGTGGCCACTGCTGAGTTTTCCAAATTTGCGGACCTATTGAGTGGAGCACTTTATCAGCATCATATTTCAGTATTTGAAGTAGCTCAACTGTAATTCCATTACCTCCACTACCTTTGTTCGTGGTGTTGCTTCCTAAGGCCCACTTGACTTCACATTCCAGGATGTCTGACTCTAGGTGAGTGTGAGTGGTCACACCATTGTGATTATCTGAGTCATGAAGATCTTTTTTATATAGTTCTTCTGTGTATTCTTTCCACCTCTTCTTAATATCTTCTGCTTCTTTTAGGATGTAGTTATATTGGTCCAAAGAGTCAGCTTCATCCTGAAACCTGAACACGCTAGTTGGCAAACTAAAACCTTCCAGCTGACCCACCTCATCATTTTTAGAAGGCATGTTAGGTAAACTATATTACCCATGCTTCATAGGATTGTTTCCTCAATCAGTTTAACAAAATATTTCTCCCACATTCACACTGAGAAGATTTTCCAGTGACAATATCTTATAATAAGAAGTATACCTTATAATTAGAAATAAGATATAACAAGTGCTTCTCTTTGACAATTTGTTCTCTTTTTAATTAATTTATTTATTTTAATTGGAGGCTAAACACTTCACAATACTGTACTGGTTTCTGCAATACATTCACATGAAACCACCATGAGTGTACATTTGTTCCCCATCCTAAACCCTCATCCCACCTCCTTCTCCATCCCATCCCTCAGGGTCATCCCAGTGCACCAGCCCTGAGCACCCTGTCTCAGGCATTGAACCTGGACTGACAATCTATTTCACATATTATAATAAACATATTTCAATGCTATTCTCTCAAATCATCCCACCCTCACCTTCTCCCACAGAGTCCAAAATACTGTTCTTTACATCTGTGTCTCTTGCATCTCACATATAGGGTCATCATTACCATCTTTCTAAATTCCCTGTATATGCATTAGTATACTGTATTGGTGTTTTTCTTTCTGACTTACTTCACTCTGTATAACAGGCTCCAGTTTCATCCACCTCATTAGAACTGATTCAAATGCATTCTTTTTTTGGCTGAGTAATATTCCATTGTGTATATGTATCACAGCTTTCTTATCCATTCATCTGCCTATGGACATCTAGGTTGCTCCCATGTCCTGGCTATTATAAACAGTGTTGCGATGAATATTGGGGTACATGTATCTCTTTCAATTCTGGTTTCCTTGGTGTGTATGCCCAGCAGTGGGATTGCTGGGTCATACGGCAGTTCTATTTCCAGTTTGTTAAGGAATCTCCATGCTGTTCTCCATAGTGGCTGTACTAGTTTACATTCCCATCAACAGTGTAAGAGGGTTCCCTTTTTCTCTGCACCCCCTCCAGCATTTATTGTTTGTAAACTTTTTGATAGCAGACATTCTGACCAGCATGAGATGGTAACTCATTGTGGTTTTGATTTGCATTTCTCTGATAATGAGTGATGTTGAGCATCTTTTCATGTGTTTGTTAACCATCTGTATGTCTTCTTTGGTGAAATGTCTGTTTAGTTTTTGGCCCATGTTTTGATTGGGTAGTTTATTTTTCTGGAATTGAGCTTCATGAGCTGCTTGTATATTTTTGAGATGAATTCTTCGTCAGTTGCTTTGTTTGCTATTACTTTCTCCCATTCTAAAGGCTATCTTTGCACCTTGTTTATAGTTTCTTTCATTGTGCAAAAGCTTTTAAGTTTAATTAGGCCCCATTTGTTTATTTTTGCTTTTATTTCCATTACTCTTGGAGGTGGGCCATAGAGGATCCTGTTGTGATTTTTTTCAGAGAGTGTTTGCCTATGTCTTCCTCTAGGAGTTTTATAGTTATTGTTTTTACATCTAATCTTTAATCCATTTTGAGTGTATTTTTGTGTATCATATTAGTGTTCTTGTTTCATTCGTTTACAAATGATTGGCCAGTTTCCCCAGAACCAATTGTTAACGAGATTGTCTTTTCTCTACTATATATTCTTGCCTCCTTTGTCAAAGATAAGGTGTCCATAAGTTTGTGGATTTATCTCTGTGCTTTCTATTTTGTTTCATTGATCTATATTTTTGTCTTTGTGCCAGTACCATACTGTCTTGATGACTGTAGCTTTGTTGTATAATCTGAAGTCAGGAAGGATGATTCCTCTAGTTCCATTCTTCTTTCTCAAGATTGCTTTGGCTATTTGAGGTTTTTGCTATTTCCATACAAATTGTGAAGTTATTTGTTCTAATTCTCTGAAAAATACTTGGGAGAATGACATTGAAACATGTAAAATATCATGTAAGAAACGAGTTGCCAGTCCAGGTTCGATGCACGATAATGGATGCTTGGGGCTAGTGCACTGGGATGACCCAGAGGGATGGTATGGGGAGGGAGGAGGGAGGGGGGTTCAGGATGGGGAACACATGTATACCTGTGGCGGATTCATTTTGATATTTGGCAAAACTAATACAATTATGTAAAGTTTAAAAATAAAATTAAATTAAAAAATATACCATTGTTAGCTTAATAGGAATTGCATTGAATCTATAGATTGCTTTGGGTAGTATACTCATTTTCACTATATTGATTCTTCTGATCTATGAACATGGTATATTTCTCCATCTATTTTTGTCATCTTTGATTTCTTTCATCAGTGTTTTATAGTTTTATATATACAGGTCTTTTGTTTCTTTAGGTAGAATTATTCCTAAGTATTTTATTATTTTCCTTGAAATGGTGTGGAGAAGGCAATGGCACCCCACTCCAGTACTCTTGCCTGGAAAATCCCATCCACTGAGGAGCCTGGTGGTCTGTAGTCCATGGGGTCGCTAAGAGTCAGGCACGACTGAGCGACTTCACTTTCACTTTTCACTTTCATGCATTGGAGAAGGAAATGGCAACCCACTCCAGTGTTCTTGCCTGGAGAATCCCTGGGACAGGGGAACCTAGTGGGTTGCCATCTATGGGGTTGCACAGAGTCGGACATGACTGAAGAAACTTAGCAGCAGCAACAGCAGCTTGAAATGGTGAAGGAATTGTTTCCTTAATTTCTCTTTCTGTTTTCTCATGTTAGTTTACAGGAATGCAAGGGATTTCTGTGTGTTAACTTTATATCCTGCAACTTTACTATATCCATTGATTAGCTTTAGTAATTTTCTGGTGGAGTCTTTAGGGTTTTCTATGTAGAGGATCATGTCATCTGCAAACAGTGAGACTTTTACTTCTTCTTTTCCAATCCTGATTCTTTTTATTTCTTTTTCTTCTCTGATTGCTATGGCTAAACCTTCCTAATCTATGCTGAATTGTAGTGGTGACAGTGTACACCTTTGTCTTGTTCCTGATTTTAGAGGAAATGCTTTCAGTTTTTCACCATTGAAGACATGTTTGCTGTGGGTTTATCGTATATGGCTTTTATTATGTTGAGATAGTTTCCTTCTATTCCTGCTTTCTGGAGGGTTTTTATCATAAATGGATGTTGAATTTTGTCAAAGGCTTTCTCTGCATCTATTGAGATAATCATAAGATTTTTATTTTTCAGTTTGTTAATGTGGTGTATCACATTGATTGGTTTGCAAGTATTGAAGAATCTGCATCCCTGGGATAAAGCCCACTTGGTCATGATGAATGATCTTTTTAATATGTTGCTGGATTCTGCTTGCTAGAATTTTGTTTAGGATTTTTGCATCTATGTTTGTCAGTGATATTGGCCTATAGTTTTCTTTTTTGTGGCATCTTTGTCTGGTTCTGGTATTAGGGTGATGGTGGCCTCATAAAATGAGTTTAGAAGTTTACCTTCCTCTGCAATTTTCTGGAAAAATTTGAATAGGATAGGTGTTAGCTCTTCTCTAAATTTTTGGTAGAATTCAGATGTGATGCCCTTTGGTGCTGGGTTTTTGTTTGTTGGAAAATTTCTGATTACAGTTTTGATTTTCATGCTTGTGATAGGTCTGTTAAGAATTTCTATTTCTTCCTGGTTCAGTTTTGGAAAGTTACACTTTTCTAAGAATTTGTCCATTTCTTCCAAGCCATCCATTTTATTGGCATATAATTGCTGATAGTAGCCTCTTATGATCCTTTGTATTTCTGTGTTGTCTGTTGTGATTTCTCCGTTTCCATTTCTAATTTTGTTGATTTGATTCTTCTTCCTTTTTTTCTTTTTCTTTTCTTTCTTTCTTTCTTTCTTTCTTTTTTTTTTTTTTTTTGATGAGTTGTCTGACTAATGGTTTGTCTATTTTGTTTATCTTCTCAAAAAACCAGCTTTAGCTTTGTTGATTTTTGCTATGGTCTCCTTTGTTTCTTTTGCATATATTACTGCCCTATTTTTTATGATTTATTTCCTTCCACTAACCCTGGGGTTCTTCATTTCTTCTTTTTCTAGTTGCTTTAGGTGTAGAGTTAGGTTATTTATTAGATGTTTCTCTTGTTTCTTGTGGTAAGCTTGTATTACTATGAATCTTCCCCTTTGTACTGCTTTTACTGAATCCCATAGGTTTCGGTTTGTGTTTTCATTTTCATTCTTTTCTATGCATATTTTTATTTATTTTTTGATTTCTTCTGTGATTTGTTGGTTATTCAGAAGTGTGTTGTTTAACCTCCATATGTTTGCAAGTTAATAGTTGCCTGCTCCCTGTAGTTGACATCTAATCTTAACACATTGTGATTAGAAAAGATGCTTGGAATGACTTCAATTTTTTTTTGAATTTACCAAAGCTAGATTTACAGTCCAGGATGTGATCTATACTGGAGAAGGTTCTGTGTGCACTTGAGAAAAATGTGAAATTCACTGTTTTGGGTGAAATTCCCTAGATAGCAATATAGGTCTAACTGATCCACTGTAATATTTAAAGTTTGTGTTTCCTTGCTAATTTTCTGTTTGGTTGATCTATTGATTGGTATGAGTGGGGTGTTACATTGTGTTACTTAATTTGTAACACTTAAATTGTGTTACTGTTAATTTCCCCTTTCATACCTGTTAGCATTTCCCTTACATATTGTGGTGCTCCTATGTTGGGTGCATATATATTTATAAATGTTATATCTTCTTGGATTGATCCTTTGATCATTATGTAGTGTCCTTCTTTGTATCTTTTCATGGCCTTTATTTCAAAGTCTATTTTATTTGATATGAGTATTGCTACTCCTGCTTTCTTTTATTCTCCATTTGTATTGAATATCTTTTACCAGCCCTTCATTTTAAGTCTGTATGTGTTCTTTGTTTTGAGGTAGGTCTCTTGTAGACGGCATATGTCTTGTTTTTGTATCCATTCAGCCAGTCTTCCTCTTTAGGTTGGGGCATTCATCCGATTTACATTTAAGGCAATTATTGATAAATATGATCCCATTGCCATTTACTTTGTTGTTTTGGGTTCGAGTTTATACATCTTTTCTGTGTTTCCTGTCTAGAGATGATCCTTTAGCATTTGTTGAAGAGCTGGTTTGGTGGTGTTGAATTCTTTCAGATTTGCTTGTCTGTAAAGCTTTTGATTTCTCCTTCATATTTGAATGAGATCCTTGCTGAGTACAGTAATCTGGGTTGTAGGTTTTTCTCTGTCATTACTTTAAGTATGGGCTGCCATTCCCTTCTGGCCTAAAAGATCAGCTGTTATCCTTATGAGAATCCCCTTGTGTGTTATTTGTTGCTTTCCCCTTGCTGCTTTTAATATTTGCTCTTTGTGTTTTATCTTTGTTAATTTGATTAATTTGTGTCTTGGGGTGTTTCAGCTTGGGTATATCCTGTTTGGGACTCTCTGGGTTTCTTGGAGTTGGGTGGCTATTTCCTTCCCCATTTTAGGGACTTTTTTCAACTATTATCTCCTCAAGTACTTTCTCATGGCCTTTCCTTTTGTCTTCTTCTTCTGGGACTCCTATGATTCGAATGTTGGGCTGTTTGACCTTGTTGCAGAGGTCTCTGTGGTTGTCCTCATTTTTTTCATTCTTTTTTCCTCTCTGTTTCATTTATTTCCACCATCTGTCTTTCAGATCACTTATCCTATCTTCTGCCTAAGTTATTCTACTGTTGATTCCCTCGAGTGTTTTTTTTTTTTTTTTTTTCTCAGTTGTTGCATTATTCATTGTATATTGACTCTTTTTTAAAATTCTAGGTCCTTGTTAAACATTTCTTGCATCTTCTCAATCCTTGTCTCCAGACTAATTACCTGTAACTCCATTTTGTTTTCAAGATTTTGGATCATTTTTACTATCATTATTCTGAATTCTTTTTCAGGTAGATTCCCAATGTCCTTTTCTTTCCTTTGTTTTGGTGGGCATTTATCATGTTGCTTTACCTGCTGAATATTTCTCTCCCTTTTCATCTTGTTTATATTGCTGTGTTTGGGGTGGTCTTTCTGTATGCTGGGAGTTTGTGGTTCCTCTTTATTGTGGAGGTTCCTCCTTGTGGGTGAGGTTGGACGAGTGGCTGGTCAAGGTTTCCTGGTTAGGGAAGCTTGTGTTGGTGTTATGTTGAGCAGAGCTGGATCTCTTCTCTCTGGAGTGCAATGAAGTGTACAGTAGTGAGTTTTGAGGTGTCTATGGGTTTGGTGTGACTTTTGGCCGCCTATATTTTAAGGCTTAGAGTTGTGTTCCTGCATTGTTGGAGAATTATCTTGATATGTCTTGCTCTGAAACTTGTTGGCTCTTGGGTGGAGCTTGGTTTCAGTGTAGGTATGGAGGCTTTTGGATGAGCTCTTGTTGATTAATGTTCCCTGGGTTCAGGAGTTGTCTGGTGTTCTCAAGTTTTGTAGTTAAGCCTCCTGCCTCTTGTTTTCAGTCTTATTCTTACAGTAGCCTCAAGACTTTTCCATCCATACTTTACTGATGATAAAACATCTAGGTTAATGGTGAAAAGATTCTCCACAGTGAGGGACACCCAGAGAGGTTCACAGAGTTACATGGAGAAGAGTAAAGGAGGGAAGGAGATAGATGTGACCAGGAGGAGAAAAGGGGAACCAAAAGGGGAGAGAGCAATCTAGCCAGTAATAATTTCCCTATGTGCTCTCCATAGCCTGGAACTCCCAGAGAAGTTCACAGAGTTACAGACAGAAGAGGGAGGAAGGAGACAGAGGTGACCAGGAGGAGAAAAGGAGGAGTCAAAATGAGAGAGACAGATCTAGCCAGTAATCGGTTCCCTAAGTGTTCTCCATAGCCTGGAATACCTAAAGAGATTCACAGAGTTGGGTAGAGAAGAGAAGGGTGAGGGAGGAGATAGAGGTGACCTGGGGGAGAAAAGGAGAGTCAAAAGGGGGAGAGGGCAATCAAGCCAGTAATCACACTCCTAAGTAAAAATGGGTACTAAAAATTGGGTTCTTAAAAGTACAAAATTGATAACAAACACCAAAAAGCAAAGATTAAAAATCTAGTGTAGAGGTTAGACTCAAAAATATAATACTAAAAAAAAAATCACAAAAAAAATATACATGAAATTTGCTTTACAAATAGAATTTTTTTTTTTTTTTTTTGCAAAAAAGGGGATGACAGAGGATGAGATGGCTGGATGGCATCACCAACTTGATGGACATGAGTTTGAGTGAACTCCGGGAACTGGTGATGGACAGGGAGGCCTGTCATGCTGCAATTCGTGGGGTCACAAGAGTCGGACACAACTGGGCTACTGAACTGAACTGAACTGAGCTGACTAGGTTATAAAAATAAAAATGAAAGGAGTAATAAAGAACTTAAAATTAAAAAAATTAAAAATGATAATAGTAAAAATATATATAGGAATTTCTCTAGAGCTGTTGAAGGCAATGTGGGGTCAGTTTAAGATAGTTCTTTGTTACAGCTTATACTTCTTCTCAAGGTCTATAGGCCCCTTCCAATGTCAGTCAGTCAGTTCAGTCACTTAGTCGTGTCGGACTCTTTGCAACCCCATGAATCACAGCACGCTATGCCTCCCTGTCCATCAGCAATTCCCGGAGTTCACTCAGACTCATGTCCATCAAGTCACTGATGCCATCCAGCCATCTCATCCTCTGTCGTCCCCTTCTCCTCCTGCCCCCAATCCCTCCCAGCATCAGAGTCTTTTCCAATGAGTCAACTCTTCACATGAGTTGGCCAAAGTACTGGAGTTTCAGCTTTAGCATCATTCCTTCCAAAGAAATCCCAGGGCTGATCTCCTTCAGAATGGACTGGTTGGATCTCCTTGCAGTCCAAGGGACTCTCAAGAGTCTTCTCTAACACCACAGTTCAAAAGCATCAATTCTTCAGCGCTCAGCTTTTTTCACAGTCCAACTCTCACATCCATACATGATCACTGGAAAAACCATATCCTTGACTAGACGGACCTTTGTTGGCAAAGTAATGTCTCTGCTTTTCAATATGCTATCTAGGTTGGTCATAACTTTCCTTCCAAGGAGTAAGTGTCTTTTAATTTCATGGCCGCAAGTCACCATCTGCAGTGATTTTGGAGCCCAGAAAAATAAAGTCTGACACTGTTTCCACTGTTTCCCCATCTATTTCCCATGAAATGATGGGACCAGATGCCATGATCTTTGTTTTCTGAATATTGAGCTTTTAAGCCAACTTTTTCACTCTCCTCTTTCACCTTCATCAAGAGGCTTTTGAGTTCCTCTTCACTTTCTGCCATAAGGGTGATGTCATCTGCATATCTGAGGTTATTGATATTTCTCCCAGCAATCTTGATTCCAGCTTGTGCTTCTTCCAGCCCAGCGTTTCTCATAATGTACTCTGCATATAAGTTAAATAAGCAGGGTAACAATATACAGCTTTGACGTACTTGTCATAGTCAGTGCTAACTACAGGATTTTAATCTGTTTCACCTATAACTTTCAAAGAAGTTCCCTCTTCTTTGTTTATTTTGGCTTCCTCTGTTTGCAAGTCTCTTCAGTATTTAACTTGTGCCCTGACACACGGGGGAGAAAGTGATCATTTATTCAGGCTCACTTGTTCAGTTGTGCTGTGGGGAGGGAGAAACACTGTAAACAAATATCACTGGTGTGTGTGGGGAGTGCTCACAATATCTGGGCCACACTGGGTTTGATCCCGTTCACAGCATGTATGCTTTCTCAGTCTACACTGCTCAGGCTCCAGGTTGGTCTGCAGGGGAACTGTCTAAAGTGGGCCTGGGTTGCGTGCACTTCCCAGGTCTAAGCCACTCAGGTTCATGTTGTTAAGTGCTCCACAAAGGCACAAACTTGGTTGGCCCTGCGTTTTGTGCCTTCCCGGGTCCGAGCAGCTTAGGCAACCCGGTGCTGGCCAGCGCACTCTCCCCAGGTGAGGGGTGTATCTTATCACTTCCCTGGTCCCAGTCGCTCAGGTTTCCTGGGTGCGCAGCTGGGCGCCATTTCAGGTGTGCTGCATGTCTCCTCCGAGGAGCTGATCTCTGCCTGTGACCCTCCTCGTGGATGTCAACCATCCAGGACCCCAGGAAGACTTGGTTAGCAATTGGGAGACTGCTCGCAGTTTGTTAGAGGATGCCATCTCTGGGGTGGAGATTGCCCCTTGCCCTCTGACTCTGGCTGTTGCCAGCCTGCCTCTCTGCCTCCAGTGGGAGATGGGCTGGTCTGCAGACGGCTAGCTCTCCTCTGGTATTCGCTCAATTCTTTGTTCTGTGAGCAGGCCCAGCAGTGCCTTAGGTTAGAGCTTTTTGCAGGAAAAGTCTCTCTCTCTTTTTTTCTCTGGCTATCCCACAGTTAACGTGGCTTGCTATCTCACGTTAGCTCCCTCAGATTGTTCTCAGGGCATTTAGGCCCAGTCCTTATCCTAAGCAATGCAGCCTGCACCTCCCTGTTCAGCCCCCACTCACTGGTGGCTGATGGGAGCATCTGGGCTACTTCTCCACTGGGAGTAGTGGTTAGGCGCATAATCTGTGTTGTTGTTGTTGTTTGTTTGTTTGTTTGTTTACCCTCCCAGTTATGTTGCCCTCTGAGATTCCAAAACTTCCCACAGACTCGCCAGTGAGAGGGTTTCCTGGTGTTTGGAAATTTCTCCTCTTTCACAACTCCCTCCCCAGGACAGGTCTCTGTCCCTAACTCGTTTGTCTCTCTTTTTATCTTTTATATTTTGTCCTACCTCCTTTCAAAGACAATGGGCTGCATTTCTGGGTGCCTGGTGTTCTCTGCCAGTGTTCAGAAGTTGTTTTGAGGGATTTGCTCAGTGTTTAAATGATCTTTCAATGAATTTGTGGGGGAGAAAGTGGTCTCCCCATCCTATTCATCTGCCATCTTAGGACTGCCCTCATGACATGTTATTCTAAGCAATTTTTTTCATATATTAAGACATTTAAATCTAACAACAACCTTTGAGACAGGTAATGTTGCTTTATAGATGAAGAAACTCAGGCAGAAAAAGGGCAAATGACATTAAAATTTTAAAAGAACTTGAACACAGACAACATCATTTTAGACATAAAACATGACATAATGAAGAAAAGTATCTGTTAGATTCAATGAGCCTGCTTTAAATCCCACATTTAAATGCTCTGGAGGGAGAAAGTGAGAGAAAGCAATGTCTACAAAGATGTGAAGAAGAGTGGAAATAACAAAAATTTCATCTGCTTTTTATTATCATCATGTGCATGCTATTTTTTAGAGACGTCAGGGAT
Organism: Bison bison bison; assembly: GCF_000754665.1. Lineage (NCBI taxonomy): Eukaryota > Metazoa > Chordata > Mammalia > Artiodactyla > Bovidae > Bison > Bison bison. Next base: position 729,457 of record NW_011494930.1, read on the forward strand.
AAAATATTCCTCCCCACAGAGGCGGACTGCTCCCATCATCTTTAACCTTTTTCTTTTGTAAGCTATTACCAGGGCAAACCCTCCATAGACGTTTTGAGCCTGAACATATAATATGAAAATAGGGCTAGTAATAGGTAGCCTACAAGGTTGTTGTAAATGAGAAAACATAAGTGAAATAAGAAATTGTAATGCATCATCATAAAATAGTGGGAGTCATTTAACTTGAAGCAAACATTGTATCACATTTGATTTCTGAATAATGTTCCAGCACTTGGCCAGATGTAGATCCTCCATATTATCTCACTGTTCCCACTCCCAGAGCCAGAATAAAGGTTCAAACCAACAAACCTGGAGAAAGTAGGTGATGTAAATTCTCATTCTACATCTACCATGCATTTCAAATTCCAAAATACTGACTGTAGAGCTTTGTGGGTTTTGTTGATTTCTTAGCTCAAAATGATTTTTTTTTTTAATAAATGAAAGAGAAGACAATATTAGGACCATGATATCATACAGTGAATATAGTGCATCTCTCAGGCTCATTGTTTATCTGTTTATTAAACAAATAGTATCAAACCTCATATGCCAGGCATGTACTAGGTTTGGAGAACAGCATCTCTTATTTGTTTTCTATAACTGAAGTTAACAAATATATAACACATTTAGTGACTCAGCACTGCAAACTTTATTATTTCACAATTCTATAGAAGTCTGACATCATTAGGCTTCAATCAAGTTGTTGAGGGAGCTACATGCTCTGAAACACTAGAGGAGAACCCACTTTCTTGGGTTGTCCATCTTCTAAAGACTACCCATATTCCTGGACTTATGGACACTTCCTATCTTCAAACCACTAATTACTGATATAGTCTTTCTTACACTGAATTATTTTGACATTGAGTCTCCCAACTCCCTTTGTCTGTAAGGATATATGTGATTATACAACACCCTCACTGAAAATTTGGGAAAGTCTCACAGTTTCAAGGTCTGCTATTTGCATCATAATTCTAACAGCAAATATAATTCCTCTATGTCATGTAATATAACATGCGAATGTGGACATCTTTGGGGATCATTATTCTGCCTACAGCATCATCTCTGTTCACACATTACTTAAAGCTTGTGGAAGAGAGATACTGATTGTACATGTAAGTGGGTAAATATATATTCAGAAACTGTGATATAAGCTATGAATATTTTATGTTGTTATGAGTGCTTAAATCATGGAGAGCTGATAGAGATCAGGGAGTTTTTCCTTAGTCGGCTATATTTGCCCTGACATCTAGAGGAAGAGTACAGTTCAATTAGCAAAAGGAGCAAGGGAGAGTTTTCTCACAGAATCATATACAAGTGTTTAGATGTTAGGGAAAGTAGAGTTAGAATTGGAGAAACAAATAAAAGTCTGCATGCCTGGAGCAAATAAGTCCTATAATTTAAATTCAAACCATTACCAACGATCTGTAATATTTTACTGTTGAGATGTCAAGAAGAAAACAGGGAATAAAATCTGGTTTTATCATTATCTTCCACTTCTAGAAATGGCTCATGCCCTTCTCATATTATATCTTTAGCTCTGGGGATTGTCAAAACATTTGCTTAAATGTGAATAGAGTACACTGTTTTTCGGCAGTCCTCTGAGACATTTAAAATATGTTTAAACATATCATGCAAGTAAAATCTTTAATAGTTCTGTAGAATTTTAAAGTGTGTCATTTGTCACTTATTATGCTTACACATGCTTAGTGATTTTCCCATTATAATTTGAGCTTTTTATAAATTAATATAATAACATTACCTATATCAATATTAAGCAGTCTTTTTTGAATTGAATAAGAAGAAACTCTGAATGTTAAAAGTATTTCAAGATCTAAGAACTTTTCAATGAATTTTAGTTTCAGATTATTATTTCAACAGTTTCTGTTTACTCCTTTCTTTATCCATTCAGAAAGTATCTCCTGATCACTGACTTATCTAGACACTGTCATAGGTTCTGGGATTTTAGTCGTAAATATAATATATTCCTTTCCAGAAGTAGAAAAATCTATTTTATTGTCTATTACTGCAGGGGACAAATTAAATAATTCAATCAGTCTGGTCTAATGAAATAAAATATTATGGAACATAAATAAGAGTATCAGTACAGCCAGTTGTGGCTGGAATATGAAAAACAGCAATAGATACATGTTCTCAGCTTATTCTGAAAGGCAGTAGCTAGTGAGTTATCCAAATGTGTAAAATTAAGTTCCACACCTTTAGCATGTACTTGTGTTTCTTGTAGACTCTATACGATCATGTCATTAATTACATTAAAACAATTTGTTTTGAACATTTTTTTTCATTTAGGACAAAAGCTTTTCAGAGACAAGCATCATAAATTATTTGCCCCTTTCCCCTGGAAATGCCACAGTATATGGAATATAGTATGTTCCATATTTAGTATCTTTGAATATAGAATATAGTGTATTAGTATATAGTATATTTAGAATATAGTACATTCCATATTTAGTATCTTTGAACTGAAATCAAATATTATTTAGAGGAATTAAATATATTGATGGGCAATTTATTTTTAAAAATCTTATGCTTTTTCTCTACTATTTCAAAACATGCAACTTCAAGAAATGTTACATTCATCATTTCAGTTCAGTCACTCAGTCATGTCCAACTGTTTGTGACCCCATGAACCGCAGCACACCAGGCCTCCCTGTTCATTATCAACTCCTGGAGTCCACCGAAATCCATGTCCATCAAGTCGGTGATTCCATCCAACCATCTCATCCTCTGTCGTCCACTTCTCCTCTTGCCCTCAACCTTTCCCAGCATCAGGGTCTTTTCAAATGAGTCAGCTCTTTGCATCAGGTGGCCAAAGGATTGGAGTTTCAGCTTTAGCATCAGGCCTTCCAATGAACACCCAGGACTGATCTCCTTAGAATGGACTGGTTGGATCTCCTTGCAGTCCAAGGGACTCTCAAGAGTCTTCTCCAACACCACAGTTCAAAAGCATCAATTCTCTGGTGTTAAGCTTTCTTTATAGTCCAACTCTCACATCCATACATGACCACTGGAAAAACCATAATCTTGGCTAGATGGACCTTTGTTGACAAAGTAATATCTCTGCTTTTTAATATGCTGTCTAGGTTGGTCATAACTTTCCTTCCAAAGAGTAAGCATCTTTTAATTTCATGGATGAAATCACCATCTGCAGTGATTTTGGAGCCCAGAAAAAAAAGTCAGCCACTGTTTCCACAGTTTCCCCATCTATTTGCTGTGAAGTGATGGGACTGGATGCCATGATCTTAGTTTTCTGAGTGTTAAGCTTTAAGCCAACTTTTTCACTCTCCTCTTTCACTTTCATCAAAGGCTCTTTAGTTCTTCACGTTCTGCCATAAAGGTGGTGTCATCTGCATATAGGAAATAATAGTTTATAAATTTAAATTTATGCTTCATTAATCAAATGCAACTAGTATAAATGTGATCACATGCTACTTCAGCAACATAAGTACAATATTAAAGGTCAGAATAGGACCTTTTCTAAAATCAATAAATTCCATAGCTCAAAGGCACAGCTTTGTTTCTGTTTATGTCAATTTCTATGAACTCTAACATTCATGAATCTATAGTAGCATGGCCTATTTGTTCTATCATACAAATCTCATGAGTCCTGTTTGTTAGCAATTGATGATACCAGTTGAATATTTTTATAATAATTATATGAAAAAATTCCAATTTTAAAATTTCAAACAGCATAATTTAAGATTATTTTCAAGATAATGCTGTTTTATTCTGGCAAACTTGAAATATACATGCGATTTTGGTGAAGAGACTATACAGAGACTTTTTATAAGATGATATATTTTAGATTAAAAATATTATGTATATTTAACCTTTCTATAAGTCAGAATAAGTTAAATCTGTTTTTTCCCTAAGTTTGGATTATAAAAGCAAAGAGAAATAAAATTATACTTACAGTTAATTTAGTAATTGTATACACTGACAGCATTTAGACAACTGCAAAAATCATTGCCTTAGCACAATTAAATGAACTCTGAAGTCAAGTACATCTGGCTCTGAATTTCACTTAGTGGCTGAGTAAATTTATTAAACATAAGTTCTTTGAATCTCAGAATCTGCATCAGCAAAATGAGATAATAACACCATAAAATTTTTATGGTGATCATGAGAGCTTATATATGTGCAGTGATCAGTGTAAAACTTATCAAAGATAAGTCTCAATAATTTATAGCTTTATGCTCCTTATTAAGTGGTCATTGTTATCTGAACTGTAGATTATTGCTAATATATTTATATCACTGTACTGTTTATCTACTAAATAGTAAATGTTTAAAAAAAAAAAAAGCTATGGAAGAGGGATAAAAAAGTGATACAAAGTAGCTTTTCCAACCTTGATATTTTTGAAGTTTGGCTCTGGCATGATATTGACCTCAGGGCATGTGTTTAGAGTCATTCTAGGTTTGATGTTCCCTGACCTTCTCTGACATTCTTCTGACCCTCCCAGCAGTCTTTCTCCAGCTCTCTTCAACATTTCCTCAGCTTCCTGGCTGTGATTCAATACTCTTGGAAAATTTCCCAGATGGTTCATGAAAAAGCATGTAGAGTAAAAACCTTGGGGTCACAGACAGAAGAGGGGATTCTGAAGGGCAAAATGAGCCTATCCAGTACAGAAGTTGTTCATGACTTAACAGAAGTTTTAAATAAAATAAAATATTGTATGGAATCGAATAAACATATGAGGATTTCATACAGTCAAATAAGTTATCTAAAGACAAGAAAATTGAGCTGAGTGTGAATAATTTTTCTACTGGAATTTTTATTTTAATAGTGATTTTTTTCAGGTTGCAGTTCATGTAAGGCCTTCCTATACACATGTATGAAGAGATATTCATATACCCAGGCAAACAAAATATTTTTGTAATTTCCATTAAAGTTTCAATAAAATAGCTAGAACATAAACTGAGATCCAAAGAAAGATCACAGTTTTAAATTTAAACTTTAATACAAGAATACATGTCATAATTGATGTTAATGAAAATAAGTTTCAAAATAAATATTTTGAAGCAAAACTTCTCATTGGAAGCAGTGGAGATTTTAAGATGAAAGAACTTTAAAATTAATTGAAATGGTAATTTACTGTGTTTAGGCAATACCTGTAAAGACATAATACTCTGTGTTTCAGCTACAGATGGTACTATTTTTGATGGTATTGCTTATGTTGAACAATATAGCTTTCCCTGCCTGACCTGGGAAGCTCACAGGGTTCTTGTTGGTCAGTATGAGCATGATCAACTTAAAAAAAAAAAAAACAAGAATTTAAGTTGGAAAGTCAGGAGAGGATGTTGATATGCTTTTGGTTCAAGATATCTCTCTCAAGGCCTTCGAATCTGAGGCTACTATGGAAAGGGAATGTTGCTTGCCATTCTAATAAACAAAGAGTGTTGTCTGCCTTTCCAGTTCTACAAGGGTCAAGCCATCAGTCATTACAGCCACCTCCCCTCCACCACCCTTACGTGAATTCAAGATGGAGAAAAACAGGAAGCATTCTGTGCTTTGGATACAGGTCCTAGATAGTTAAGATGCATATCTATGGACTTAGCATTTATAAAAGTTTGGAAGAGTTCCAAGGTTCCTTGATTTCAAGCTACTTTGACTTTTAGCCTTGAAAAAATAAAGTGAAGTCACTCAGTCGTGTCCAACTCTTTGCGACCCCATGGACTGTAGCCTACCAGGCTCCTCTGTCCATGGGATTTTCCAGGCAATAGTACTGGAGTGGATTGCCATTTCCTTCTCCAGGGGATCTTCCCGACCCAGGGATCAAACCCAGGTCTCCCGCATTGTAGACAGACACTTTACCATCTGAGCCACAAGGGAAGTAAATTCCCTAACAAAAGATTTGCAAAGGACTTAGCTATCTGCTTGGAGAACAATTAGATATGATAGAAACTGGATACATACAAACATACATCTCATTAATTGTTTAAGTATTTTGATCAATGAGAGATTGTTTTTCTCCTTCTGTCTTTGCAAGATATCATCATCTTGAACCTAAGTTTACTCATTTAATAAACATGATATTTATCATGCCTTAATAAGCAAGATGTTGTGTCAGGCGAGGGATATACAATAGTTATCAAAGCAACATGGTTACTAATATCATGGAAATGGCAGAGTAGTGGACAAGACAGGCAGCAAACAAATATGCATACAATTATCAATTATGAGCTAAAAAAGCAAGAAAATATAGATGGATTCCACATTGAAACAGAGTGCTAATACTCTATATATGTTCTAGAAGTTGAAAACCTAGGCTGCTAGGAGCACATATATAAAAACCCTGCAGCAAATGAACAATTCATCATTGGGTAAGGGAGAAAGAAACACAGTGATGGATCTGACTTCATTCCTCATGTCCAGGAACTAATAGCTTCTAAGAGGATAAAAACCAGCTTTATGGTGGAGATGACATTTAGATTGAAACTTTAGGATAAGGATGATAAAGAAATATGATAAAGGGCACTGACTGCCAGGCAAAAAGAGTAAACTCTACATCAAACCTTGATTTAATGCCCTTTGGATTCTAGGAGTAATCTGGTTTATTTACACTTTCCACTATACTTGGTACTTCCTGATGATGCTCCCCACCTAACATAAGTTGAGATGAAAAAAAGCAAAGATCATCACTTCTACCATTATTTAGCTGTGTGGTAATTTTTTAAAACAATCTACATAGAAATCCTTAAAGAAGTTAAGAGGAGTAGCCTAAATTTTGGAAACTTATGAAGCTGGAAAATTATGACACCTATCAAACTTAATGAAGTTCAGTCAAACTACCTGTTATTCAGGGTACCTCAGCTTCTGTTTTCTTTGAAAGTAAAAGTCACACAGTTGTGTCTGACTCTTTGTGACCCCAGGGACTGTGTCCCATAGAATTCTCCAAGACAGAATACTGGCGTGGGTAGCCTTTTCCTTCTCCAGGGGATATTGCCAACCCAGGGATAGAACCCAGGTCTTCCACATTTCAGATGGATTCTTTACCAACTGAGCCACAAGAGAAGTTCTCTGTTTTCTTTAGGGTATCTTAAAACATTATGAGGCACTTTCATTAAGACTCTCAGGCACTATTTTCTAACTTTTCCTGTTTTGGTTTTAATTCTTAAACTGATAGTGAGTACATAGGAGTTAACATTATTATTAAAATATTTAAATACATTATATATGCTTTGGCTATCTGATAAATATATGTATGCATTCTATAAGATCACATCTGATAAAAAAACAATACGTTCTTATTAAAATTAGAAGTTTGGGGAAGGAAAAAGATTAAAAATTAAATAACTTATTCAGGAAGACTTACATTCTGTATCCTTAGAGCATAGAGTATACTTATCATCAGGATTCTATTACATCTCAGAAATACTTCTATCACAATTTGGAAATTAGCTACTTAAACTTGTCACTATCAAACCAGAAAGACGATATTCAGGCAAGATGTCAAAAGCACCTTTCAGATGCTCTTTATTATCTAGCACCTTTCAGATGTTCTTTATTATCATTATCAAAACATCACTACGGAAGATATTGTTTTAATAATAAATAGCTTGTGTGTGTAAATGTTCATTGATCTGTGTATGTGTCTATATTGTCCCTTATGTTAAAAACTACCTGTTTTAAAACAAAATTGCACATGCAATAATAAGTCATGTGTGAAAAATGTGAAAGATGACATTATATATCAGTTGGTGCTTCCTTGTATAATTAGATATATATTCTTCAGTTCCTACAACCAATCTATGACATTTTTGTTTTAAAAGTTCATTCATAATATAAATGAATAACATATTTTCCCATGTTGGACACCCTAAACACTAATGTCATGTCACTGATGATGGGATGTCACAAATATGAGAGGAGAAATGATAACTAGAGGAGTTATTTTTTACCCCACCAAGTGTTATGGAAAAAAGAAAATCACTATATATTAACACTAGGTAAACACGCTGCCCACTTACACAATTTATGGGGATCAACTTTCTAGAAAGCCATGGATGTCTTCCATCTGTTGATTTACTCTAGGAAGGAGGAAATTTCAATTCTGCCACTATTTTTCCACATTTGAATTGTGGTGCTGGGGAAGACTCTTGAGAGTCCCTTGGACAGCAAGGAGATCAAACCAGACAATTCTAAAGGAAATCAGTTCCGAATATACATTGGAAGGACTGATGGGAAAGGGAAGCTCCAATACTTTGGCCACCTGATGTGAAGAGTTGATTCATTGTAAAAGAGCCTGATGCTGGGAAAGATTGAAGGTAAAGGAGAAGGGGATAGCAGAGGAAGAGATAGATAGATAGCATCACCAACTCAATGGACATGAATTTGTACAAATTCTGGGAGATGGTAGAGGACAAAGGAGCATGGTGTGCTACAGTCTATGGAGTCACAAAGCGTCAGACATGACTTAGCAACTGAACAATAACAAAAAGACACTAAAGGCAAATAAAGTTCTATAACAAGTAACCCACTGGGGAATTCCTTAATAGGAAGCATCCTTTTAGGATTAAATGATTATTTTAATAGAGAAGACATATTTTCAAGTTTGAGTTTATTTGACATGATTCTGAACAAAGTCAAATATTTTATAACATATATTCAGAAAGTGAAAGAAAAGTGAAAGTCACTTAGGCATGTCCAATTCTTTGCAACCCCATGGACTGTATGGGGTCAGAATTCAGAAGCTCTAAGAATATATTGAATATTGTGTATTATTTTACAACTCCTTATTTATATCCTCCAATTCTCTTCTGGCCAAACCTTGCTATTCAGTATATGCATACATAGTATTATTAACCAAATTATGATAATGAAACAAATCATAGTGAGGATGATAAGAGATAAATCCCAAGTTCCCTCACTTGCGGTATGTCAAAAACATAAAATAAAACTAAATACTTTCACCTGAAATTATCTAAATAATTGAAACAAGAAAATATACATTTTTTATAATGGTTTAGGGAAATTTCATATTAATTATAAGTATCATCTCTTCCCTAAAGTTTAAATTATTTAAGTGCCAATTTTTAATAACTTTAGATCACCATATATGCCACATATATTTCAATCCCTGGATTGGGAAAATCCCCTGGAAAAGGATATGGCAACCCACTCCAGTATTCTTGCCTGGAGAATCCTATGAACAGAGGAGCCTGATGGGCTACACTCTATAGGGTCACAAAGAGTCGGACACAACTGAAGTGAATAAGGGAGCAAGCAATATATGACACACATTATTTGACTAACAAATACTTGTTGCAAAATGGAAATGAATTAATGAAATTTGTTTTAGTTTAACTGCAATCTATCATAATTAATTTTATTTTTCCTGCCAGAAAAAAAGGGTTCCCTCTGGCCTTCCTGGTCTCAGAGTATAATAAATGTCAGATTCCCACACTTCGTTTTATCTAGTTAAATTCCAGAAAGAATAGCCTCAATTAACCTAAAAAAAAAAAAACAAAAAAAAAAAACAAGGCAAACTCCCAGGAATAGGTAATAAAGTCTGGAGTCCCATACTTAAACATGTTACGACTTATGTAATTTTAATGCCTAAGTTTCCTATTTGTGTGGAAGTGCCTTAATGTAATAACATCCTGTTATGTATCTTTATTCCTTGTGAAAACAGTAACTGATTTCATTTTTTGGGGTTCCAAAATCACTGCAGATGGTGACTGCAGCCATGAAATTAAAAGACACTTACTTCTTGGAAGGAAAATTATGACCAACTTAGACAGTATATTAAAAAGCAGAGAAATTGCTTTACCAACAAAGGTCCATCTAGTCAAGGCTATGGTTTTTCCAGAAATCATGTATGGATGTGAGAGTTGAACTATAAAGAAAGCTGAACACTGAAGAATTGATGCTTTTGAGCTGTGGTGTTGGAGAAGACTCTTGAGAGTCCCTTGAACTGCAAGGAGATCCAACCAGTCCATCCTAAAGGAGATCAGTCCTGAGTGCTCATTGGAAGGACTGATGCTGAAGCTGAAACTCCAATACTTTGGCCACCTGATGCGAAGAGCTGACTCATTTGAAAAGACCCTGATGTTAGGAAAGATTGAAGGCAGGAGGAGAAGTGGATGACAGAGGATGAGATGGTTGGATGGCATCACCGATTCAATGGACATGAGTTTGGGTAAACTCTGGGAGTTGGTGATGGACAGGGAGGCCTGGTGTGCTGTGGTCTATGGGGTTGCAGAGTTGGACATGACTGAGCGACTGAACTGAACTCAACATGACTATAGGACAGATTCTCGTTGAAATCATCAATGTATTTTTCTGCCACAAGATTTTCTTTATTCTAAATTTTAATATCACACATTCACAGATACTTAATACAAAGACTTATACGATGAGTTCTTGAGGAAAGTTAAGTATTGAAGATGTCATAAATCTTTCACATTCAGAGCACAGAGAAATGAATTTGTACTCATATTGCTCTGCAGCCCATCTCACACACGCGTTATATATCTTTATATTGTTCCCATAATGCAAATAGATACGCACTTTAAGGAGAAAAAGCTAAAAGAACATGTATTTACATCCTTTGGAACTGAAAGAATATATCAAACAGTGCCTCTCAGCTTTTAAAAGCTCTTTACATATGTAAGCATCGTTGATAGAGTATGTTTAAGATTGTAAAAATTGTGGTAATTTATATATTTTCATAATTTTGGGACAATATTTGTGCCTTATAATAATTTGAGTGAGACACATGATTATGAGTTCATAGAAATGTAAATATACTCTTCTGTAGTGGAAAGTGTATGGGCTGGAATCACAACATTTTTACTTATTAATCTTGAGCAAATTAGTTGACTTTTATCAGTTCTAGCTTTCTAATTTATAAAAACGAGAGAGGACTAATAATATATTTATTTTAGATATTCATTATCTATTGATACAATAATAGTAGGTATCAAATTACTAAAAAAACACAGCCAGTTAAAGCAACAAGCCATTGTTCTTGCTCAGAGTTTAGTCATCTGGATTTTGCTGTCGATGTGGATGGGGATTACCTCATCATGTCTGGGTTCACTCATATCTGTAATGATTTGGCAAATCAACTGATGGCTGGCTGGTCTGGAACACCCTCAGTGGTCACAATTCATTTTTGCTTCCCATGATCTCTCAACAGGAACAGATTTCCTTCCCTCTTTTCTTTGGGATCCATTTGAATAAGTACTCAGTGTGTCTGAAAGCTTGGATCCCATCCGTCTGCATTCAAGAATGGAGGCACAGTTTTATCCTTTAAATAAGGAGTATAAAGTCCCATTGCAAAGAAGTGGATAATTGGGGCCATTTCTGCAATGAATCTTCCAATATATGTATTTGTAAATTTCAAGTTCAATAATTTATATATGTACAGTTCTTTGCAATGCTGCAGTCTTCCAATTACCCATCTCTTATTTAACAGAACAGGATACAAATGTATACAGATTGTAATGGGTTTATAGAAGCCAATCTATTACTAAAACCCAGATTTGGTTCTAAAACCTAGATGTACTACATCCTATGTAGTTGCACAGCAGCACATTCTCATGTGCTGTGCTGTGCTTAATCACTCAGTCGTGTCCGACACTTTGTGACCCCATGGACTGTAGGCCATCAGGCTCCTTTGTCCATGGGATTCTTCAGACAAGAATACTGGAGTGGATTGCCATGCCCTCCTCCAGAGGATCTCCCCAACCCAGGAATCTAACTCAGGTCTCCCACATTGCATGTGGATTCTTTATCATCTGAGCCACCAGGAAAGCCCAGGAATACTGGAGTGGGTGGCCTATCCCTTCTCCAGTGGATCTTCCCCACCCAGGAATCGAACCTGGGTCTCCTGCATTATGGGTGAATTCTTTACCATCTGAGCTACCAGGGAAGTGCTGGTGGGACCACCTCTGTGCCTCATTCCAATAGAAAGCTGTAAATGAACTGAACAAAGCATACGAAATTTGATTACTCCATATTTATGCCTATAGTTTTCCTTACAGTAGAGCAGTATCTCTGGATAATAATTATGTTACATCCTAATCTTTTTTAACTTAAGCAGAAAATTTTTACTTTATTTTAATATTAACTTATAGTACCACCCAGGTCGTGGAGAAGGAAATGACAACTTACTCCACTATTCTTGCCTGGGAAATCCCATGGGCAGAGGAGCCTAGCGAGCTACAGTCCCTGGGGTCACAAAGAGTCAGACATGACTGAGTGACTAAGCACATATCACCAAGTCTGTTGTTACCAGCGACTCTTTGTGACCCCATGAACTGTAGCCTTTCAGGCTCCTCTGTCCATGGAATTTTCCAGGAAAGAATACAAAAATGGGTTGGCATTTCCTGCTCCAGGAGATCTTCCTGATCTAGGGATTAAACCCATGCCTCTTGTATCTCTTCTGTTGCAGATGGAATCTTTAACTATTGCAGTCACTTGGGAAACAAGGTAATCTTTAACTTCAAAGAAAATCAAGAGAAAATTCTTTCTATTGTCTTATGTTTCTGGTCATAATGGGCTTCCCAGGTGGCAATAGTAGTAAAGAACCCTGCCAATGCAGGAGACAGAAGAGATGCATTTTCAGTCCCTGGGTGGGGGAATATCCCCGGGAGGAGGAAATGGCAACCCAAAGGAAAAAAAAAAAAAAGAAATATCAAACATATTTAAGAAAATGTTAATTCAAACCCTGATAGAAATACAAATGATAATTAATTTTTACTTAGGTTTATAGCATTAGCTATTCTTAAATTTCACTTTTTATTGCTGTGTAGTTTTAAAGGCATTGGGAAAAACATCTCAAATGATTAACAGTATCAACAAATCTCTAATCATTCTTTGGATGAACCACTGGTCAATAGAGTCTTCTTTTGACCTTGATAAATTTTCCACTCACACCAGATGAAAATGAAACAAGTCACACTAGGCCTGATCTCAATTGTATAATAGCCAAGAAAAGCAAGGCCCTTCCTAAAGACAATAAGTTTACAGTATGAAAATATGCATCATTTTATTTTCCCTTTATGTTATGCAGAATTACAATTATTTCATAACATCCACATTACTAGTTTTATGGTATTCTTTGGCAAGGACTTGCCTTATCTAAGTGTACTTTGTATACAGTATTTAATGTATTTATAATTCACACTGACATATTTGATTTACTTTATTCTGAAATTACTGTTTTTCACTTTACATAAGATCTTGCTTTCATTTTTGATGAGAAAAAGTTCTGATGTGATTTGGTAAGAAAAAGTCTCGAGGAAATTTCTGTATTTAAAAACTAAAAAAAATGCTTCCAGTTGTTTCCTTTATGAATTATTCTCCTTGTCCTTGTTTGAAAAATTGAATTTGGACTAGATCTAGGCATGAGAGCATCTGGATTTTGATGGGGTGTGCTCCTCAGCATCCCCTCGTCTTTCTGCTGTCATTGGCTCAGTTTCTGCTCTGACAATCCTAGTGTCCAACAGTGCATTACCATTCCAGCTTAATGAGACACTGCTTAGCTTAATATGAGCATAAATATAATATATGATAGGAGTTTTATATTTTAGTATAATTTTATAATATGGTGAGTGAAACACCAGAATGTATTCTTTTAGAATACTGAATCAATAATTCAAGGGAATTTCAAGATCTATATTTTTTACAAGAGTCCCAAATAATTCTTTAAGACCAGGATGAATTTCCACTGGAAAACTGAAAACAATGTAAATTAGATATCAAAGGTCCTGAATTAGGATCAAAACTTAATTGTGAATTGTGTGACTATTAGTAAATTATATAAATTTATAATTTATATAAATAAAATTATATTTTATTATATAAATAGATAAGATCTATTACATAAATAGATAAGCTTCCCTTGTGGCTCAGCTGGTAAAGAATCTGCCTGCAGTGAGGGAGACCTGGGTTCAATCCCTGGGTTGGGAAGATCCCCTGGATAAGAGAAATTCTACCCACTCCAGTATTCTGCCCTGAAGAATTCCATGGACTGTATAGTCCATGGAGTCACAAAGAGTTGGACATGACTGAGTGACTTTCACTTTCATATAAATGTAAAATATAATTTTCCTGTGCTGATGATTGCTTTTACTTATTTTTTTTTAATACAGCCATTTACTTTTTTTGACCTTCAATAGAGGTGATTGACGGCTATATCTTTCTACTGTTCTACTTTATTTTGAAATTTAAGTGATTTAATAATCATAAGAATTAATTTTGAACAAGTAAAACACATAAAATATGAAATGTTAACTAGTACCAGAGATTGTATGCTTTCTGAAATAAATGTATTTTAAGCTATGCTTAAAAAGTCAGAAACTTTGACCTAAATATAATGAGGATAAAGGTGATTTTTTACATTTATATGTCATGTAGCACTGTCAAAATAAAATATTTATTTTTCATTGATACAAAGTAACTTATAGTAACTATTTCTCTTTCTCCTAAAATATTACCAGTTAAATAAAACATGAGCTCTAGAGAATGTTTTTTGCTTTCATTTCTCTATATGGATTTCAGAACTCTCTGTTCTCTCTCCTAGAGCATACCCCAAACTGATTTTTGGCCAGTGTATTTTTATGCATTCTGGTACTTTGAATTCTAAGACAAACCAAATTCCTGCATAAGTTAGAATATCAGGAAATGCAGTACTTGAGTTTGGGTCCACTAGGTAAACTTTGATCTTTATCAAGAAAACAGTGTGAGAACAGTGGCAAGGACTTTGCTAAGAATAATAAAGAAACTTGATAATAGAATTCTTTAAATTTAGCATAAAAAAATGAGAATAAAATTGCATGTTGTGTTCACTTTCAATCAAATTGAATACATCTGAAGCATCAGTACTTTATTCTCACAAGATAAGTAAAAAAGACAAAAACAAAAAACAACACAGTCATGGTTTAACATATATGTATCTAATTCATGGTGGAATAGACAGATGTTTTTATTTCTCCAAAATTTGATCTTTATTGTTGGTGATAGAAGTCTATGTCTAAACTTCTCTATATTGCTTTCATATACCCTCTCCATTCTCCCTAATAAAGGAAAAGGAGAAGATACCAGGTCTGTGTTGGAGGAGCTCCTAGTCTGTGTTGGTGAGGGAAAGGGATGTTGTGGAGTCCTCTACCCTTTCCTTCGATGCCTGGGAAGCAGTGAGAGTGCTGACAGAGGACAGTATAACGAATGCCTTCATCTCGGTATCAACATGGCAGCAAAAATGGAAAAGCATAGATGTGCAAAGGGAACATTATCTCTATAAGAGAGAGGGAAACAACCAGGTGGAAAGTCACATGTCCTACATGTAACCCTTCCTGAACCAGAGTTGGGTACGGGGCCTTCGTGTATCAGAGGAGGGAAAGAGTTGATGTATAAACTATCCTACATTCCCTTATATTCTCTGAAACTAATCTCATAAGGGATCTTTTTGCTGGGGGTGGGGATTAAATCTAGAATGATTATGATAATATCTGAAATTCTAAGATAATAGATCAGTCTCTTTAACTGAAATGAGGGCCTCTGTTGGAACTAGCATCAAGAATCTGGTGTGAAAATGTGAATGTACATGGTAAATGTATTTGTGGGGTTTTTCTGTTTTGCAGAAAGATCAGTGACTAAAATCTGTACTGCTGCTGCTGCTAAGTCACGTCAGTCGTGTCTGACTCTGTGTGACCCCATAGACGGCAGCCTACCAGGCTCCTGTCTCTGGGATTCTCCAGGCAAGAATACTGGAGTGGATTGCCATTTCCCTCTCCAGTGTATGAAAGTGAAAAGTGAAAGTGAAGTCGCTCAGTCTTGTCTGACTCTTCTTGACCCCATGGACTGTAGCCTACTAGGCCCCTGCATCCATGGGACTTCCCAGGCAAGAGTACTGGAGTGGGTTGCCATTGCCTTCTCCAAGAATCTGTACTAAACTATTGTAATTGACATTAGGACCCCACTGTGTTGCAGGAGGCTTGGCAAAATATGATGATCAGGCACTACATTTCCCAATCCAAGGACATAGGGTTTTATGTATGGAGTCTCTGAGGCCTCCATGAAATGGAGTCTGAATAAAACAAAACTGTCTGCAGCATTTCCTGTCGCAATTGTCGAGGATGTGAGCTCACCTAGTACTACGTGTAGCCTTTTTCTTTTTCTTTAACTAAAGGAAGAATGATATAAATATACTTATATTGCAAAGGAATTTCAGAAATCTCTGTTCTTTTATGTGAACTGTTTATAGTAGTTTATTATCTTCAGCTGCAGGGTCATTCTATCTTCCATTACAGCAAAATATTATGTAGAGAAGTTGTGTGTGTGGTGTGTGCTTGGGGAAGTGGAACGGTTAGTAAGAACAATTAAGAAGAAGTAAACTTCTTAATAGCCCATTGCGTTCCTGAAAGAGAATAGTGATCACCTTTCCTATCCCTGCATATATAATTTATCTTTGCTTGACTTTGAGAGAATTTATGTGTATAGAGACAGAGGAATCATATGAAAAAATTCATCCATCAACAGTTTTTGCAGCTTTATAAACACCCAAAACTTAATGTGAGTACTTTGTTGTTGTCACTTGCATTTCCTCACATCGTTGGACAATCAGATTATCTGATGTGTTTTAAAGTAATTATGAGCACAGAAGTATCTGCTGTTGATTATGACAAATGCCTGTCAAGCTGTGAACTATCTAGAGAAGTGTTCACATCTATTAAGAACTCTGATGATCTTTTCTATAATTTATTTTACTCTAGGCAGAGGCTTATATAGCAGAATTAAATTTAAGATTATTCTTTGATACTAGATTTCTCCAGAAGCTATCATTGATGACAGTCCAATAAAAAGAAAAAAAAAAGAAAAAATTAAAAGGATATCACACTAACATTTTAAAATAAGTCAAACTAGAGAAAACTTTTATGTTTATATCAATTAATTTAAATTAATTTGAAGACTCACTGATTAATCTGTGTCAGACACTATATTACGTAGAGATTCAGTGATGAATCAATCACTTCCCCTGGCCTCAAGGGTTTTAAATGTGGTTATGAAGACCAGAAAGTACAGAGTTGAGTGTAATATAAAATAATAGTGTGATTAGAGTAAGAAAGGGCATACATATGAGAGAGGACTCAACATATCTTAATGGCTAGAAGTTCCCAGTGGAAGAGTTATTTAAATGATAGGATGGTATAAAGGAGTTAGTTTGTAAGGACAGGGAGAAAGGACAGAAGAGTTATTTCCAGCTGGTATAACATGTACAAACATCAAAGGAGCCAGAGAGACTTATGAAATCAGTACACTGAAAATTGTTTCGAATGCTACAATATAAGGATAGAAGATAAATTTTCCAAAAATTGAGATGTGGGAGTTCAACAGGATCTTAGGAGAAGGAGTAAGGAGTCTAGAATCAGTAGGAAGCCAATTAACATTTTTAATTAGAAGGTGATATCTGATGTATACTTAAAGAAAAGAAAAGAAAAAGACAAATTATATTGATGTCATGAAGAAAGTTGATAGGAAGCAACACTGGATAAAAGGAGACCACATTTAGCAGACAGATCATTGGGACAATTTCAGGAATGGTACTTTGGTTTCTCCCTTGAATGACTAGGTGTTTAATGGTTCAAATCAGTGACATCAGAGACCTAGGGAAAGGAAATTTTTTTGTGATATGAGACAGAGTTCAGACTCAAATATTATGAATTTGAGAATACCTATGGTAAATAACTTTCCTGCAAATACAGGAGACATGTGAGACAGGGGTTTGATCTCTGGGTTGGGAAGATCCCCTGGGGGAAGACATGGCAACCCACTCCGGTATTCTTGCCTGGAGAATCTGATGGAGAGAGGAGCCCAGTGGACTACAGTCCATAGGGTCTCAAAGAGTCAGACACGACTGAAGTGACTGAGCACATAGGATTGGCTTCATGGAAGAGGGTTGGAAAGCATCAGTGTGGAACACAGTTACTGCCAACCCAGAGATTAACAGCAGTGACCACTGATTCTAGTGATCTTAGCCAGATCCTATAATAGTTAATGTAAAAGACAGAAAATTAAAGCATCAACAGTTAACTGGTTCCCCTCCAAATAATGAGCAGGGATGAATAGGGAGCAGTTAGAGGCTTTTTGATTCTTCTTTTTCTTAATTTTCTGATCTATATGACATAGGTTGTCTATTTGCTTGTAGTTTACTTTGAACTTAGAATACTAAATTGCTTATTGGTTTCTGACCTAAGAGATCTAGGTAGTCTACTGTTTTATATTTATTATATGTAGCAGCCAATGAAATAGTGTCACTCATGTCTTATGCCTCCACCCCTTTGTATTACCATGTGTTTGAGTATAATGAGACTTCAGAGTGCTTTTGTTTCCCATAGCCAGCACTTACAGCTACTGAAGCTTGCTTTGCCCACAAGCCCAAAATCTCAGACATGCCTGGCAATTTGTGTTGTTTTGGGGTGGCCACCAACCAAAGACTAACAGATGTGGTTTTACAAAAGGCCCAAATTCCTTGGCACAGGTCAGGAGAATACTGAGAAATAATTTACACTCAACATATAGCTACTATCTTAAGGATTCTGATTGATATTTCACTCTTGGTTGGCTTACATCTCACTATTCAGGTTTTCCAACTCCTTTTCAGTTACCTGAAAGGATTTCCTTAATAAATTACTTTCTTACAAACTCTCATCTTAGTCTTGACTTCTGGAAACCCCCTCTTAAAACATAATCTTTTCACATTTGTCTTACTAATCCCCATGTCCCTCCACATGTTGTTTCACAAGGACCTAAGAAATGTCCACGGTTTTATCTCAACATATCAATCTAAAACAAGATTCTTGATGACTCACAAGATGGTCCTGTTTCTGATTTTTGGGTAAAATTACACGATATAAACATTTTAAGGTCCTTCTTGGTGGCTCAGTCGGAGAAGGCAATGGCACCCCACTCCAGTACTCTTGCCTGGAAAATCCCATGGATGGAGGAGCCTGATGGGCTGCAGTCCATGGGGTCTCTAGGAGTCGGACACAACTGAGCGACTTCACTTTCACTTTTCACTTTCATGCATTGGAGAAGGAAATGGCAACCCACTCCAGTGTTCTTGCCTGGAGAATCCCAGGGACGGGGGTGCCTGATGGGCTGCCGTCTATGGGGTCGCACAGAGTCGGACACGATGGAAGCGACTTAGCAGCAGCAGCAGGTGGCTCAGTGGTGAGGAATCTGCCTGAAAGTGTAGGGAACAAGGGTTAAACAGCTTGTCTAGAAGCACCCCACATGTGACTTAAGCCCAAGCACCACAACTATTGAGCCTGTGCACTAGAGCCCAGGAACTGCAACTACTGAGCCCATGTGCTGCAAGTACTGAAGCCCTGGAACCCTAGAGCCTATGCTCCTCAACAAGAGAAACCACCACAATGAGAAGTCCATGGACTTGTTGGTGTTGTTCAGTCACCAAGTCGTGTCTGACTCTTCATGACACCATGGACTGCAGCACATCAGGCTTCCCTGTCCCACATCATCTCCTGGAGTCTGCCCAAGTTCATGTCTATTGCATCAGTGATGCCATCCAATCATCTCATCCTCTGCTGCCCTCTTCTCCTTCTACCTTCAATCTTTCTCAGTATCATGGTCTTTTCTGATGAGTCAGCTGTTTGCATCCATAACCAAAGTATTGGAGTTTCAGCTTCAGCATTAGTACTTCCAAAGTGTATTCAGGGTTGATTTCCTTTAAGATTGGCTGGTTTGATCTGCTTGGTTTCCAAGGTACTCTGAAGAGTCTTCTCTCCAGCACCACAGTTAGAAAGCATCGATTCTTGGGAGCTCTGCTTTCTTTACCGTCCAGCTCTCACATTCATACATGACCACTGGAAAGATCATAGCCTTGACTATGTGGAATTTGTCAGCAATGTGATGTCTTTGCTTTTAAACACACTGTCTAGGTTTGTCATAACTTTCCTACCAAGAAGCAATTGTCTTCTAATTTCATGGCTGCAGTTACCATCCACCTTGATTTTAAAGCCCAAGAAGAGGAAATCTGTCACTGCTTCCACCTTTTCCCATTCTATTTGCCATGAAGTGATAGCATCAGATGCCATTATCTTAGTTTTTTTTTTT
>NW_011494930.1:749692-761318 GCF_000754665.1 Bison bison bison
TTTTTTTTTTTTTTTTTTTTTTTTAATATTGGGTTTTACCAGGCTTTTTCACTCTCCTCCTTCATCCTCATCAAGAGGGTCTTCGGTTCCTTTTTGGTTTCTGTCATTAGAGTGGTATCTTCCACATATCTGAAGTTGTTGATATTTCTCCAGGCACTCTTAATTCCAGCTTGTAATGTACCCAGCTTGGCATTTCACATGATGTGCTCTGCATATAAGTTAAATAAACAGGGTGACAATAAACACTTAGAAATGAAGACCCAGCACAGCCAAAAATAAATAAATAATATTAAAAAATACACGGCCAAATTATTTTTTAAAACCTGCTTTAAATGCATAATAGGAATAAATGTTTTATATATGTGTTTATATGTATATATGTGTGTATTTGTGTGTTTGTGTGTGTGTAGTAGCAATAATGAATCTATAGGCATATCTCAGAGATATTGTGAGTTTTGTTCCAGACCTCCACAATAAAGCAACCATTGCAATAAAGTGAATCACACAATGCTTTTGTTTCCAAGTGCATATAAAAGCTATGCTTATGCCATAGTGTAGTCTATTAAGTGTGCAGGAGCATTGTTAGGAGAATCACTGACTGAAACCACCCATCCTGACAAGGCAAAGTAGTAACATTTTGCATGAGTTATCTAACAACAGGAGGTTCTGTTAAGGAACATGGAACTAACAAGCTACCACCAATTGGAAGAATTTGGGAAAAGTCAAAAAGTGAGAGAAGATGTCAGTCCATATTTGCTATGGACTCCCAGAATCTTTCAGACCTAGATCCCAGTCCTGGCCGCTCCTTTGCAACCTCGGTTTTCTCACCTGCAAAGTGGGGTGATTATAATCCCTTTTAGGTCTGTTATGGGGATAGAATGATACGACACACCCAGAACGCCCAGTCCAGCTCCTGGCTGGGGCAAGAGCTCAAGCTCGGGACCCTATGAATGTTATCTGGAGTCAGATTATGGGATGCTCCCTCTCTAGGGAGTAGAGACAGCTGGTTTGCTGAGTCCTTCTTTGCTGAAAGATACCACCATGAATGCATGTGCCACCAGGAAGGGCACTGGATCAGAGGGATTGGCCAGAGACAACCAGAACTTAACCCTATTACCATAAAACATGAGACTGAGAGCCATATGACAGAGTAGTTCTACTGTATTCCCTTATCTAGCTGCTGTCCACCCAGTTGCCCTTTCGTAATAATTTCTCTTGAAAATTCCAAACTGGCTCTTTTGCATATACATTTAGTAAAAACTAGCATGATAAAATATTTTTTTTCCCAGAATTCTTGTCCTAAAGGAACAAGTTTTACTAGGAGGACTTGATTTTCTTTTCCTGTGACTTGAGACCAGGGCTTTCAGGATCATATGTCTTATCCACACCATCTCTAACTCCTGAGACTGAGAGAGGAAAAAAAAAAAAAAAACAGAGGGTGGTGGTGGTGGTGAAGAAGGCTTCTAAATTTTACGTATTCCAACTATTATTTATAAGCTACTGAGTTTTATATGTTAACCCCTGATGCATGACTAATTTTAGAAAATGAGTTTATCGGATCTCTCTTTGTGTTTGTTTATGTTTATATGTGCTTTATCTTTGTTTTTATCTGTTAATTAATAAAAATTGTCAATGAGTTCTACTTAATTGACTTAAATAAAACTAAGTTCTTATAAAACTTCTGAAAAACAGACGACAACTAGCCTGTATTTTCAGGTTCATGTGAACTGGGAAACATTACGTACTAAATTAATTGTTGTTGGTGTTGTTGTTGTTCAGTGACTAAGTTTCATCTATTTGTGACCCTATGGACTAAAGCACACCAGGCTCCCCTGTCCTTCACTATCTCCTGGAGTTTGCTCAAATTCATGTGCATTGAGTTGGTAATGTTATCTAGCCATCTCATCCTCTGCTGCCCTCTTCTCCTTTTGCCTTCAATGTTTCCTAGCATCAAGGTCTTTTCCCATGTGTTGGCTCCTTGCATCAGATGACCAAAGTATGAGAGCTTCAGCTTCATATTCTAATGAATTTTCAGGGTTTATTTCCTCTAGGATTGACTGGTTTTATCTCTTTGGTGTCCAAGGAACTCTCAAAAGTCTTCTCAGTACTGCAGTTCAAAATCATCAATTCTTCGGTGCACAGTCTTCTTTATGGTCCAATTCTCGCATCTGTACATGAACACTGGAAAAACACAGCTTTGACTCTACAATCTTTGCTAGTTGATCTAATTCAGATAGACATGCCTTTAGAGTCATCAACAGAGCAAGACTTTGTGGGACCCTGGAATACAAACCCTTTCTTTGTTCTCTCTTTTTTTGTGGAATGTAGGCTTCATTCAAACTCCTTGACCTTCATCCTTTCTAAAGGGAAGATTCAAGTGGTTGCTAAGGGAAAGAATACAGAAGCAGGGAAGGAGCAATCAAATGATGATGCAGGCTTGGGGCAGAGTCCTGATTCCTTTTCAAGGAGTAAATGCATAACAATATATTTGAGTTCTTCTACAAAACGTTGGCAGCCACCCAGATGGAGGATGATAACTTCAGGCTGAGACCATTATCTCTGCAGCACAACTCTGTTACCTCTCTACTAATCAATCAAAAGAAAGTCATACATCTTGCAGCCCTTACCTCAAAGTTTGTTTCCTTTTCTGGGTCTGGTGATGCCCATCCTGTTGGGCCTCCCATATGGCCTCTGTCAGTTTCAACTGCTTACAAGGTTCATCATTGACCAAGTCTAGCAGTTTCAGACTAAATTGTTTTTATTACCTGGGTAAATGCTGGTTTCAGGAACAGAATACCTTAATTTAGATCAAGCAGAGAGAGACTACTACTCTACTGCTACTGCTGCTAAGTCGCTTCAGTTGTGTCTGACTCTGTGTGACCCCATAGATGGCAGCCCACCAGTCTCCCCCGTCCCTGGGATTCTCCAGGCAAGAACACTGGAGTGGGTTGCCATTTCCTTCTCCAATGAATGAAAGGAAAAGTGAAAGTGAAATCACTCAGTCGTGTCCGACTTTTAGCGACCCCATGGACTGCAGCCTTCCAGGCTCCTCTGTCCATGGGATTTTCCAGGCAAGAGTACTGGAGTGGGTTGCCATTGCCTTCTCCTAGACTACTCTACTAGGCAGTACTAAAACCACCTCAGCAGGAAGTAGTTATGTTGCAGGAAAGGCGACCCCTTCCAGGGCCCAAAACTGGACTCTTATCTAACACTCAGAAATGAATCGTCTGAGGAGACATATATGCTGACAAAGCAAGAGATTTTATTGGGAAAGGGCACCCGGGTGGAGAGTAGTAGGGTAAGGGAACCCAGGAGGACTGCTCTGCCGTGTGGCTCGAAGTCTCGGGTTTTATGGTGATGGGATTAGTTTCCGGGTGGTCTTTGGCCAATCATTCTAATTCAGAGTCTTTCCTGGTGGCCCACGCATTGCTCAGCCAAGATGGATGCTGGTGAGAGGAATTCTGGAAAGTGGACGGACACGTGGTGTGTCCTTTCGACCTTTCCTGAACTCTTCCGTTTGGTGGTGGCTTGTTAGTTCTGACTATGGTGCCTGGCCAGGGTGGGCGGTTTCAATCAGTGTGCTTCCCCTAACAACTCCCCCCTGAGAGACTTCATACTCAAGATAATCTTGGGAATTGGGGCGGAGGTCTCCTTCTTCTGTAACTTCTTCCTGCTGTGCATGTGCATAGGCCTGCCTAGCAGAGTAGAAGTCTCTGTCTACCTGATCTAAGTTGGGGTGTTCCACATTTGAAACCAGTTTCCACACTTGTACTAACAGCAGTTTAGTTTCAAACTGTTGGCTCCTCTCAGAAATGAAATAGAAAGGGGCCAAACAGGAGACCTAACAGGATGGTCATCACTGGCCCCCGGAAACAGGCTGCAACATTTGGGGTGAGGGCTGCAGGGTTTGTGACTTTTTTTTTTTTTTTGGTTGGTGGTGAAGCAATAGAGCTATGCTCCAGGAATCTTGTGTTCAGTCTGAAGTTATCATCCTCCACCTGGATGGGGGCTCCAGTAGACCTCAAAGACATTGTTATGCATATTTCTTAGAGTAGGAACCAGGACCCTGTCTCAAGGCTGTACCACCTTTTGATTGTTTCTCCCCTGTTTCTGTATTCCCTCCCTTCCTTGATTAACAATTGTTTGAATACACCCTTGGGAACCCAGGGAAGGTCAAGGAGGCTGAATGAAGCCTATATCCTACAGACAAGAAGTGGAGAACACAGAACAGATCTCTACTTCAGAGCCCCACAGAGTTCTACTCAACTTTAATTTAGGGAACTAAGCAACTATGACTGTGATAACTTCCTGTCAAAATGGAGCATAGGACTGCCTCAGCTTGGAGAAGAGACACTTCTTCTCTTCTTCAGAAGTATTCCTGAGTTCCAAGTCCTAGATCTGAGCCTTTGTGATTAAAATCTCAATCCCTTGGTCTGCCATTTTGGTGTAATAGACCCAATTAGAAGTAGTTGGAGGAGTGATAACTGGAATTTAGTAGACAAAATAAATCTCATTTCTTTTTGGAAGAATAGGCCTGAAACCCAATCTGGACCTGGCAATTCAGGGAGACTTGTAGCCAGGTAGCCAGTTGCCTAGTTTTATAAAAAGTAAGGTCACAGTTACTAGCTTCCAGCAGACATAGTTTAGAGAATGGTTGCATCCAAGCCTGACACAATTCAGAAACTCAAGTGTTTAACAATACAAGGTCTAATCTGAAAGTACACCATAGCATCACCTAGTTATTTCCCAGGATATCTGAACCATAGCTACTCTATTTTGACTTTTAATTGTAAACTTGTCCATAATAGCCAAAGCAGATTTCACCGTTAATGACGTCAGTGTTTCTCTAGATATGAGAAGATGCAAGAATTGGGACTCATAACATCTTCTCCTGAAAAGATCTAACTATCTGAAGGCCTGTTCTGCCAGTTTTTCCCAGAGCACAGAGTTCCTCATTACTGATTTTCACCCTGAACTCCTTTCAGGAGCATTGAAAGTCAGCAGTTGCAGCGGCCATGATTTAATCTTTGTAGATGTAGATGGCAAGTGTCAGTCTTCAGTTGGCAGAGCCTCTTTGTGCTCATAAACTTGACCATGATTTTGAGGGGGGGCATTTCATGACCATTTTATCCCATGGTGCTGAGAATGTCCATTATCAGGTTTGGCAAAGATTTTGTTGACAGGCCACTCAATGTGCTGTTACTGGACTCAGCCATAAAACAGTATCCAAAATTCTCTGGACCACCTGTCTTACTAGCCTCTTGGCCCAGGAAAATATTCCCTCTTGCTGCTTCTTCCCATATCTAGAGTTACACTGTTACCATCATTGATCTCATATGGTACTATATATTATTCTATTAGAGGCCTCAGACACACATTTGACAGTGTAAGAAACAGCAATTTTGTAAAACAGGTGAAATACAAATAACATAGCCAGCAGTATTAGTACAGTCATAAGTAAGACTTAAGAGCTTCCATTAGATGTAGCCCAGTATATCTCAGGTCATCTGATTTAGTCTACTCTGTAGAATCTTTATCTTCTGGGGAAATTATACATTGGCACCACCGTCTATAAGGCACATAGCCCAGTTTTCTAGTATTACTAGACTGATTATCCTTAGTATGATTCAATTGTTTCCAACACAGAGGAGACTTTAAACCTAAATTACCATAGCCTGGTGTTATCTATATAAATCCATCCTATAATTGTGGGAGAGTTTTTCCTCCTTTGCTGAAACTTTTCTTGTTGCTCTGATTGAGCTTTAGTAATAGATAAAAGCTCAAATTTATGGCCAGAGTAAGAGCAGGCATTATTAATTGGCCTGGTGAGGGGATCTCATCTAGTAATATCATAGTGACCCGAATATGACTATAATTTTTTTAAGTAAATTTTTTTCAAAGCCAACCATTTAGAATCTTGTAGTAGAGAAATTTACCAAGGTAACCCAGAACTAGACACAGGTAATTGGCCACAAACCCAACAACTGAGTTGATTTCTAAAACTAGCATAGGATCAAGCCTATGATAGAAAAGCATTTGATTTATATGCAAAGGTCTAAAAAGTCAAGAAAACATTATAAATGATCATACACATCAGGTCCAGCATCTTGGGCAAGCTATCTACCTCTGATATCATCGTCTTCTCATCCTGGTGTAGTGTAGTTTCTCCTAATAAAAAAGTCCTTCCATCCAGGTTGGAGACAGTCCCTTAAATTATGTCTTTTTCCAGTCCTGGTTGCAGGTCATGAGGCATCTGATCTTAATCCAAAGACAGATTACTGAGATAAGCTTCAGAAACAAACTTAGGGTGTTCTTTAAGAATTCAATTAAATTTTACACTAATATCACATAACAACAAAGAACTATCCAAGAAACGAGTCTCACTACATGCAGACCTCCATCAACAAACTGGGATTTAACATTTATTGAAGCATCTTTTTCTCCCTAATATTACCCTCATTGTTATCAAATATAACCAAATTAAGGCCAGTTTGTTTGCAAAATAAGTCTGTTCTCACTAATTTTGGTCTGATGATTTATATAACCATAATTGATCATAGACTTTTTATTTTGCTGAAACATTTATAGAGTCTTAGACTGAATTTTAAAATAAAACATGGCTGGGAAACTCACACCAAAGGCTTATCACAGATTTTGCCTAACAAATCTAAGTGAATTCTTTCCTTTTTAAGGTCTCAAAAATTCCTTGAGATTTTTGTACCTGTTAGTGAGATAACCTTCCTAATTCATTTGATAAACTTACTGGACACCTAAGAGTTTCCAATTTCTAGAGGAGTCAGAAAGAAAATATAATTGTTTTATTTATAATGTATAATTTTACCAAAATATTGCCATAATTAGTTTGAGAGGAAGGTTTTCCCTACTTCTGGAAAACATAAGATTCAAATCCATAATTTTTCAGACAGAAACCATAGAAGTTATAAGCATATTCACTGGTTCATTCAGTCCTTTTGTTAACTTTTGTGAAGTCATCAGGTTTTCCATTAGAATACCAGGACATATCAGAATGTTAAGAACTCCATATTATTTCTAGGATATCTGTATTAGTAATTTTACCATACATTATAACATGAGCATATTTATTACTCATTTGATAATCATTTTCATGTAATTTAACCAACCAAATAAACACAGTTTAATATCTCTCTTTGGGATGTTTCAAGGGCCCTCTGAAGCAAGCCAAATTTAGCTAGAGGTCAAAAGAACTTCAAAAGAATTCGATTAGGAAGTTTTATCGAAAAGATCAATTAAAAGAGTTTAGAACATTTGGTCAGATATAGCCAACGTTGATGGGTGTATCATTTAGTTTGTTGATATGTCACAATAGGCATAAATATCAATGCTCAAGGTCTAGTGAAAGTCAGCTCCGCCATCTTGGACCTAATTGGCTCTAACCAGTTTTCTTATGGCTGTATCATTCCTAACAAAATCCATTTATCTAACTAATTGTAATCCAATTTTATAAAATGCCGATCATGCATAACTCTTTTTAGTATTTTTCATACATTTTTGTTTTTTAACTGAAAACACACTTCCTCTTTTCCTGTAGCAACTGAGAACTAAATTTTATATTAGCATTTTATAGATTGGTGAGCATAAATACCAGTGATAATTTCTAAAACCCTTGCTTTCTTAGAACATTTTAGGATGGCACCAAACATTATTCACTTCTAGTCCCAAATCTCTTTGTTTCTCTGTAAAAGGAAATTAGTGTTTAGTAGTAAATGTTTCAAAACCTTATTTTATTTGGAAATGACCAAACTATTCAATAGATTTCTAACACTTAGCACACTTGGCACAACCCTTAGAAATTTAAGTTATACCAATTTGGAGAGACTATTTTAGACAGATATTTCTAAAGAATAAGTATTCTTAATAGAGTTTGTATTAAAGCTCATATCTCATTTACATGTTTTAGAAGTTTCTTCACTCGAGGTAATTTCCTTGTTGACAAACTTGTAACAGATATAATATTTAACTTATATTAAACCTAGGTACAATGAAAATATTCTACTTAATGTTAATTACTCTAAGATATGTCTATATTAGATAGGTCAACAAACAAACATTAATATCAGGTATTTAGTACTCAATATTTCCTGGTTCACATGAAAGGAATTAATTGTTTAATTTAGAATTATTTGATTTGTAAGAGCTTCCCCTTTTTTTTAAGCCAAATAAATAGAGCTCATTTATAAATTAACCTCAAAAATATTACCCAGAGACAAAGACATACCAAGACATATTTAGACAGACACAGTGCAAGATCTAGCTTCATTTTCTAAGTTTAGTCATGAATTAGATATTACAATATAAAATTTACTAATTTATAAAAAACAGTTGGAATAAATAAAACTTTTAAAGTATTTTTTCCATTTTTCCTTAGTCTCAGGGGTTAGAGATGGTCTAGATAATTGTTCCTGAGAACAGAGCCAGAGATCTGGTCTCAAGGCACAGGGAAAGAAAATCAAGTTCTAACAAAATAGCAGCAGGTCTAAACCAAATGTTAGCCAGACAAAGCAAAATGGTCATCAAAAATCACAACACAGAACACAGAGTTAAAACACACATATAGACCTTGCAGTCCTCATCAGACACTCCCTTAAATCAAACATTTCAAAGAGAGGAAAGGAAGCCAGGTTGAAAGAAAAAGGGGGAGGAGGAGGGAGAAGGGGGGAAAAGGGGTGGCCTTACAGACATCTCCTGCCACCTGCAGATACCCAGGCATTATGGGACTAACCCTGGGCCTTCAGAGAAGGGAGGACTGGGACTCGGCCCTACCAGAACAGAACCAGAATTCGAGTTCTCTGCCAAGAGGAGGTGATCAGTCTCCAATCCTCAGCTCAGGCTGAGGCCCTTCGACCAGATTCCTGAGTCCAGGACTGGGGGACTAGAAAAACGGGGAAGAATAGGAAGGGTTAAGAAGAGGAAAGAGAGAGGGAAGGGGAGAGAGGTCAATAAAGTCTCTTGTTCCTTATTGGTCAGAGCACTCTCACCAGTTGTTCACATCAGGAGGAGACCAGGGACAAAAGGGTCCCAGTTTCGGCCGCTGGGTCTGGTCCATTGGCAGGCAAGCTGGCCCCTGAGTACCCCGAGTGGTCAGGATGTCAATCTCAGCAAAGAAGAGTCCCACCAGAGTTGCCATTTGTTGCAGGAAAGGGGACCCCTTCCAGGGCCCGAAACTGGGCTTTTGTCTAACACTCGGAAATGAATTGTCTGAGGAGGTACATGTGCTGACATATGGCTCACAGTCTCAGGTTTTATGGTGATGGAATTAGTTTCTGGGTGGTTTTTGGCCAATCATTCTAATTCAGGGTCTTTCATGGTGGTGCACACATCACTCAGCCAAGATGGATGCCGGTGACAAGGATTCTGGGAAGTGGATGGACACGCTGTGTCTCCTTTTGACCTTTCCTGAACTCTTCTGGTTGGTGGTGGCTTATTAGTTTCATATTCCTTATCAGGATCTCCTGTCATAAAACAACTCGTGCAAATGGTTACTATGGTGCCTGGCCAGGGTTGGCGGTTTCAATCATTGTGCTTCCCCTAACAGTTACAGAAGAAAGAGACCTTCACCCTAATTCCCAAGACATGGAAGTTCAATCTCCAGGTTGGAAAGATGCCCTGGAGGAGGAAATAGCAACCCACTCCAGAATCCTTGCTAGGAGAATTCCATGGACAGAAGAGCCTGATGGGCTACAGTCCATGGAGTCATAAAGAGTCAGACACAACTGAGCCTTTGAATACATTCAGCATATTGGCAGCCTAAATAATTTAGACAAAGGATCGTTTCCCTAAATAGAGCTATAGTCAGAGATATCTACAAAAAAATACACGCAAGCTGTGGTGGAAGAAAACTCATTGAGGCTTAGAGATCAGAGTCTACTCTGTGTCTGCATGTGTCTCTGCATGCCCAACAAATATTTATGTATAAAACACTAGCTTTTCCTTCTCCAGTGTGAATTGTCTTCCTGCCTTTTGAAGTCCTAAACCACTATCCCCAACATTTTCCTTTGTCTTTAACTGATGATGATATTTAAACTCAGGGTTTTGACTATTTTGACAAGTCATTTAGTTTTCCTAGGTCTCTCCCACGTATACCTGTTATTGCAATTTTGTTTGATTTTCTCTTTTTACTCTGTCTCATATTAACTTAATTAACAGCCATGAAAACCTAGAATTGTAGAGGAAATCTGTTCCTCCCTGACAACATAATCTAAAGCTTCAGTGAGTCAAAATCCTTTTTCTGGTCTTGCCTTCATGTTGATGACTGACCAATCAGGGCCATGGTTGGTGAAGGCTGGGATAGCTGTGTTTCTGGTGAATTGGAGGTTCTTGATGTCTCATCACAGAAAGAATTCAGTGAGACAACGTCATAGATAAGAAGTAGATTTATTTAGAGAAAAATACACTCTGCAGACAGTTTGGGCCATCTCAGAAGATGAGAGAGAACCTGATTATTTTTCATGGGCTGAATAATTTCATAGGTTAATCAGTGGGAGGATTATTTAAATTACTTTGGAGAATTGGACCACTATCCACTTTTTTACCTTTGAAGGTTGGCCTCAGAACTGTCAAGGCATTGGTGGGTGTGTCATTTAGCCTCCAAATATATTACAATGAGTATATTACAAGGTTCAAGGTCTACTGGAAGTCAAATCTTCTGACTAGTTGTTTTTAACCAGTTTTTGTCATGTCCTATAACCAAGTTATTCTTTAAATCATTGTGCCTTGCCCCCTTCCCTCATCTTTCAGATTTATATGGCTCTAAATTTGTAGTGCAGATTCAAGGATATCTTTAACATGCTGCATCTATGTAAATATCAGACTAAACATAAAAAAACTGATCCTTTTTGCAATTAAAAATGAATTTTGGAGACTTTTTATAGTCACCGTGGAAAGGAAAATTAAGGTAATTTGTTTTAGATCAGATCAGATCAGTCGCTCAGTCATGTCTGACTCTTTGCGACCCCATGAATTGCAGCACGCCGGGCCTCCCTGTCCATCATCAACTCCCGGAGTTCACTCAGACTCACGTCCATCGAGTCAGTGATGCCATCCAGCCATCTCATCCTCTGTCGTCCCCTTCTCCTCTTGCCCCCAATCCCTCCCAGCATCAGAGTCTTTTCCAATGAGTCAACTCTTCGCATGAGGTGGCCAAAGTACTGGAGTTTCAGCTTTAGCATCATTCCTTCCAAAGAAATCCCAGGGCTGATCTCCTTCAGAATGGGCTGGTTGGATCTCCTTGCAGTCCAAGGGACTCTCAAGAGTCTTCTCCAACACCACAGTTCAAAAGCATCAATTCTTCAGTGCTCAGCCTTCTTCACAGTCCAACTCTCACATCCATACATGACCACAGGAAAAACCATAGCCTTGACTAGATGAACCTTTGTTGGCAAAGTAATATCTCTGCTTTTCAATATGCTATCGAGGTTGGACATAACTTTCCTTCCAAGGAGTAAGCGTCTTTTAATTTCATGGCTGCAATCACAATCTGCAGTGATTTTGGAGCCCAGAAAAATAAAGTCTGACACTGTTTCCACTGTTTCCCCATCTATTTACCATGAAGTGATGGGACCGGATGCCATGATCTTCGTTTTCTGAA
>NW_011494930.1:761418-777674 GCF_000754665.1 Bison bison bison
TGATCTTCGTTTTCTGAATGTTGAGCTTTAAGCCAACTTTTTCACTCTCCACTTTCACTTTCGTCAAGAGGCTTTTTAGTTCCTCTTCACTTTCTGCTATAAGGGTGGTGTCATCTGCATATCTGAGGTTATTGATATTTCTCCTGGCATCTTGTTTCCAGCTTGTGTTTCTTCCAGTCCAGCGTTTCTCATGATGTACTCTGCATATAAGTTAAATGAACAGGGTGACAATATACAGCCTTGACGTACTCCTTTTCCTATTTGGAACCAGTCTGTTGTTCCATGTCCAGTTCTGACTGTTGCTTATTTAAGTGCCCAGATTTAAAGTTCCTTATTACTTTCAGACTTTTGTTGGATTTATATGTCTATAGTCATTCAGTGGGAAAAAAAAAAATTAACCAATAAGATTTGGTCTTACTACCTTGTAGAATAATAACCAGCTTTGTATTTAACCTAGCTGCCTTACTCTACCACTTTTTATTAGTTACCAATGCATTCTTAGCACTTCATATGATCTTTGAACCAACTTTAATATTTGACTGGTTTCCTCACTAATTAATAGTGAGGAATAAACTTTTTGACACACATTCATTGTATGTTTATGTGATGATGTTTTTCAACTTTGAAAATTATCCTTTAACAAAAATGAAAGCACATGACTATTTTCCCCTAGAGGAACTTTATATTTCTTATTCATATATATATATATATATATACACACACACACACACACACACATATATATATGCTATGCTATGCTAAGTCACTTCAGTCGTGTCCGACTTTGTGCGACCCCATAGACAGCAGCCCACCAGGCCCCCCAATCCCTGGGATTCTCCAGGCAAGAACAATAGAACTGAGTGTGAAAATTTATCTTTATTCAATAAATATTAATTGAATGTATAAATGCACAGATAAATAAATATTAATATTTGTAGCTAGATTAAAGCTAAAAATGCACATTGTATTCAAGCTTAAGAGTGTTCTTAAATAATATTATTATAGTATAGATGGTTTCTGATAGAACTATAAAACATGAAATTATATGTTTCTTTATCCCTTTGTTTTCTATGACACTTCCTTTTTCTAAAACATGGCCACAATGAGAAATTCATCCCTCAGTGCCCATAAGCGGAATGCAAATTTCAAGACACGAAATCCTTGGATTCAAACCCTGTTTCATCTAACTTTTCTAAAAGGTCAGTGATCTCTCTAGACATTAAATTTATCTTCTCCAGTTTGAGTATAAAATTATCTGCCTTGAAGTATTATAGTGAAGAAAAAGTAAGATTGTATTTATATCTATATCACCTATATCTCTCTATTGCTCTATCTATATATAAAACATAGTAACTAGAATATGGGATATCACCAAATAATAAAGTTCTTCTCTATTATTTATAATTCCCTCTTGATGACCCACAACCCAGGGCCATGGATTCTCCTGAGTAATACAACATGGCTTGTTATCATATATCTGTCAATTTGAGACAACTATTTAATCACGCTAGATCTAAATTTTGTCAAATTCAAAATGAGGGAAGTGAAGTAGAGGTACACCATTCAAAGGATGGCCCAGGGACCAACAGCCTTGGCATTGTATGGACATTTATTTTATGTCCCATTTTATCACCACATTTGAACTACTGAATCAAAGGTAGCATTTTATAAGATCTTCAGATTATTCATAGGAATATTAAATTTTAAGCAACTCAAACTAAATTACTCTAAGCTGTCTTTCTGCTCTCAATTTTGAAAATTAAAAAAAAATAAGAATACTTTTAAAAAATCCCTATTATTGTATTAGGAAGAGTTAACACTTTAAATTTTTTAGTTTTATACCATCTCAATTATCAGTTACTAAGTTACAAACTGCTACAAAGCTTGGTGGAATGAAAACAACTAGTAAGAAATTCAGATAGAACACAGCAGGGATTCCTTGTATCTACTCTACAATGTCTGGGGACTTTGCTCAAAAGACTTTAACTACTTGGGGTTGCCTAAATAGCAAGGGAATGAAATTATTTACAGGGTTTTTCACACACAAAACTAGCACCTGAACTGGGATGTCTAGAAGGTTAGGCATATATAAACTGTAGATTAGAATGTCTACATGAAGTCTACCAAGAAACTTGAGCTTCTCAGAGTATTTAGGCCTTAGGATGGTAATACTTCTGACATGACATCTTAGGAGTTCAAGAGAAAATGTTGTTTTGAATCCAAGACAGAAACGTTACCTTCGTTCTCAGTGTATTTGACTACTCGAAACACTGCCAGATGTGTCCAGTTTCAAGGAAAGTATGGATCCTATATTTTCATAGAGAGGTGTCAAGGAATTAGCAGCCACGTTTTTAACTCTGCACACAAAGTTCTTTGCATTTACAAAAAACCTTTGCAAAACTTCCATTAAACTGAGTCCTCAGAATAATGAGTAGATGATGGCTAAAATTTTGCGGAAAGTGTCATCAGCAAAATGACAGAATAGGAAGTTTCAGCTCTTATTTCCAAACACAAGTACAAGTCAAGGGGCTAAAATACTTTATGAAAGTTCCAGAATTCAGTTAATAAACTATATTAATGCCAATGGAGTGAAGAACTAAAGTCCCCTGTCTTTCAGTGAGCTCCCTAATGTGTTGGCCTCTATCTATGCTATGCTATGCTATCCTAACTCGCTTCAGTCGTGTCCAACTCTGTGCGACCCCATAGACGGCAGCCCACCAGGCTCCCCCGTCCCTGGGATTCTCCAGGCAAGAATACTGGAGCGGGTTGCCATTTCCTTCTCAAAAAAAAAAAAAGTTTGATATGAATTCCTTGGATGTCTAGGAACAAAGAAAAGGGAATAGGAGAGCTTGCTACAGTAAAATAATCTTGAGAAAGAAGAACAAAGCTGGAAATATCAAGCTTTCTGATTTCATATCATACTATAAAGGTGTAGTAATTAAAACAGTATATGGCATTGCATTAAAAGCAGACATATAGACCAATAGGACAGAATATAGCCCTGAAATACTCATGAATATATGACTAGTGGCTCATCAATAAGTGAGCCAAGAATATATAATGAGGGAAAAATGATCTCTTCAATAAATAGTACTGGGAAAACTCAATAGCGACATGGCAAAGAACAAAATTGAATTCCTATTTTACACCATACCCAAAAATAAACTTTAAAAGTATTAAATATTTAAATGTAACTATAAAATGTAGCTATCTGAAACTATAAAACTCCTAGAAGACAACTCAGAGGGAAAGCTTCATGACATCAGGCTTAGCAATAATCCTTTGAATATGATACAAAAGCATAAGCAACAAAAGCAAAATGAGATTGTATCAAATTAAAAAGCTCTGCACAGCAAAGGGAATCAATGGAGTGAAAATGTAATCTAAGTAAAAGAAGAAATTATTTGCTAGACATATATTTAAAAAAAGTTATTATCTAAAATATATATTTTTAAAAAGCACATGCAATTCAATACCAAATAATAATAATCCAGTTAAAAACTTCCAAACTGTTCTCCACAGTGACTGTCATATGATCCTGTAATCCCACTTCTGGGCATATACCCAGAGAAAAACATGCTCCTAAAGGATAAATGAACCCCAGTGTTCACTACAGTACTGTTTACAAATAGCCATGACATGAAAGCAACCTAAATGTCCATCAAGAGAGGAATAGATAAAGAAGATGTGATACATGTATACAATGGAATATTTGTCAACCATTAGAAAATAAAACAATGCCATTTGCACCAACATGGATGGACCTAGAGATTGTCATACTAAGTGAGGTGAGTCAAAGAGATATATCATATGATATCACTTATAAGCCAAATCTAAAAAGAAATCATACAAATTAACTTATTTATAAAACAGAAACAGACTCCCAGACTTAGAGAACAAATTTATGGTTACCAGGGCATAAGGGTGTGGGGAAGGGAGAATTAGGGAGTTTGGGATTGACATATACACACTGCTATATTTAAAATGGATAATCAACAAGGGCCTACTGTGTGGCACAGGAAATTTCAATGTTGTTTGGTAGCCTGGATGAGAGGAAATAGAATGGGGGAAAATGGATATATGCCTATATATGGCTGAGTTGCTTTGCTGTACACCTGAAACTATCATAACATTGTTACTCTGCTATACTCCAATCTCTGATGGCTCAGGTAGTAAAGTACCCATCTGCAATGTAGGAGTCCTGAGTTTGATCCCTGGATTGGGAAGATCCTCTGGAAGAGGGCATGGCAAGCCACTCAAATATTCTTGCCTAGAGAATCCCCATGGACAGAGGAGCCTAGTGGGATACAGTCTATGGGGTCACAAAGAGTAGGACATGACTAAGTGACTAAGCACCCACATACTCCAATCTAAAATAAAAAAAAAATTAAAGAAAATGACCCAGTCAACAAATAGACTGCACACTTGCATATATATTTATTGAAAGAAGACCAAATGGCCAACAGGGAGGTGAAAACATAAAAGATGTTCAACATTACTAGTCATCAGGAAAAATAAGTAAAAACTGTAATGAGCTATCTCTTCATACATTTTAGGAAGGCTATTATAAATATACATAAACTGTGGGAAATTCTGAAAGAGATGGGAATACCAGACCACCTGACCTGCCTTTTGAGAAATCTGTGTGCAGGTCAGGAAGCAACAGTTAGAACTGGACATGGAATAACAGACTGGTTCAAAATAGAAAAAGGAGTACATCAAGGCTGTATATTGTGATCCTGCTTATTTAATTTATATGCAGAATACATCATGAGAAACGCTGGACTGGAAGAAACACGAGCTGGAATCAAGATTGCTGGGAGAAATATCTATAACCTCAGATATGCAGATGACACCACCCTTATGGCAGAAAGTGAAGAGGAACTAAAAAACCTCTTGACGAAAGTGAAAATGGAGAGTGAAAAAGTTGGCTTAAAGCTCAACATTCAGAAAACGAAGATCATGGCATCTGGTCCCATCACTTCATGGGAAATAGATGGGGAAACAGTGGAAACAGTGTCAGACTGTATTTTTCTGGGCTCCAAAATCACTGCAGATGGTGACTGCAGCCATGAAATTAAAAGACGCTTACTCCTTGGAAGGAAAGTTATGTCCAACCTAGATAGCATATTGAAAAGCAGAGACATTACTGTGCCAACAAAGGTTCATCTAGTCAAGGCTATGGTTTTTCCTGTGGTCATGTATGGATGTGAGAGTTGGACTGTGAAGAAGGCTGAGCACCAAAGAATTGATGCTTTTGAACTGTGGTGTTGGAGAAGACTCTTGAGAGTCCCTTGGACTGCAAGGAGATCCAACCAGTCCATTCTGAAGGAGATCAGCCCTGGGATTTTTTGGAAGGAATGATGCTAAAGCTGAAACTCCAGTACTTTGGCCACCTCATGCGAAGTGTTGACTCATTGGTAAAGACTCTGATGCTGGGAGGGATTGAGGGCAGGAGAAGAAGGGGACGACAGAGGATGAGATGGCTGGATGGCATCACTGACTCGATGGACGTGAGTCTGAGTGAACTCCAGGAGTTGGTGATGGACAGGGAGGCCTGGCGTGCTGCGATTCATGGGATCGCAAGGAGTCAGACACAACCGAGTGACTGATCTGATCTGATCTGATCTGATATTATATACATATATGTATATAATACATATATCATTGGAGGAGGAAATGGCAACCCACTCCAGTGTTCTTGCCTGGAGAATCCCAGGGATGGGAGAGCCTGGTGGGCTATCCTCTCTGGGGTCGCACAGAGTCGGACACGACTGAAGCAACTTAGCAGCAGTAGAGAAGTAATTTTAATAAAATTTTTCTCAATCAAGAATTTCACTTCTTTAAATCAGGTTTCCAATAAATTTTATTTATATTTTTAATATTTTACTTTTGAACCTATTAATAAATATTGCAAATATATGATGTTAAGTTGTAGGAAAATAGCTGAAAACTTAGTTTATGCATCTTTCTACAGCAATTATATATATATATATACCTCAATATTTCCCTTCAGAAAAATCTAAAACATCTCAAAACTTTTCTCCTCACAAACGTAAGTGCCTAATACCTTCCATGTCTGATTTTGTGCATTAAAAGCAGGTTATTCAACTGAAGCAAATCCACAGCTATGTTAATTTCTTGGAGGAAAAAAAGTCTGTTCAAGAAGATAAACCATTTCCTATTTTTCCTTTTTCAGATCAAAGGAAAATATACCTTTTTTTATTTATGAAAGCTTGTATGAGAGGAAGAATTATAACCACATACTGTAAACTTCATATTAAATCATAGAGATTTGAGAAGAAAACAGTCAAATTTTTCCACTGCTTACATTAGCATTTCTACTCTTTGTATTTAAATATTTTTGCTAATGAGTGAGAAAATAGTTTGAGGTATATATAGCAGGATTCTGAAAGAACAAAAAAGATGGAGAAAAAACAATAATTTCTGGAAGAGCTGTCAGAAAATACTGGCACCCATTATCATAGGAGCAAACATTTTAGTAGAGACATAATAGATTATTAGCCTTATTTTAATTTTAACGTAGCTCTATCTGTTTTCAAGGTGATTTACAATCATGATGTGATTAATTCTAAAAAAATTCTCAAGATTCCAAATATGTAAATATTATTTGTTAGCAATGATATGCTGGTAGAACTTGTCCTTGAATTTCTACTTCTAAAGTAGAAATTTTTGTATTTGCAAATTCAAAAGCATATTTGCTCAAACATTAATCATAAGTGCTTATAGGAAAGTAAAAAACAAACCAAGAAAATTATGTTTAAGTTTTCAGCACACATTCTTTTTTAGACTTACTAATTTGGTAGAAATGTATTGAACATTGTGCTAGGAAACAAAACACTAAATAGATTATTTAAAATCTTTTGCTAATAATTTTACATAAAATTCAGAAAAACAACAAACTGTCAAAAATTCTTAAAGAGATGGGAGTAATAGAACATCTTATCTGTTTCCTGAGAAACCTATATAGGATCAAGAAACAACAGTTAGAACAGGACATAGAACAACAGACTGGTACAAAATTGAGAAAGGAGTATGACAAGGTTGTATATTGTCACCATGCTTATTTAACTTATATGCAGAGTACATCATGTGAAATTCTGGGGTGGAGGAATCACAAGCTGTAATCAAGAAGGCTGAGAGAAGTATCAGCTTCAGATATGCAGATGATACTATTCTAATGACAGAAGGTGAAGAGAAACTAAAGAGCCTCTTGAGGAGAAGGAAAGAAGAGAATGAAAGATCTGGTTTAAAACTCAACTTTCAAAAGACTAAGATCATGGCATCTTGTGCCATCACTTCATGGCAAATAGATGGGGAAGCAATGGAAACAGTGACAGATTTTATTTTCTTGTGCCCCAAAATCGCTGTGGATGGTGACTGCAACCATGAAATGAAAAGACATTTGCTTCTTGGAAGAAAAGCTATGACCAACCTAGCTGCTGCTGCTGCTGCTAAGTCACTTCAGTCATGTCCAACTCTGTGTGACCCCATGGACTGCAGCCTACCAGGCTCCTCCGACCAACCTAGACAGGATATTAAAAAGAAGAGACATTACTTTGCCAACAAAGGTCCATCTAGTCAAAACTATGGTTTGTCCAGTAGTCATATATGGATGTGAGAGCTGGACCATAAAGAAGACTGAGCAACAAAGAACTGATGTTTTCATATTGTGGTTCTGTTTAAGACTCTTGAGAGTCCCTTGGACTGCAAGGAGATCAAAACAGTTAATCTGATACTAAGATTGAAGAACTGATGCTAAGGCTGAAGCTCCAATTCTTTGGTCATCTGATGTAAACAGCTGACTCATTGGAAAAGACCCTGATGCTGGAAAATATTGAAGGCAAAAGGAGAAGGGGGCATCAGAGGATTAGATGGTTGGATGGAATCACTGAATCAATGGATTGGAGTTTGACCAAGCTCCAGGAGATGGTGAAGAACAAAGTTTCCTGGTATGTTACAATCCATGGGGTCACAAAGGGGCAGACAGGAATTAGCAACTGAACAATAGCAACAGAAAAACAGAAGAATTATAAGGAGTGAAAAATAACATTATATACATATGTAGTAAAACAAATTATTTTTTGTTCAATATATTACTTATTGGTAAAGGTAATTTGTGCTTTTTTTTTTAGTATTAAAGTATACACAGAAAAATATATATCTTTTTTGACTTACCATGAGGTGGATTATCTCCCCAAAAACCAAATGTAAGTTGAAAATGTCGTAAGTTGAAAATATATTTAATACAGCTAACCCACTGAACATCATATCTTAGCCTAGACTACTTTAGAGGTTCTAAGAACACTTACATTAGCCTACAGTTGTTCAAAATTATCTCATACAAAGCCTATTTTATACCAAAGTGCTGAATATCTTGCATACTTTATTGAATATTGCACTGAAAGTGAGAAACATAATGGTTGTTTACCCTCATGGTTACATGGCTAGCTGGGAGATGCAGCTCCCTGATTCCATCCAGGATCATGAGATATCATCATGCCACATTTACCACTAGTCTAGGAAAGACAAAAATTCAAATTACAATTTCTTCTGAATATGTATTGCTTTTGCACCATCACAAAATTGAAAAAAAAATGAGTTGAACCATCATCAATTGTGATTTTCTGTAACAATTTTAATGGAAATTGGAAATAGCTAATGACATGGAAAAAACAAAAAAAATTAGTTTATATTGTAGCTCAGTTTTAGTTATAAATAAATGGAAAGAAATGAGTTAAATACCAAATGCATTTGAGGGCACAGAGTGTATTCCCATGTATGTTTATGGAACAAAGAAAAGCATGGATGGAGAGTAAAAAGTTACAGTCACTACATATGAGAGTTGTGGTAGCTTGTTTCCAATATGATGAAGTTGAAGTGAAAGTGTCTGACTCTTTGTGATTCCCAGGGACTATAAGTCCATGGAATTCTCCAAGCCAAAATACTGGACTAGTTAGCTGTTACCTTCTCCAGAGGATCGTCTCAATCCAGGGATTGAACCCAGGTCTCCCACATTGCAGGTGGATTTTTTTACCAGTTGATCCATGAAGGAAGCCCTGTGTCCAACATGCTACCATTTATTTTTACTCCTTCAGTATACACATGCCATCAAATGATGACATCTATTTCTCCACCCTTTTGATTTGGCCTGGCATGTGATTGCTTGCTCTGAAAAATCATATATGGTGGAAATGACTCTAATCTTCTCTAGGATTCACCAATGTGAGTACTGGTATTTTCCCCCAAGCTGTCTTTTCTCTTCTTTTCTTTGCTTCTTTTTATTTTTTCTTCTACATTTACTGAGATACAGAATTGGCATTCAGAAGTGTATAAGTTTAAGGTATACAGCATAATGATTTGGCTTCTGTATATCATGAAATTGTTACCACAAGTTAAGTTTAGTGAATATCCATCATCTTGTATAGATACATAATCAAAGAAATAGAAAAAAAAATTTTCCTTGTGATGAGAACTCTTAAAGTTTACTCTCTTAATAACTTTTGTATTAAAATACAGCAGTGTTAACTATATTTACCATGTTGTTCATCACATCCCCAGAACATATTTACCTTATATTTGGCTTGAAAATTTTTTAGGATGACATTGATGAAATTTTATTTTGATTAATGAAGACCATTCTGATTATATTCAGAAAGTTGTATAGCATTTGTGACAATTTACAAAGTACTTTATTGTACAAAAATCACTTGAGCCTTAAAATAACTGTGATGTAGGCATATGCGTTATATGACTTTCAAAAGCAAATATCCATTGCTCTCTCTTATCCCTCTACATCCTGAGCAAAATTGATTGCCTCTTTTCTTAGCTGCACATTATCCTCCTAGCTGTTTTGTAATGCTTTTCTTTAGAACTCAGCAGCCATGTAAAAAATGAGACTATATGGATATCACCAAGCTCTTAGCAGCACAACTGGAGATTATAACACTATGTGTTGAGAGGTGGAGAAGTATCGAAGTACCAGTCACATGAATGAAAAACTATATTGTATATTCCACCCTGGAGGCTAATTCCAATGTCTGCAATTTTGGGCATTGTCTGACTTCAATTGCTTGTGAGATATTAAGCTAGACCTATTCCTAAACTCATTCAATCTAAAGGTCAAAGAGAAATATTAATTATTGTTATTTTAAGCCAGTAAGTTTTCATGAGGTTTGTTACTAAGAAATAGATAACTAAAACAGAGGCCTGTTCCTGTTAAAAAGTAACCTGAAACTTTGATAAACTATTCAGACTAACCCAGTTTAGTACAGTCTCTCAGTTATGTCCAACTCTTTGCAACCTCATGGACCAAAGCACGCAGGCTTCCCTGTCTATCACAAAGTCCAGGAGCTTGCTAAAATTCATGTTCATCGAGTTGGTAATGCCATCCAACCATTTCATCCTCTGTCATCCCCTTCTCCTCCTTCCTCCCATCTTTCCCAGCATCAGGGTCTTTTCTAAAGAGTCAGTTCTTCACATCAGGTGGCCAAAGTATTGAAGCTCCAGCTTCAGCATCAGTCCTTCCAATGAATATTCAGGACTGATTTCCTCTAGGATGGACTGGTTTGATCTCCTTACAGTCCAAAGGACACTCAAGAGTCTTCTCCGACACTAATTCTTCAGTGCTCAGCTTTATGATCCAACTCTCACATCCCTACGTGACTGCTGGGAAAACCTTAGCTTTGTCTAGATGGATCTTTGTTGGCAAATTAACGTCTCTGCTTTTTAACATGCTGTCTAGGTTGGTCATAGCTTTTCTTCCAAGGGGCAAGCGTTTTTAAATTTCATGGCTGAAGTCACCATCTGCAGTGATTTTGGAGCCCAAGAAAATAAAGCCCATGTGTTTGTATTTGCATAATACACAACCCATAGGATCTGCCCCCTAACACATAGACATGTGTTAGGGGAGACATGTGTTCTCCTGAGGGGAGAAGGGAAAATCCATTGAAAAGTAGAAAATTATGTCAGGCATAATAAAGGACAGGATGACAACAGTTAAAAATAGTGTTAGTGGTAAGAGAAAACATCCTTTTAGTTGAGAACAACTTAAGGCATAGATTAATCAAATGTGGAAATGAGGAGTATATAAAACTTAAAAGGATTAGCATTGGAAATTACAGGGATCGGCCAACAAGACTAATGAATTTCCCTAATGTCAGTCCCTAAAAAAGGCAGTCTTTTTTTTTTTTTTCAAAGCATATTGTCTGTTATTTCTAGATGTAGCTTGGTAGAAATAAAAGGAAAAAATGTTGGGCCACAGAACAGTGCAAATATTCTTGAAAGTGAAAATTGCCCAGTGGTGTTCAGCTCTTTGTGACCCCATGGACTCTACAGTCTACGGAATTCTCCAGGCCAGATCACTGGAGTGGGTAGCCTTTTCCTTCTCCAGGGTATCTTCCCAACCCAGAAATAAAACCCAGGTCTCCTGCATTGCAGGTGGGTTCTTTACCAGCTGGGCCACCAAGAAAGCCCAAGAATACTGGAATGGGTAGCCTATCCCTTCTCCAGGAGATCTTCTCAACTCAAGAATCGAACCAGGGTCTCCTGCATTGCAAGCAAATTCTTTACAAACTGAGGTATCAGGGAAGTCCTGCAAATATTTTTACCCTCAGAAAAGGGTGGTTGGTTAGGAGCAGTGGTGCTATATTGAAGATGGGAGAGTAGCCCGTTCTGACAAAAAAGATATGACATTACATACAATTTGCTCTTGCAACTCCTAAGGCCTACCTGTATATTTTACAACTCATTAAATTTTACTCTTGCAGAAAAGTTACAATAGAGTCTAAATCTTAGTTTTTCTAAGCATATTTTAGCCAGGAACATTCTCAGGTACCCAGTAAGCTATATTTACACATCCTTCAAGATAGATGGCACCTTTATTTACTCTGTGAGAATTTCCCAAACTTGCACTATTTCTTGAAAAAAAAATATTACCAATAATTTGTCTCCTTCCCATTGCCATCCATATGTCTACTGCCATTGACTTTTGTAATTATTCCCTTTATTTACAGTGGAAGGGAGTGAGTCCTTGTGGTCTATGGGTATCACACAAATAATACAAAATACTATATCTCACAATAATAGCTACCTTTACTCAACAGATATTAAATAGATTCACAAAGACAAATTTGCTTAATTTTCAGAAGTCTATGAGTAAGCATAAAAGTACCATGTTATTTGCACTTACCAGTAGTAGTGTATTGTTTACTATATTGTTTACAACTAAAATGATAATGGTAATAGTAACAAGTAGCTTATCCAAAGATACAGATGTTGACTGTGTTAGGATTGAAATCCAAACAGTCTAACTCTTTCCTTTTACTGGTGGCTCAGACAGTAAATAATTCACCTGCAATGCAGGAAATCCAAGTCTTATCCCTA
The DNA here is from genome assembly GCF_000754665.1 of Bison bison bison. Classification (NCBI taxonomy): domain Eukaryota; kingdom Metazoa; phylum Chordata; class Mammalia; order Artiodactyla; family Bovidae; genus Bison; species Bison bison. The sequence continues at coordinate 773,824 of NW_011494930.1, forward strand.
AGTCAGGAAGATCCCCTGGAGAAGGAAAAGGCAACCCACTCCAATATTCTTGCCAGGGAAATTCCATGAACAGAGGATCCTGGCTAGCTCCTCCATGGGGTCACAGAGAGTTGAACAAAACTGAGCAACTAATACACTTCATGTAACTCTAGAATACACTAAGTGTAACAATTAATAGAAGGTCAGAGCATTGACCTTTTATGTTCTAAAGGCACATAAAGTCCTGAGGGAACTTAGCAGATATTCCTATGAGATTTTGAAATGTCCCATCAATAAGCTCTTTACCACTTAATAGTTTATAAAGGGATACAATTCTGCAAACATACATGTGACCTTGATCCGATTTACAAAGCAAAAAAATGTAAGTAGAAGGAAGCAAAAAGAGGGAAGAGGAGAACTTACTACTTTATGTAGATAGGTTTAATAAGTAAATTTCAGAAACTACGTTAAATTTCACATTCAATTAAATTTGAGGCATTTTGTACAATTCTCCATTTAATATTTGTATAATTCTTGTTCTTTTATTTAAATTTTATATTGAATACTGAGGGACATTGTAGATAAAGAGAAAATTAGCTAAGATGGCATGGTCAGGCTCTCCCACTCCATGGCCTGTAGCTCTTGCCCCACGTTTTGTAAATAATGATTATGTAACAGCTGAGCTCACTTACAGAACTGTGCATGTGCGTCACGAGTTATTGGCTTGGTCAAGGGCTACTTTGTGAGGTATGCCTGTATGAGCTCCACCTGGAAAAGCCCTGAAGGGTTGTGTGCGGTTATGTTGTGTTATGTTATGCCTGCTGCTACAGCTGCTGTGCCACCAGGAGAGAATGCATATGTTTGCAGTTCCTAAGGCTCCTCACATTTTCTTCCAGCCTCTTAGCTGGCACCTTGCCTATCATGGGTTCAGTGAACAGTACAGACAGTGCAATACACCGAGACAATTGGTGTCACTAACAGGATCAGCGATAGCTATTATTTCTTTTTACTAACCTCTGAAATGTTGTTTACTTTTGATGTCACATCTTGGTTTTGATGTCAAAGCTTACATTTAATAGCATATTTGAAATGCAGGACTATCAGGGTTGGTTTCCTGGACACAAAGCACACGTAGTCACACAAGACCCTATGTGTAAAAGTGCCCCAGGCTTGATTAGACATTCTGGTGTCACTGCCTTAAAATTTTTAATAAGAATGAATACAGAGCCAACTATTTTCATTTTGCAATAGGCAGCACAACTGAAACAGTTTTGACTATAATGTTTGGCATAATTATTGATGTATGATTTAGTATGTCAGAATTTGTATTCAAATGTTATGATTTATGGTATATTCTATGGTATATGTCCTTAGCTTCAGTTTGCATTAACTCCTTTCTGGATTCAGTGGCCTGGAAGTTATCACATACGAAAAAGAAGGTGTTTATCACATTCCAGAATCCTTGCAGATCACCATACATATCACATTCTTCAGATGAAACTGACTAGTTCAACAGATGGAACTACTAATTTGAAGGCAACAAACATACGGTATTTCTCACTGTCCCTCATTATAAGAGACAAATCTCATTTTAGACCCAAGTGTAACTCCATCCCACACAGACCCGATGTTATCTGACATTTATTATGGCAAACTATTTACATCAGAAATGCTACATTATGAAAATAAGGCTACAGAATATTTTATTTATGCTGAGATATTAATCATGTAACTTTAAACCTCCTACATCACCCTCTTTATGTGCTCTTCATTCTGTTTCTTTACCTTATATTCTTCCTGCTCTTTAGTCTTGGACATTTGAGAAATTTAAAGTAACATATTACATCAGCATTTATAATAAAATTTTGCCAAAGTATACATGATAACCTATAACAGAAGGAATATCACATATTGTAAAAGAGCTATATTTTTAAAGTAGTGACTATAAAACCAGTAGTGAAATCTCCAGTGAAACTAGTTTAATGAGATTTTAAAACATAGTGTTGCCTAATTTTTTTAATGATTTGTTCTGAAATAGATATTTGAACTTTTGGAAAATAATGTGTGTTTTTAGCTAAAATGTTGACAACAGAAGTTCCAAATCACTGAAATGCTCAATAGGCCTATCTCCTATTTACCTATGTGTTTATCTTCTATGTATTGATATTTCCCTTTCTTTTTTCCTTCCGTCCTTCCTTATTTTCCTCTGTTTTAATGATATTTTTTATTCTGTTTCTTGGAGAAAAACTGAACAGCTTTGAGGAGGATTATCATAAGATGACTTGTGTTTATCTTGTCTCTGTCTTTACAGAGACATTTTATTGTTATTAAGATATTTAATGATTGAAGCAAAATTCATAACAATAATTGTAAAGAAAATTAGGAGACAGAAGAGAGTTAACTCCACATGAATTCAGAGAACAAAATACTATTATATTTACCTACATGTCCATTTTTATACCATTTTCATACTGTTTTGATGGAAAATAGAAATCTAAAAGTAAAACCATTTAAGTCATCCATTTGAATATTATTCGTTTCATTTGGTGGCTCCTAAGTCTTTATGAGTTTCTACATAGATTTTAGAATTTGTTTGTCAGTTTTGAAAACAAAACCTAATGGCATTATGAGCTTTATTTGGCAGGAATTGAGCTATTTCAAATCCTGGAAAATGATGCTGTGAAAATGCTGCACTTAATATGCCAGCAAATTTGGAAAACTCAGAAGTGGCCACAGGACTGGAAAAGGTCAGTTTTAATTCCAATCCCAAAGAAAGGCAATGCCAAAGGATGCTCAAACGACTGTACAATTGCAGTCATCTCACATGCTAGTAAAGTAATGCTCATTAGTCACCAAGCCAGGCTTAGGCAATACATGAACCGTGAACTTCCAGATGTTCAAGCTGGTTTTAGAAAAGGCAGAGGAACCAGAGATCAAATTACCAACATCCGCTGGATCATCAAAAAAGTAAGAGAGTTCCAGAAAAACATCTCTTTCTGCTTTATTGACTATGTCAATGCCTTTGACTGTGTGGATCACATTAAACTGTGGAAAATTCTGGAAGAGATGGGAATACTAGACCACCTGACCTGCCTTTTGAGAAACCTATATGCAGGACAGTAAGCAATAGTTAGAACTGGACATGGAACAACAGACTGGTTCCAAATAGTTAAAGGAATATGTCAAGGCTGTATATTGTCACCCTGCTTATTTAACTTATATGCAGAGTACATCATGAGAAATGTTGGGCTGGAAGATGCACAAGCTGGAATCAAGATTGCCGGGAGAAATATCAGTAAGCTCAGATATGCACATAACACCACCCTTATGGCAGAAAGTGAAGAGGAACTAAAAAGCCTCTTGATGAAAGTGAAAATGGAGAGTGAAAAAGTTGGTTTAAAGCTCAACATTCAGAAAACTAAGGACATGGCATCTGGTCCCATCACTTCATGGGAAATAGATGGGGAAACAGTGGAAACAGTGTCAGACTTTATTTTTGGGGGCTCCAAAATCACTACAGATCATGACTGCAGCCATGAAATTAAAAGACGCTTACTCCTTGGAAGGAAAGTTATGACCAACCTCGATAGCATATTCAAAATCAGAGAGATTATTTTGCCAACAAAGGTCCGTCTAGTCAAGGCTATGGTTTTTCCTGTGGTCATGTATGGATGTGAGAGTCGGACTGTGAAGAAAGCTGAGTGCCAAAGAATTGATGCTTTTGAACTGTGGTGTTGGAGAAGACTCTTGAGATTCCTTTGGACTGCAAGGAGATCCAACCAGTCCATTCTAAAGGAGATCAGTCCTGGATGTTCTTTGGAAGGACTGATGTTAAAGCTGAAACTCCAATACTTTGGCCACCTCATGTGAAG
>NW_011494930.1:777774-782714 GCF_000754665.1 Bison bison bison
TGTTAAAGCTGAAACTCCAATACTTTGGCCACCTCATGTGAAGAGTTGATTCATTGGAAAAGACTCTGATGCTGGGAGGGATTGAGGGCAGGAGGAGAAGGGGACGACAGAGGATGAGATGGCTGGATGTCATCACCGACTCAATGGACATGAGTTTGAGCGAACTCCGGGAGGTGGTGATGGACCAGGAGGCCTGTTTTTATGTTGTGTTCTCATCTATTTTATCTTACATAATCATAATCAAGTTTTCATTTCATATGTTAAACACTTCAATTCAGAAGTCAGTTTGATGTTTATATCACCAAATTTTCTCATTATGTTCATTTTTTTTCTTTTCCTCATTGAACAAAACTGTTTTAATGATATTACTGACTCTATTGTCTCTCTCATGACTGTATTTATTGCTGTTACATAAAATTTCTTTAATATTTTTAATATATTTTAGAATGATGTTATTATATTTTGCTAATGGTTTTACTGGATGATAGCCATGGTAAATATGATGTTGAGTATCTGTATTACCAACTTTCCATTTTGATCAATGAACAATTTACACAAGGACACAATTCAGGTGTCCTTGTATATAGAACAAAGATAAAGAAACAGACAATAGGGGATATTTATTTCTTTCATTTTATAAGAAAATATATTACTAATTATAAATGAATGGAGCATGAATAAAAAGTAAACATTATTATTCTCTAACTGTCTGGCTAAAAAATCAACAGTAAGAGTGCCTAAGAATTGATGCTTTAGAATTTTGGTGCTGGAGTACAGTCTTGAGAGTCCCTTGGACAGAAAGGACATCAAACCAGTCAATCCTAAAGGAAATCAACCTTGAATACTTATTTGAAGGACTGATGCTAAAGCTGAAGCTCCAATACTTTGTCCATATGATGTGAAGAAATAACTCATTAGAAAAGACCCTGATGCTTGGAAAGACTGAAGGCAGGAGAAGAGGAGAACAGCAGAGGATGAGATGGTTGGACAAGATCACCAACTCAATTGACATGAATTTGAGCAAACTCCATGAAGGACAGGGAAGTTTGGTATGCTGCAGTCCATGGGGTCAGAAAGAGTCAGACATGATTTAGTGACTGAACAGCAACAACAAGGAACCAATTTTTCCTTGACGTGTTAAAATTAAAGTAAGAATGAAATATATTTCAGTAAGATATTCACCATTTACAGTTTCTCAAATCTTTAGTACAGAAAGAAATCACAGTACATCATTCAAGATGAACTGCAGTGAAAACTGAAAATCATAAAGATGCAATGACAACACGGGTATGCTTTTGTCCTAGCAGTTTATGGCAATTTTCTGAGTTATCCTCTGGAAAGGATATTTTCTATCATATATTCACATGTTAATTTGGGAGTGGATAAATCGAATTAATATATCAAAAAAACTTTTCCTTACTTGAATTTTAATCATCTCATTTCATGGGGTCTGTATGGTATTTGTCAAATTTAATATTAGAAATACTTTGTTAAAGTAAATTCAAGTAAAATGTTTACAGCAATCACTTCCTTTGGTACTCACCCTAGCTCAGATGGTAAAGAATCTGCCTGCAAAGTGGGAGACCTGAGTCTGATCTCTGTGTTGAGAAGATTCCCCTGGAGAAGGCAAAAGATATGCACTCCATCATTCTTGCCCTGAGAATCCCATGGACAGAGGAGCCTTGACAGTCTATAGGGTCGAAAAGAGTCAAACACGACTGATCAACTAACTTGAATCAGCTGTGTTGAGCCTAGGAATTTTTTTTTTTTTATATCTTCTCATATAGCTCACTATTTTTCTCCATATTACTACTGGCCTAGAGTCTAAAATTTTGTATTTATTTACCACACTATTTATTAAATATAAAGTCAGGTAATTACATAAATATTTTGTTTGTTTTCACTATATCCTACCCCCCCCCAACAAGGTTATCTTGCCATATTAAAGAAATTAGCCAGGCCCCTTAGACATTTGTACCTCAGAAGATGATTCAGTTGTAGGGCCCAAAACAGAAACTCTTCTAAAACAATGTGTTTTCCTCTCAGTTTGGTGGAGGTTGAGGTAGACCTGCATCACATTGAAGGAACTATGATCTTAAGAATAGACAAAGGTAAAACAGGGAGGAAAAAAAAAAAAAAAGAGAGAGAGAGACACTCTAAGATTCAGAGAATTCCATTGTATCCAGAAGAAATGGGACTTTTTGGTCTCCTTCCCTAGTAATACTCAGAGAAGTCATAGTGACAGGTTCTCTATCAAAGTGAAAAATGTGTCCTTGGTTCCCCAAGAGTAAGACCTTGAGCATCAAAACATAAATGGAGAAAGGTGACTATTGGCAGTAAAAACACCAAGAGAAGCAAGAGTCCAGAATCATTATACTTGGTAAGCATTGCTTTATGTTACCAGCATATCCTGGAAGGTCATGAAGTGAAGTGAAGTGAAGTCACTCAGTCATGCCCGAGTCTTTGAGACCCCATGGACAGTAGCCTGCACCAAGCTCCTCCGTCCATGGGATTTTTAGGCAAGAGTACTGGAGTGGGTTTCCATTTCCTTCTCCAGGGAATCTTCCCTACCCAGGGATCGAACCCAGGTCTCCCGCATTGTAGACAGATGCTTTACTATCTGAGCTACCAGGAAAGTCATAGACCTTCATAAAGCAGTGGTGACTTGGAAGTGCTCATAGAGTAAAAAGCATACTAAACCAAAGAATGTATGTGTGGTATGTGTATGGGTTACTTTTCTTGTTCTGCCTGATGTCACAGGTATATGTTACAAGCCATGAGAAAATTAAAAGGTCATAATAATGATTAATTCTACAACTTTTTGCACTTTGATTAGATAAGAAGCAAAGTCAGATTTAATTTGATTTTAATAAAATGAATTATCATGACAAGACTTGTGTATCCCAGTTTATGTAGTAAGATGTGTGATGTGTTGTGAAAAACGCTCTGTTGTGTCTGACTCTTTGTGACCTCATGGATTATATAGTCCATGGAATTCTCCAGGCCAGACTACTGGAGTTAGTAGCCTTTCCCTTCTCCAGGGATCTTCCCAACCCAGGGATCGAACCCAGGTCTCCTGCATTATAGTCAGGTGCTTTGCCATCTGAGCCACCAGGGAAGCCCTTTAAGACTTCTAGTACATCAGGAAGACTGTTGATTGATGATGGATTTTCTGAAGTAGTTCTTGCAACCTGTCATATTATTATCTGATTCAAGTTTGTTTCCTTATATAATTCTTTCCTTTCAGAGCTGGCTTGCACGAGCAATTTTCACATCTATCATTATCACTACAATGATATATTTTGTTCATTGTTTTCCTGAGTGTAATCAGCACATGCTCCATTGCCATACTGAAAAATCTTAAATAAGCCCTTCCTACATAGTGCAAGGTGGTAATTTTTCTCCCTCTTTTTATCATATTAAGAATTTCACAATACCAGAGGTGATTTCGTCTTCTTTCTTCATAAATGTACCAGACTATGGTGGTTTTCACCAGAGGGTTTGGAAATTATTTATATGAAGCGACAGATCTGTATATTCAAGTGTGTATTTGATTAATTACTTTATGCTGAAAGTATTTAAATGTCTGGATAAAGTAAATGTTCCCAAGCAAATATAATATTTTATCATATTTTTCCTCAAGGATATGTAATAATGAGAAAAAGCATCAGCAATTAGTCAGACCTAACACTAAAAGACACAAGCAACATTGTAAGGAAATAAACTGAAAATTTCCAGTATTAAAAACTAATAAGAAAAACTTAAAAATTAATGTTGAAAAGAAAATTAAGAGTCCATTTAAACAATCGTTCTTAGCGTCTCTTGCATTCTTACTATATTTGAGGCCTTTGCTAACCATTATATCTGTATTAATCTATTTAATACTCATCAGATTCTTTTGATAGTAACTATAGATCCTATTAGGCAAGAAAACTATGGTGCAGTGGAATGACTATCAGCTCAACATGACAAATTAATAGGTGGAGAATCCAGGATTCAAACCTAGGCCATCTTACCCAGAGATCCTGTTCTCATTACATCATTGCACTGACTAGTCTATAAGTATGAACAAAGATGTGAAAAATTCTGAATGAATTAGGAAAAATAACAACTAAAAATATTTAAATACTGATCAATATTGTTAAAATAAGTATCTAACAAAAGTCAACATTCTTTTGTGTAATAAACAGTCAAAAAACACACAAACTGTACAAAGCTACCAGAAAAAAAAAAAAAAAACCATTAAATGTAGGAATAAATATGCAGAAATTATTTAAAGTAAATTCACTGACAGATTTTTAATTCAATTTTAATTGTCCTAAAATTACTTCTCAATTTAACATATTTTCAAAGAAAGTTATTTTCAATGCATTATTTAAGCTTATAAGCTATATAAAAGATAACAAGCAAGTGCAAATTGGTGAACACTTTGCTCTAAAGTTCATGGCACATAGATGCAGAAACAGTCGAAACAGTGGCTGACTTTATTTTTCTGGGCTCCAAAATCACTACAGACGGTGATTGCAGCCATGAAATTAAAAGACACTTACTCCTTGGAAGGAAAGTTATGACCAAACTAGACAGCATATTAAAAAGCAGAAACATTACTTTGCCAACAAAGGTCCGTCTAGTCAAGGCTATGGTTTTTCCAGTGGTCATGTATGGATGTGAGAGTTGGACTGTGAAGAAGGCTGAGCGCCAAAGAATTGATGCTTTTGAACTGTGGTGTTGGAGAAGACTCTTGAGGGTCCCCTGGACTGCAAGGAGATCCAACCAGTCTATCCTATAGGAAATCAGTCCTGAATATTCATTGGAAGGACTGATAGTGAAGCTGAAACTCCAATACTTTGGTGACCTGATGTGAAGAACTGACTCATTGGAAAAGACCCTGGTGCTGGGAAAGATTGAAGGCAGGAAGAGAAGGGGATGACAGAGGATGA
>NW_011494930.1:784216-812938 GCF_000754665.1 Bison bison bison
GTAAATCATCTGATAAAAGGAAATTAAAAAATGTAGTCCACAAAGATACAGGAAAAGGTACTTTAAGTGAAATAGTCACAAGCAATGTTTGAGTGGAGTCCTATAGAAAATGAATAAATTACTCATTGAAGACAAGTAGGTAAATATTCTACATGTAGGGAAAAATAGTGTAAAGGATTTGGCCTTTTTTGAGGAATGGAAAACAGGAAAAGGGGAGCAAAGAGAAAAATAAGATTGTATAAATCAATGGGAGTCAGACTATACAGTCTTAAAAGTTAAAGCTAGGAACTGGGATTTTACTCTCAGACTTATCTTCCAGGAGTGAGTGTAACTGGAACAGATAAATAAGTTATTAATAATAGTGTTTGTTGAGTGTTTAGCTTAACATAAGCAAATGAAAATATGTTGGTTTGTTTCTGATAATATATTTCTAAATGTTTTTCTAAGGGTGAGAGAAAGGTAAATTGTAGCTCTAGAGATGTCTGAATCATAAGCAGCTCAGGATAAATGCTGTATCCATTTCTATCTTGTGCTTCTTTTCCTGTGTTTGGTTATGAACTTCTGAAATGAATGCATGGATGGATGAATGAATGAATGATTGAATGAATCAATATATAAACACACAGAAAATGGTAGACTTTTTATTTTTTATTACTATCTTGAAGAAAGCATACATAAATAGCTTTAAATTTAATTTAAATGATGATCAGCAAAAAGACACCTAAACATTTTGATTAGCTTGCCTATCATTTTTTCATATATTATCTATTTTATCTGAATAGGTATTTTGATCTATTTGAAATGCACAAATGAAAGAATGTACATTTTTCATCACTATATGTAACTTTTTAAAAAAATTATCCCATGGAATATAAATGTTATGTAAAAAAGGGAAAAGAAAAATAAAGCAGAATTGGTAATATTTTAAAATCCTACAGGGAATAATTCTTATGAGACTATCTTCTAAAACTCAAATAGAAAGCTTTTATTTTCCATGTCTTTCATAACCTAGTCTCTGATGGACTCCTTTTTTTTTTTTTTTTGCATTTTTATTTTTTGATCTATTTTGCTTAACATTTGAGCAGAGCCTATATAATTCTTGTCTGTGTGCCATGTGTATGTGTGCTTACTCATGTCTCACTATTTGCAACCCCATGGACTGTAATCTGTCAGGCTCCTCTGTCTATGGAGTTTTCCAGGCAAGAATACTCAAGTGGTTTGCCATTTCCTTATCCAGGGGATCTTCCTGACCCAGGGATGGAACTGTGTCTCTTACATCACCTGCACTGGCAGGGAAATTCTTTACCACTGCACCATCTGGGAGTCTTTTAAATGTTTTGTTTTTCCTTTCCTTCATTAATATTAATCTTTGAGCTTGCTTAAATACTCTAATAATTAATTTTTTTAAAAATAAACTTCACTATAAGGCTGCTTTTCCTTTCTTTTCAAGTGCAATTTGAATATAGAAATGGGTAAACTTCCTATTTTCTTACATTATTTATCTCCTGTTCACTACTTGGCTATTCCTCTTTGATCAGCCTATTATTGTTCTATCTTGGACTCTGCATTTCTCCAGTTTCAAATCCAGGTCTTGATTTGCTTCCTTCTTGTAGTTATCCTTTGTCTTGCCCTCCTTTCTCATTATATTTTTAATCTTTGCTATTTTTCTCTATTTTAAATAGAAACCACCTACATGCTCTTCTCCTTTTCAGTTTTCTAAATTTCTTCTTCTGCTGCTGCTGCTGCTGCTAAGTCACTTCAGTCGTGTGCAACTCTGTGTGACCCCATAGAAGGCAGCCCACCAGGATCCCCCGTCCCTGGGATTCTCCAGGCTAGAACACTGGAGTGGGTTGCCATTTCCTTCTCCAATGCATGAAAGTGAAAAGTGAGAGTGAAGTCGCTCAGTCGTGTCTGACCCTCAGCGACGCCATGAACTGCAGCCTTCCAGGCTCCTCCATCCTTGGGATTTTCCAGGTTAGAGTACTAGAGTAGGGTGCCATTGCCTTCTCCGTCTAATATTTCTGGGCTTCTTCAAATTGGAGGAGCCTAGACATTACTTTGCCAACAAAGATCTTTCTAGTCAAAACTATGGTTTTTCCAGTAGTCATGTATGGATGTGAGAGTTGGACTATAAAGAAAGCTTACCGCTGGAGAATTGATGTTTTTGAACTGTGGGGTTGGAGAAGACTCTTGAGAGTCCCTTGGACTGCAAGGAAAACCAACCAATCCATGTTAAATGAAATCAGTCCAGAATATTAATTGGAAGGACTGATGCTGAAGCTGAAACTCCAATACTTTGGCCACCTGATGCGAAGAACTGACTCATTGGAAAAGACCCTGATGCTGGGAAAGACTGAAGGCAGGAAGAGAAGGGGATGACAGAGGATGAGATGGTTGGATATCATCACCAACTTAATGGACATGAGTTTGAGTTAGCTCCAGGAGTTGGTGATGGACAGGGAAGCCGGGTACACTGCAGTCCATGGTGTTGCAAAGAGTCAGACAGGACTGACTGACTGTACTGACGGACTGAGAAAATCTTCTCATGTTCACTTTTTTTTGTTTGTTTTAACTCTAAGCTTTGTTTTTCAAATTTCCAAATTTTTATTCATTTTAATCTTTTCACATTGCAAGCTTGAAATATATTTTTATTAACCTAGATTTGAAGTAAGGAGAAACTTGACAGTAGTTTCTCTGTGTCAGATACTTTTAGGTATTTTATATACCATTTTAGCTTAACAACTATATGAAGTAATTTTATTATTAGATCAATTTTCAGGAAGTAAATACTAAAGCACACAAAGGTTGGGTAACTTCCTGAATGTCACAGTGCTGGAAACCAATTTACCTAGACTCAAACTATAGTTTAACTTCACTTTGTGTGCATTATACTCCTTTTCACAAAAAGCTAAACTATGAGATAAATGTTTCTTTTTTTCTGATTTCTCAACCTGAATTAAAACTGAATAAAATAATTATTCCCAAAAACATGTCATTAAACAAAAAATAAACTGAGACTTATAAGGTGCTCAATTAGTTGTCATATATGAGACAGATTTTATACCATAAGAGAGGGGTGGGTAAATGGGTTTTTCAAAAGTATCAGTAATAATATATATTATTGTAGCTAAGAAAAGGTAATATTTTTCCTAATTAAATTCAACTATATTTCATAATCACTTTTGAAAGTTTGGGCAGAGGAAATTACAATTAAAAATATTTATTAAACCACATAGATAGACCTTTACTAAGTGAAGGAACTAAAAACTTCAAAAGAGAGTAAATCAAGCAACCAAGTAGAAAGATTCAAGGGCAAAGTTAATGAAAACCATCTATCAAAAATGTTATATATACATAATAAAACATTTGCTAATTTGTTACAAGGAAGTTATTCTAATCAAACTGTAAATAACAAGTTACTGAGCTGATGATTTGAAAAATAATGAGGTGCACTACCAGCTACAAAGCTATAATTGTGATATACTTCATTGCTAAAATCGATTCTCCTCTCTGAGCACATGTTTCTTTCCAGTTGGATTTATGCAGTGTATTGGCCTCTTAAATTAGTGGACTTGATACTGAAAGCTCCTTCTTTGTGTGCCTGTGCAGATTCAAATCTCTGAAAGAGCTTTGGTTGAGGTAGAAAAAAATAGCTTTATTGCTTTGACAGGCAAAGAGGGACACAGAGCCTCCTGCTCCCAAAAAACTATGTGTCCCAACACAGGAAGATTTAATGAGGTGCTTTATGGTTCAAAGATGGGAGTGTTTACAAGGACACACTCCTTTAATCTTGCCTCAGGTTGTCTCTTGACCAGTTGTCCCTTCATTAGCAACTGTTCCTATCTACTCTTTGAAACTCAGGGAAGGTCATGGAGGCTGGAGTCTAATCCCCACAAACGAGAAATGGGGAACAGAAAGGCTTTCATACCCAGAAACCCCACAGGTTCCTGCTTAGTTTCACTCTATGCATCCTCATACCATTTGAGATGCCTTCAGATACTCAGCAATATATTCCATTTCAGTAAAATCCTTTGGCTTTCAGTTTTGTCTATGGCAGTGTTCATTTGGTTACATTTATTATGGGCTTCCCTGGTGGCTCAAACAGTAAAGAATCTGCTTTTAATGTGGAAGTCCTGAGTTTGGTCCCTGAGTCAGGAAGATCCTCTGGAGAATGGAATGGCTACCCACTTCAGTATTCTTGCCTGGAGAATTCCATGGATAGTGGAGCCTGGTGGGCATGGGATCGCAAAGAGTCAGGCATGACTTAGTGACTAACATAAAGCTGTAATAGACAAAATTGTAGCTGTTATTAATAAATGCTAAGGTTGCATTTGCTAGAGAGGAAGAATTTTTCTTCTACCCTCTTAAGTTCTGGCTGGTTACAAACTAAATTAACATAAATCAAATGTTTAATCACATGATTATATGGAAGAGACCTAGGAAAATTGAGTAAATTAAAAAATGGCCAAAACCCTCACCTTAAGTACCATCTTCAGCTAAAGACAAAAAAAGAATGTTGGAGGTAGTGGTTGAGACTTCAAAGGTGAAAAGGCAATTCATATAGAAGTAGAAATACAATGCATGCTAAGTTACTTCAGTCGTGTCTGATTCTGTGACTATGTGGACTGTAGCCTGCCAGATTCCTCTGTTTATGGGATTTTTCAGGCAAGAATACAGTATTGGGTCACAATTCCCTCCTCTAGGGGTTATTTCTGACCCTGGGATTGAAGCAGTGACTCTTATTTGCATTAGCAAGCAGGTTTTTTACTGCTAGCATCACCTAGGAAACCCCAGAAAAGCAAATATTTGGTAAACAAATGCTTGTTGGGCCATGCAGAGACAATGTAATAGACTCTGATCTCATGTTGTTTAGTTGCTAAGTCATGTCTGACGCTTTGTGACCCCACGCCCTGTAGCTTCCCAGGATCCTCTGTCTATAATATTCTCCAAGGCAAGAATACTGAAGTGGGTTACCATTTCTTCCCCCAGGAGATCTTCCCAACTCAGGGATCAAATGCACGTCTCCTGCATCTCCTGCCTTGGCAGGCAGATTCTTTACTGCTGAGCTATCAGGGAAGCCCATATTCTTTATACACATCTCTGATGTTAGCTCTGTTCCAAGAATAGGCCCTTTATCTAAATTCTTTTAGACAGTTAAGGGGGAAGGAAAAAGAAAAACTTCCTGAGTTTTATTTCTTAAAAAATAATCAGCCTAAATTAGACATGTCTAGGGGTGGCACGTTTTACTCCCCTACACATGCATTTTATGTTAGGCCTGATTATATGTGATGGATATTAGACATGAATAAGATGTGAGACATGAAATAGAATCCTGAAAGGTCCTTATTTTCAAATTTCCAAAATTCCACAAGAATATTGAATTTAAAAGAGAGAACAGCTATTTCTGCTTTATGGATTCCTAAAATCCTGTACCTGTACAGGGAAAAGGTGAAAGAATATGTAAAAAAAAAGTAATAATTATTCAGAAGAAACAAGTATGAGTTTTAAAGCAGTGAAAGGAATATTATTTAAATTTTACAGTAGACAGAAAAATTGATTCAATAAATGCTACCTGAGAGTGAACATAACATATATTTCTAAAAGGAATTTAAAATGAAGAAAATTTTGGGAATATTGTACTTGAAAGGAAGAGGTATTAGCATTAAGAAAGATTAGGACTATATTCTTGGCAGCACAGCTTTTAAATGTCTTTTTGCATAATTGCCTTTTTGTGTTTCAGTAAGTACGAGTAGCATATAATTATACTTTTTTTGCAGACTTAATCACTAGGTTTTTAGGAACTTTCTCCTAGTCATCCGATTGTCTCCTCATTAGATTAATTTCATTTGTGTTTCATTGTTTGGAACATAACTAAATGTAGTTGTGGTCTCAGTAGCTTCAGGCCACATTTGTAACCTCTGTCAATAATGTTTCTTTTAATTGGAAATTGTTAAACATATTTATTTGCACTTCTTTGGAAAAGACCCTTTTACATTTTCAGAAATTACTTATAAGGGTGATATCAGGCTAAATGTATATACATATTTTTTACTGTTCATGGAGAGTACAAATATTTTTAGAAGAAGCCAAACTACTAACAAGATTATTGCTCATAAATATTTTCATTCAGAAAAATAGGTGACATATCCTGCATTCAGATTCTTATCACCTGACTAAACTATTATGAATCATGTCACAAAATATCATTGTCTCTTAATATCATTAATACCTTTTAATTCATATAATAAATTTAATATAAATAACAATTCATTCCAATTAAGCTATGAATTTGTCAGTGTCAGTTTAGTTATCTCTGACAATGCTGAGTGATTAATTAATTGATTAATTAATTAAATATCCATTCTTGCTACATGAAGTATTTGAAGCAGCATATAGCCTATATTCTAGTAATACAATTTCATAATGGAGGATTATAGATCATCTGGCTTCATGTCTCATGTGCAAAATTGAGGGAAAAAAAACAAAACATTGGCTCAGAGATTTTAATTGTTTTTTTCAGGTTTAGTTAGTAACAGAATGTCATTCGGAACCTAATTCTTCTAACTTAAATCGGTGACATTTCAACACTGAATATTAAAAAAAAAAATGACAATAGCAAATGGCAACAACAACAACAACAACAACTTTACTGTTATACACTCAACAAAACACATTAATGTGAAAATAAAAAATTTCAGAGGTATTTCCTGATGATGATGCTTAGTCATTTTTTTTCTTATTTAATATGAGGTGGTGAAGAGTCATAAAACTATTTTTAATTCACTAGACGGTCTTTCTGTACTTATTTGTTTCCTTGAACGTTGTCCTGTGTACATATTAATATAGAGACAGTATAAATCTTTGGCCTAAAAGTAATGTCTACAAGATATATAAATGTTCTACTTTCATACTTCTGGACTTATTTTTCACCTAAGTGCTTTTTCAATGATTGTTGGAAATTAATATTATTCAATTTGAATATACATTGACTAGTTAACTTAATTAAGTGTTTCCCCTAGATTATAGTTCTATTAAATTCTGGGGAGGATTACATGTGGTCAAGATGTTGGTGAGCGACACAAAGTACTTTATAATCCACTGTTCATGCTTGGTATATAACCCACTTGTTTATGTTTGATGGTATTTGTAATTATAACTCATTTCTGCTGGTTTTATGGCATCTACTCACCCATGACTTTTTGGAAATCACTTGTGCAGTCCATATAGTTTTTGAGTTTGTGAGAAGTTTCAAAATCTGCTACAGGGATCTTTTTCTAATTGATACACCATATTCATTTTTGTGTCTGCTTTTCCACCTCAATTTCCAGTAAAACAAGGAATTTGCCTGTTTGCTTTATTAAAGGGACAAAAAATGTTTAGATATATTTTCTTTTCCCATTCTCTTTATCACACCAAATTTTATAGCTTTTATTAAAGAAATATTTACATGCCATAATATTCACCCATTGCAAGTGTGCAAGTCTATGACTTTTAGTAAATACTTTGATTAGTACAGTAAAAACCACAATAAAAAATTAGAATATTTTTATCACTCCAACAGATCTGTGTGTGTGGATTGGGGTGTGGATTCAAAGTTCAGGCAATTTTCAAGTTTTTCCCAGATTTGGTTTTCTGCATGACTCACATCTCCTCTACACAAGTCTTTAGGGTTCACAGAAAGCCAGGAAGGTGTGGAGACCTCCTCACAGCCTTTGATGGATTTCTCACTTCCTCACTTTTAAGTATTTGTATCAAGATTACAGCCTAAAGCTAGCTGAGTCACTTGTCATCCCTGTTTGTTAGGTACTGAAATCTTGGTGGCTATTCTTCTTCAATCTAAGTCAAGTAAACTCCATCCATCAGCAAAGTGGCTGGTTTTTCTAGCTTCTCTCACCAAACTGTGGGAGGATGTTTAGCCAAGAATGCCGTGAGCACCCACTGATCAACCGTTTAGTAGATTTTTCAGAATAACATGCCTCAACCACTGTAAATTTTCCATCAACTTCAGAGCCCTGAAATTGTTCTTATTGACAGCTTTGTCTAAATTTATAGTTAATTTGGGGGGAGAAGTTTTGCTGAGATCCTCACTCTGCCATATGGGAAGTCTCAACTCTGAAAATATCTGCTGCAATTCAAAATCTGAGAATAGACACTTTGTTTTATTCTTATTGACCTTTACCTTGGTCAAGATTTAGGACATCCTGAGTATTGCCTGGATAGGGCAGAGGCACTAAGGTTGGGATTAGAATTCTAGAATTTAAGGAAATGGAGATTTAAAAAAAATTTCTGCCATGAACCTAACACTGAAACATCTGATGTTCCCTCTTTTGTGCATAGAGTCTTTTTCATTGTATTTGGTTGTATAACAAGTCTCACACTTGGTACCAATACATATCGGTGACCTAAATAGTGGAATTTCCCACTAGATGATGATTTTCACCTGACAATGAAACACCACCACACATTTGCCTCAGTCAGCATGGCCAACACACAGAAAGGAAAGAAAGTGAAGTCCCTCAGTCGTGTTCGACTCTTTGCGATCCCATGGACTGTAGCCTACCAGCTTCCTCCATCCATGGGATTTTCCAGGCAAGAGTACTGGAGTGGGTTGCCATCTCCTTCTTCAGGAGATCTTCCCAACCCAGGGATTGAACCTGGGTCTCCTGCATAGTAGACAGACACTTTACCATTTGATCCACCAGGGAAGAGAAGACCCCTAGTCAAAGAAAAAAGAGTCAAGGAAAAAAGAGTTGTTTATAATTTGAGTGAAAATATTAAACAAGGAGGATAGGGGCAAGGGACTTCCCTGGTGGTTCGTATGGTAAAAAGTCTGTCTGCAATGAAGGAGACTCAGGTTTGATCCCTGGGTCACGAAGAGCCCCTGAAGAAGGAAATGGCAACCCACTCCAGTACACTTTCCTGGTAAATCCCATGGGCAGAGGAGCCTGGTAGGCTACAGTCCATGGGGTCGCAGAGTCAGACATGATTGAGCGACTTCTCTTTCACTTTCATAAGGGTGCAGGTGGTCCTGATTTAATTTATTATGATAAATGTGAAAATTGACTTCAAAAATCTTTTAGCTTTATGTGCTTTTTGCATATAATCCTTTAAAATATACTGGAAAAATATAAAAATACATTTTAACAAAATTAAAATTACAGGAAAGGCAGTAATACATGTAAAACAAGTGAACTCATGAATTAAACGTCATTCAAATTTATTCTTCAGTTTCATAGTTCAATGAATCTGAACTTTCAGAAAGAATTTCAGAGAAATACTTTTGATAGAAATATTAATAGTGAATGAACTTTTTCTTAATAGTACATCAGAATATAAATGAGCATGGTGACCGTTTTATAGCTTTGTTTTACAAATATGCTTTTATGTTGTTACTAAATATTTTTAAGGACTGCAAATGGTAATACATTTTTCTATTTTAGATTTTAAGTTATCTAATCACCTAAAATTGTCTGTTTCCCAAATACATTGAAACAATATTTTCTAGAGTCTAAATGGGAAATGATGAATGTTTAGAAAATCATGCTGCTAGTCAAAAAATCTGGAGTTCTTTACAAAATCTCTCAAAGACTGCTGGGGCAAAGTCACAGCATCAGTTGGTTGGCAAAAACCTTTGTTTCATTCTTTTAGATAGTTTTAGATTAAGAAGTTCTATCAAAAAGCCCATGCTGTTTTAAATTATAGATCATAGGAACAACAACAACAGCAACAAAAACAACAAAAAAAACTTGATTTCTCTTTCTATTTTCCATTTGTAGAAGAAAATTCTATAGTCTCTTATATACTTAGTTGCAGATATCACAGTAAATTTCTGAATAGCTTGCTAGCTTGTGTCACTAAACTGTTTTTTCTCACATTCTGACTTTTAAGTAGTTAAGCAGATAGCACAGCATTTGATGAATAAAAGAAATTTCTCCTTAGATTTTCTGTATTAGAAAAACAGCTTCATGCATATATTTAATTCAAAGGCCAATTTAGGCCCATTCAAAACCATTAGGTATTTTGAGCTGACATTTAGCTAAATAGAATAAATGAGCCTCTTTCCAAGTGAAAAGCACCTTTCTTTGCTTTTAAAAATCATCTAAGCAAAATTCACAGAAACTGAATTTTTTTAAATACATAGGAATTGCTTCATTGTTTTGTTTGCTTTTCTAATAAATATGAGAAGTACCCTGACACTTGTGTTACAACAGTACTAAACCTCTTTAAACTACCAATGTCCTTTGGTCTTGAAAGGCCATAAATGTTTATCTGTAATTGTACAGAACTGTTCTATAAGCATATAATATATGCATACACACACACACACACACACACACAAAATGCCCTGCCTTCAACCAATAGCCTATTTATTTTCACTGTTTCTGCTAGTATTAGAGTTGCCATGTGCACAAGACTGTTAGATTTTATTTTTGTTGGGTGGGAGAGTGCTCAACTTTTTTAAAAAATTTATTTATTTTTAACTAGAGGATAATTGTTTTACAATATTGTGTTGGTCTCTGCCATACATCGACATCAATCAGCCATAGGTATACATATGTCCCCTCCCTCCTGAATCTCCCTCCCACCTCCCACCTTCTCCCACCCCTCTAGGTTGTCATAGAGCACCTGATTTGAGGTCCCTGTGTTTTTTTATATATTGAGTAGGATAGTGATTTTTATCATTTGGGAAACATCTAAAAACCATAATTGCTTGGGCCCTATCCTCAGAAAGCTGGTTTAGGTTGGTCTGTGGGGGGACTCAGGAATTGGTAAAGAATATTTTTAAGACAGATTCTCAATGATTTGGGCCTTAGGAAAGCACCACTACAAGTGGGCCTGAGGAAGCATCACTATGAACAAAGCTAGTGGAGGTGATGGAATTCCAGTTGAACTATTTAAAATCCAAAAAGATGATGATATTAAAGTGCTGCACTCAATATGCCAGCAAATTTGGAAAACTCAACAGTGACCACAGGACTGGAAAAGGTGAGCTTTCATTCCAATCACAAAGAAAGGCAATGCCAAAGGATGTTCAAACTACCACACAGATGCACTCATCTCACACGCTGTAAAGTAATGCTCAAAATTCTCCAAGCCAGGCTTCAACAGCACATGAACCATGCATTTCCAGATGTTCAAGCTGGATTTAGAAAAGGCAGAGGAACCAGAGATCAAATTGAAAGCATCCATTGGATCATCAAAAAAGCAAGAGAGTTCCAGAAAAACATCTATTTCTGCTTTATTGACTATGCCAAAGCCTTTGACTGTGTGGACCACAACGAACTGGAAAATTCTGAAAGAGATGGGAATACCAGACCACCAGACCTGCCTCTTGAGAAAACTGTATGAGGTCAGGAAGCAACAGTTAGAACTGGACATGGAACAACAGACTGGTTCCAAATAGGAAACGGAGTACACCAAGGCTGTATATTGTCATTCTGCTTATTTAACTTATATGGAGAGAACACCATGAGAAATGCTGGCTGGATGAACCACAAGCTGGAATCAAGATTGCTGGGAGAAATATCAAGAACCTCAGATATGCAGATGACACCACCTTTATGGCAGAAAGGGAAGAAGAACTAAAGAGCTTCTTGATGAAAGTGAAAAGAGGAGTATGAAGAAGTTGGCTTAAAACTCAATATTCAGAAAACTAAGATCATGGCATCTGGTCCTATCACTTCATGGCAAATAGATGGGGAAGCAATGGAAACAGTGAAATGCTTTATTTTGGGGGGCTCCAAAATCACCACAGATGGTGACTGTAGCCATGAAATTAAAAAAAAAAAAAAAAAACTTTCTCCTTGGAAGAAAAGTTATGATCAACCTATACAGCATATTAAAAAGCAGAGGCATTACATTGTCAAAAAAGGTCCATCTAATCAAATCTATGGTTTTCCCAGTAGTCTTGTATGGGTGTGGGAGTTGGACTATAAAAAAGCTGAATGCCAAATAATTGATGCTTTTGAACTGTGGTGTTGAAGAACAGTCCATCCTAAAGGAATTCAGTGCAGAATATTCATTGGAAGGACTGATGCTGAAGCTGAAACTCCAATACTTTGGCCACCTGATGCGAAGAGCAGACTCTTTTGAAAAGACCCTAATGCTGGGAAAGATTGAAGGCAGGAGGAGAAGGGGACAACAGAAGATGAGGTGGTTGGATGTCATCACTGACTCAATGGACATGAATTTGAGTAAACTCTGGGAGTTGGTGATGGACAGGGAGGCCTGGTGTGCTGCAGTCCATGGGGTTGCAAGGAGTCAGACACAACTGAGCGACTGACCAGAACTAACTGATCAATGATTTTAATGTGGAGCCAGGTTGGAAACCATCAGTCTAGATTTTAGCTTGTTACAAATCCTAATTTCCTAACTACTTAATATTAGAATTGTATTTAAGGATAAGGAACCTGTTTTGTTACTTAGTTTGGCTTCATTCTAGAAACTTTCCTTTATATCCTTAGTAAAATAATTTGAATAATGTGTGGAGCTTAAAGCTAGCCTTTTTTTTTTTTTTTAATCACGAGTTTAATTCAGTGACCAGGACAGTACCAAAAAGAATGGTTCCCTTTCTTTGGCCTCTAATCTTGCTGCCATGTGATCCTTATTTCCCAAGCAAAAAACTGCCCTAAATCTTTCCAAAGGAAGGAAGTGAAGTAAAAATCAGATAATTTATTCTACTTATTCCAGGCCCACTAAAAAACCCAGATACAATCCAAAAGGAAATGTATAGAAATTTCATTTTTAAGACAAGAATAACATTTACATTTCCTATCCTACCAAAGAAGAAATTACATGAGTAACTTATTAATCATATTACAATGAACATGGATTAGCAACATAAGATGTGTTTGAGTCAAAACTAACATGTGGAAATGTAACCAAATGATGAAAATTAGTAAAGTGGAAGTAACTGCCAGCTCTTAATGTGCATATACACATTCATGAAGTTACAAATAACGATCAGTAACTAATATTAAAACTTTGTTTATGCACATAATCAGCATTTAATAAATATTCATGATGTGAATGAACATAAACTTGAATATTAATCATCAGAATATCAATTCAGCAGTAAGCAGGAATAGCAAACTGGAACATGCATTTACTTCAGATATATTCATCAGATTCTAACTCTAGCACTTTTTAGGTGAGGAACTATAAGAAAATACTGAAATCACCAGCTTCTTCCAACTAGCCTTTCCAAACTGAGTATTGTTGTGCAGCTTAAGTAAAATCCAGAAATACAAGTAAAACCATTTTTGTGAATTGAAAAGTATTACAACCTTAAGATATTATTAATTTGCAGTAAAATGAATGCCTCAGTAATAATGAGTTTCAGAGATTTGTTCTCTTCTACATTCTCAACAGAAACTCTACCAATGGGGCAGTTACTCTCTTGAAACTTTTTTTAACCTGGGTTAAGAACATCAAATTTTAATGTTCATGTTTCTTTTATTTAGGTTATAAACTGTGTTGATTGTTATTTTTTAAAGTATTTTGAAAATGTAAGTAAATAAAAGCTTATATTGAACTGTCATATTATATAGATCATAATCATAATAATAATGTTTAAAATCATGAATGAAAGTACAAGATTTGTGAAAAACAACAAATGAACACATAACTTTCATTCTCATCAAACTTACAATAATGATAATACACTGTTCTGTGCTGTGCTAAGACGCTTCAACTGTGTCAGACTCATTGCAACCCTATGGACTGTAACCGTCCAGGCTACTCTGTACATGGGATTCTTCAGGCAAGAATACTGGAGTGAGTTGCCATGACCTCCTCCAAGGGATCTTCCTGACCCAAGGATTGAGCCCGCACTTGTTACAGTTCTTGCATTGGCAGGCAGGTTCTTTACTAGTGCCACTGGGAAGCCCCAATGGTAATATAAAACCCGTTAAATAATAAGTATTATGGTAAAAAGTGCTTAGGCATTTTTCATAAATGACTACTTTGGTATCACTTCCAAATAGTGATACTTTTAAAATTTTTTTCTTCTTGATTTTCAATTCTTTTTCATTTTTCTATATCAGTAACTATCAGATATGTTATTGGTATTCACTGACAATATTTTCTGATAATAAATCAGATCATTATGATTTGTTCTCCATTACTGAATATAATAAAGAAAAAAAATACAAAACAGAAAAAACTACACCCTGTGTATTGATACACAAATAATCACTAATGATACAAAACATCAACAGATTTTATGAGTTTAAATCACTTCAGATAGTCTCTCTAAACGTAGTATAATTAAACTAGTGAAAATGTTGAAAAGATAACTAAAATTTTCAACCATCAGGTAATTTAAAAAGTATTTAAAACAATCAGAAAATATTTTAACATGATTAAAGATGCAAAGTATCAAAGCTTGGACAAATATAGCTAAACATCAAGGAAATGCATAGCTTTAAATATTACGGATAAAAAAGAAACACTGAAATATAATGAACTAATTTATATCTCAAAGATATCCTGAAAAAAAGGATAGCCTTAAACTCAAATAAACAAAATCAAAGTAGCAGCAGAAACTATCTAGATCTTCATAGTTTCACTAATAATTTCTTCTGAATATCTATGGAAGAATAACATCAGTTCAGCTCACTTTAGTTGCTCAGTTGTGTCTGAATCTTTGTGACTCCATAAGCTGCAGCTTGCCAGGCTTCCCTATAGATCAACAAATCCTGGAGTTTGTTCAAACTCATGTCCACTGAGTCAGTGATGCCATCCAACCATCTCATCTGCTGTCGTCCCCTTCTCCTCCTGCCTTCAATCTTTCCCAGCATCAGAATCTTTTCTAAGAAGTCAGTTCTTCACATCAGGTGGCCAGAATATTGGAGCTTCAGCTTTAGCATCAGTCCTTCCAATGAATATTCAGGACTGATTTCCATGGTTTCACCTTTTTTCACTGGCTTCACTCTCAATTCAAAAGCATCAATTCTTTGTCACTCAGCTTTCTTTATAGTCCAACTTTCACATCCATACATGACTACTGGAAAAGCAATAGCTTTGACTAGATGGATCTTTGTCAATAATGTCTCTGGTTTTTAATATGCTATCTAGGTTGGTTATAGTTTTTTTCTTCCAAGGAGCAAGCATCTTTTAATTTTATGACTGCAGTCACCATCTGCAGTGATTTTGGAGCCCAAAAATATAAAGTCAGTCACTGTTTACCCATCTGTCTGCCATGAATTGATAAGACTGGATGCCATGATATTCATTTTTTGAATGTTGAGTTTTAAGCCGGACTTTTCACTCTCCTCTCTCGCTATCATCAAGAGACTCTTCAGTTCCTCTTCACTTTCTGCCATAAGGGTGATATCATCTGCATATCTGAAGTTACTAATATTTCTGTTGGCAGTCTTGATTCCAGCTTGTGTTTCATCCACCCTGGCATTTTGCAGAGTGTACTCTCCATATAATTTAAATAAGCAAGATGATAATATACAGCCTTGATGTACTCCTTTCCCAATTTGGAACTAATCCATTGCTCCATGTCTGGTTTAAATGGTTGCTTCTTGACCTGTATACAGATTTCTCAGGAAGTAGGTCAGGTGGTTTGGTATTCCTGTCTCTTGAAGAATTCTCCACACTTTGTTGTGATCCACATAGTCAAAGGTTTTGCAAAGTCAGTGAAGCAGAAGAAAATGTTTTTCTGGACTTCTCTTGCTTTTCCTATGATCCAATGGATGTTGACAATTTGGTCTTTGGTTCTTCTGCCTTTTCTAAATCCAGCTTGAACATCTGGAAGATGTCAAACATCTGAATTAAATTCACCCATTCTGGTCCATTAGAGTTCACTGATTCCTAAAATGTCCATGTTCACTCTTTTCATCTCCTGTATGACCACTCCCAATTTATCTTGATTCATGGACCTAATATTCCATGTTACTATGGCAATATTGTTCTTTACAGCATCGAATTTTACTTCCATCACCATTATTGTTGCTTTGGCTCTGTCTCTTTATTCTTTCTGGAGCTAAATTTCCCATTGTTTCCAGTAGCATATTGGACACCTACATATTTTGGGAGTTCATCTTTCAGTGTCATATCGTTTTGGCATTTCCTACTGTTCATGGGGTTCTCAAGGAAAGAATACTGAGGTGGCTTGTCATTCTCTTCTCTAGTGGAGAATAGCATCAATCTTACATGAACTCATCCAGAAACTATTAACAGAAGCAACATTTCCCAGATGCTCTTCAGAGTCCATCACATCCTTGAATAATAATAATAATGATAATAATAATAATATACACAAAAGTGTCACAAGAAAAGAAAATTGGAGTCTCTAATTGATTGCATATAGATATCTTAAACAAAATATAAACTCATTAAATCTGGCAATATATAAAATAATGTTGACCAAGGGGGGTTTATTGTAGAAATTCAAGTGTAGTTAACATTCAAATATTAATGGACAGTATTAATTATTATATTCTCAAATAAATTTGGAAACAATATGAATTTAAAGATGAAAACAAAAATATTTGATTTTTTAAAAGTTTATTCATTGTGTTTCTTTATTTACTTTGGCTGTGCTGGGTCTTCACTGCTGCACTTTGGTTGTTCTCTAGTTGTGGCAAGCAAAGTCTACTCTCTAGTTGTGGTGCATGGGCTTCTCATTGCACTGGTTCTTTTGCAGAGCACAGGCTGTATAACATGGGCTCAGAAATCAGGGTGCATAGCCTTAGTTATCCCATGGCATGTTGAATCTTTCTGGACCAGGGATCAAACTTATGTCCTGTGCATTGGCATCTGGATTCTTTACCACTAGAACACCAAGGAAGTCCAAAAAGATACTTAATTTAACAAAGTTTAACACTCATTTGGGCCTTCCTTGCTGGCTCAGCTGTATAGAATCTCCCTATAGTGCAGGAACCATGGGAGATGAGGGTTCAATCCATGGGTCTGGAGGATCCCCTGAATCAGGGAATGTCAACTCACTCCAGTATCCTTGCCTGAAGAATCTCATGGACAGAGGAACCTGGCAATCTACAGTCCATAGGGTCGCAAACATCAGACATAACTGAAGAGACTTAGCACACACACACCTCTCCTTTATGATATATAAATCCTTAACAAATGAAAAATAAAAAGTACCTCATGAAAACACATGAAAAAATAACTCTAAAAGTCTTACAGCAAGCATCATACTATATGGTGAAATATTAAACACTTTTCTCAGATGATAAATGAGAAAATGATGCCCCTTCTATTAAATATTATACAGGAAGTCTAAAGCAGTGCAATAAGGGAAGAAAATCCTTTTAAAAGTGTCAGACTGAAATAGAAGAAATAAAACTCTGTGTAAAAAGAAAATCTAAAAGCAAATCTATAGCTATACCTCTTGAGGTTCAATGTAAATTCTTCCAAGTCTTCTCATGGTCAGAACTTTCAGAGCAAAATTACTGACTACATGGCTCAAAGGACACTTGAATGGGAAAATAAACCTTGGGGAATAGAGACAGTGAATAAAGTCAGAAAAATTTGCAGGTTAATCTCCCCTGGAGCCATTTATTTACATTTCAAAGGGTAATTGATTAAAGCTTGTGTGTGTGTGTGTGTGTGTGTGTTTCTTTCCTATTCTTAGAGAGACCCTGTAGATCTTGGAAAGATGAGTGACCATGATCCCTTGCAAGCTCACTCTTTCTCAGTCTCTCTTTCTCTCTCCTTTTCTCTTTAGGGGAGAAGGTGTAGCTGTACAAGCTGTCATATATTCATAATTATGAGCTTCAGCTTTCATAATACTGAGGTTCCTCTCCTGTACAGCTTTCAGTTCAGTCACTCAGTTGTGTCTGATTCTTTGTGACTGCATGGACTGCAGCACACCAGGCTTCCCAGTCCATGACCAACTGCAGGAGCCTACTCAAACTCATGTCCATCTTGGTGATGCCATCCAACCATCTCATTTTCTATAGTCTCCTTCTTCTCCCACCTTCAATCTTTGCCAGCATCAGGGTCTTTTCAAATGAGTTGATTCTTCGCATCATGTGGCCAAAGTATTGGAGTTTCAGCTTCAGCAACAATGCTTCCAATGAATATTCAGGACTTATTTCCTTTAGGATTGACTGGTTGGATCTCCTTGCAGTCCAAGGGACTCTCAAGAGGCTTCTCCAACACCACAATTCAAAAGCATCAATTCTTTGGCGCTCAGCTTTCTGAGATATAGTCCAAATCTCACATCCATACATGACTTCTGGAAAAACCATAGCTTTGACTAGATGGACTTTTGTTGGCAAAGTAATGTCTCTGATTTTCAATATGCTATCTAGGTTGGTCATAACTTTCCTTCCAAGGAGTAAGAGTCTTTTAATTTCATGGCTGCAGTCATCATCTGCAGTGATTTTGGAGCCCAAAAAATAAAGTCTGACACTGTTTCCACTATTTCCCCATATATTTGCCATGGATTGATGGGACCAGATGCCACGACCATAGATTTCTGAATGTTCAGTTTTTTAAACCAACTTTTTCACACTCCTCTTTCATTTTCATCAAGAGGCTCTTTAGTTCTTCTTCGCTTTCTGTCATAAGGGTGGTGCCATCTGTGTATCTGAAGTTATTGATATTTCTTCCAGCAATCCTGATTCCAGCTTGTGCTTCATCCAGCCTGGAATTTCACAGGATGTACTCTGCAGGTAAGTTAAATAAGCAGGGTGACAATATGCAGCCCTGATCTACTCCTTTCCTGATTTGGAGCCGGTCTGTTCTTTCATGACCAGTTTTAACTATTGTTTCTTGACCTACATTCAGACTTCTCAGGAGGCAGGTCAGGTGGTCTGATAGTCCCATCTCTTGAAGAATTTTTTGCAGTTTGTTGTGAGCCACGCAGTCAAAGGCTTTGGTGAAGTCAATAATGCAAAAGTGTTTTTCTGGAACTCTCTTGCTTTTTTGATGATCCAGTGGATGATGGCAATTTGATCTCTGGTTCCCTGTTTCTTCTAAATCCAACTTGAACATCTGGAAGTTCACCGTTCACATGCTGTCGAAGCCTGTTTTGGAGAATTTTGAGCATTAGTCTTTGCTAGTGTGTGAGATGAGTGCAATTGTGCAGTAGTATGAACATTTTTGTCATTGCCTTTCTTTGTGATTGGAATGAAAACTCACCTTTTCCACTCCCATGGCCACTGCTGAGTTTTCCAGATTTTCTGGCATATTGAGTGCAGCCCTTTCACAGCATCATCTTTTAGCATACTGACCCTGAACATGCACAGCTCAACTGATTCATACCAGGTCAACATTTGAGGTAAAATGGGCATGAATAATTGACAATAAAATATGCTGTAAGTAGAAAATTACCTGTTTCTGATCCAGAACACTCATATTTATTGTCAGAAATAGATTGAATGAGAGAGAAAGAAACCAAGTTGTATAAAAAAGTGAATTCAGCTATACTGTTAAATGCATGCACGCTAAACCACTTCAGAGGTGTGTCTCACTCTGTGCAACCCTATGTACTCATGGGTTCCTCTGTCCATGGGATTCTTCAGGCAAGAATAATGGAATAGTTTGCCATGACTCCACCAGAGGAACTTCCTGACCCAGGGATTGAACTCACATCTCCTATGTCTCATGCATTGGTAGATACATAATCAATAACTACAAATCAATTGTGCCTCTACATACCAATGATAAACTTCAGGTAGAATTTTAATCATATGTAGCATTAAAGTTACATGCGGAAGAGAGGAACTACCCCACATTCGAGGTCAGGGGCAGTGGCCAAGAGGAGCTAACCCACGTCCAGGGAGTGGCAGGTGCATGGGCGCAGGAGGACCGAGAGGAGTTAATCCACGTTCAAGGTCAGGAGGGGCGGCTGTGAGGAGATACCCCTCATTTGAGGTAAGAGAAACCCAAGTAAGATGGTATGTATTGCTAGAGGGCATCAGAGGGCAGACACACTGAAACCATAATCATAGATAACTAGTCAACCTGATCACACGGACGACAGCCTTGTCTAACTCAATGAAACTAAGCCATGACATGTGGGGCCACCCAAGATGGATGGGTCATGTGGAGAGGTCTGACAGAATGTGGTCCACTGGAGAAGGTAATGGCAAATCACTTCAGTATTCTTGCCTTGAGAACCCCATGAATAGTATGAAAAGGCAAAATGATAGAATACTGAAATAGGAACTCCCCAGGTCAGTAAGTGCCCAATATGCTACTGGAGACCAGTGGAGGAATAACTCCAGAAAGAATGAAGGGATGGAGCCAAATTGTGGATATGACTGGTGATGGAAGCAAGGTCCGATGCTATAAAGAGCAATATTGCATAGGAACCTGGAATGTTAGGTCCATGAATCAAGGCAAATGAAAGTGGTCAAACAGATGGCAAGAGTGAATGTCGACATACTAGGAATCAGTGAAATAAAATGGACTGGAATGGGTGAGTTTAACTCAGATGACCATTATATCTACTACTGTGGGCAGGAATCGCTTAGGAGAAACGGAGTAGCCATCATGGTCAACAAAAGAGTTTGAAATGCAGTACTTGGATGCAATCTCAAAAACGACAGAATGATCTCTGTTCATTTCCAAGGCAAACCATTCAGTATCACAGCAATCCAATCATATGCCCCAACCAGTAATGCTGAAGAAGCTGAAGTTGAATGGTGCTATGAAGACCTACAACACCTTTTAGAACTAACACCCAAAAAAGATATCCTTTTCATTATAGGGAACTGGAATGCAAAAGTGGGAAGTCAAGAAACACCTGGAGTAACAGGCAAATTTGGTCTTGGAATATGAAATGAAGCAGGGGAAAGACTAATAGAGTTTTGCCAAGAAAATGCACTGATCATAGCAAACACCCTCTCCCAACAACACAAGAGAAGACTCTACACATGGACATCACCAGATGGTCAACACTGAAATCAGACTGATTATGATCTTTGCAGCCAAAAATGGAGAAGCTCTATACAGTCAGCAAAAACAAGACAAAGAGATGACTGTGGCTCAGATCATGAACTCCTTATTGCCAAATTCAGACTTAAATTGAACAAAGTGGGGAAAACCACTAGGCCATTCAGGTATGACCTAAATCAAATCCCTTATGATTATACAGTGGAAATGATAAATAGATTTAAGGGCCTAGATCTGATAGACAGAGTTCCTGATGAACTATGGATAGAGGTTTATGACATTGCACAGGAGACAGGGATCAAGACCATCCCATCCCTAAGAAAAAGAAATGCAAAAAAGCAAAATGGCTGTCTGAGGAGGCCTTAAAGATAGCTGTGAAAAGAAGAGAAGTGATAAGAAAAGGAGAAAAGGAAAGATATAAGCATCTGAATGCAGAGTTCCAAAGAATAGCAAGAAGAGATAAGAAAGCCTTCCTCAGTGATCAATGCCAAGAACTAGAGGAAAACTACAGAATGGGAAAGACTAGAGATCTCTTCAAGAAAATTAGAGTTACCAAGGGAACATTTCATGCAAAGTTGGGCTTGATAAGGACAAAAATGGTATGAACTTAACAGAAGCAGAAGATATTAAGAAGAGGTGGCAAGAATACACAGAAGAACTGTACAAAAAAGATCTTCATGACCAAGGTAATCAAGATGGTGTGATCACTCACCTAGAGCCAGACATCCTGGAATGTGAAGTCAAGTGGGCCTTAGAAAGTGTCACTACAAATAAAGCTAGTGGAGGTGATGGAATCCCAGTTGAGCTATTTCAAATCCTGAAAGATGATGCTGTGAAAGTGCTGCACTCAATATGTTGGGAAATTTGGAAAACTCAGCAGTGGCCACAGGACTGGAAGAGGTCAGTTTTCATTCCAATGCCAACGAAAGGCAATGCCAAAGAATGCTCAAACTACTGCACAGATGCACTCATCTCACACACTAGTAAAGTAATGCTCAAAATTCTCCAAGCCAGGCTTCAGCAATACATGAACCGTGAACTTCCAGATGTTCAAGCTGGTGTTAGAAAAAGCAGAGGAACCAGAGTCTGAAATGCAAACATCCACTGGATCATCAAAAAGGCAAGAGAGTTCCAGAAAAACATCTATTTCTGCTTTATTGACTATGCCAAAGCCTTTGACTGTGTGGATCACAATAAACTGTGGAAAATTCTGAAAGAGATGGGAATACCAGACCACCTGACCTTCCTCTTGAGAAACCTTATGCAGGTCAGGAAGCAACAGTTAGAACTGGACATGGAACAACAGACTGTTGCAAATAGGAAAAGGAATACATCAAGGCTGTATATTGTCACCCTGCTTATTTAATGTATATGCAGAGTACATCATGGGAAACGCTGGGCTGGAAGAAACACAAGCTGGAATCAAGATTGCCAGGAGAAATATCAATAACCTCAGATATGCAGATGACACTACCCTTATGGCAGAAAGTGAAGAGGAACTAAAAAGCCTCTTAATGAAAGTGAAAGAGGAGAGTGAAAATGTTGACTTAAAGCTCAATATTCAGAAAACTAAGGTCATGGCACCTGGTCCCATTTTTCATGAGAAATAGATGGAGAAACAGTGGAAACAGTGACAGACTTTAATTTTTTGGACTCCAAAAATCACTGCAGATGGTGATTGCAGCCATGAAATTAAAAGACGCTTACTCCTTGGAAGGAAAGTTATGACCAACCTAGATAGCATATTCAAAAGCAGAGACATTTGCCAACAAAGGTCCGTCTAGTCAAGGCTATGGTTTTTCCAGTGGTAATGTTTGGATGTGAGAGTTGGATTGTGAAGAAAGCTGAGCGCCAAAGAATTGATGCTTTTGAACTGTGGTGTTGGAGAAGACTCTTGAGAAGTCCCTTGGACTGCAAGGAGATTCATCCAGGCCATTCTAAAAGAGTTCAGTCCTGGGTGTTCATTGGAAGGACTGATGCTGAAGCTGAAACTCCAATTCTTTGGCCACCTCATGCGAAGAGTTGACTCATTGGAAAAAACTCTGATGCTGGGAGGGATTAGGGGTAGGAGGAGAAGGGGATGACAGAGGATGAGATGGCTGGATGCCATCACCGACTCAATGGACATGAATTTGAGTAAACTCTGGGAGTTGGTGATGGACAGGGAGGCCTGGTGTGCTGATATTAATGGGGTCACAAAGAGTCAGACACAACTGAGCGACTGAACTGAAGCATGAAAATTGTAATGGTTAGGAATATATCTAACAAAAGGTATACCACTTTTTTGTACTGAAAACTATAAAATGTTTGTGATAGAACAATTGTAACACTCAAATGAAGGAACAGAGGTATAATGTTTCATGTTCTGAGAAACTAATAGTAAATATCTCATTTCTCTCAATCTATAGATTTACTTCAGTCTTAGTCAAAATTCAAGAAATTTTAATCAAATTTGATAAATGGATTTTAAATTTACATGGAAATTTAAAGTCCAAACGTCTAGATACCTTTGAAGAGTAAGAAGAAAACCTCACTTACATCATTTACCATATTAAGACCTTGAATGACTAAAAATTTCAATTGCAAGAATACAAAGTATAAAGTCTGCAAGGGTCTGAAAAATAAATATTAAGTATAGCATAAAGTAGAAGTGAACAATGCAGGTTCTGGAAAACAGTGCCTAGATTTTGAATTCAGATTCTGTCATTTACTAATTTTACGACCTTGGACAAATTCTTAACCCCTCAAAGCCTCAAATTCACTTTGCATAAAGTGCTGCCAGTAATAGTAGCTACCTTATTAGATTAGATTGTTGTGAGAAATGAATGAATTAAATCATACAAAGTGTTTTGAGCAGTGTCTGGAATATATTTAGCACCCAGTAAACATTAGATACCATTACTTAAGAATAGAGGAAATAAGAGCAGTAAGGAAGACGATTTTGATAGGAAAACTGTGGTAAAGGTAAGAGTGGGACAAGATAATGCAGTGGAGGAAGCCAGACACAGGGCAATGAGTGGTCCTGTTGAGCATGATGAATCTTTTGTAAATTAACCTAATTGTAATTGTGAACTAATGTGGGCAAAAAATGTCACCACCCATATCAGTAAACAAAAGACAATGTGGACATCAACCGTCCATCAGTGCAGCCACCCTTAACTGTGTACCCTGAAGGAATACAGGATGAAGAAAAGCAGAATACTGTGTTTATGCACCTACATATTCAAGGTGCATGTCAAAGACATGATTTCAAAAGTCCAGACTCCTATATCTTCCCATATACAGAAAAATGCCACATTTATTAACTTGAGATTCCTGGTTTCTTTAGCAGTAATATTTTGATGTTCCAACTATCTGGGTTTGTTTGTTTTTGCATAAACCCCTATATATCCTGGCTCCTGCCTTACATTTTCAGTCCCTAAGAACTATTTGAGAGATTGTCTCTCAGACTTAAGTCCTCAGTATGTCTTCAAAATAAAACATAATTCTCAAATGTTACATTGTGTATTTTTTTTCAGTCAACACTAATGGAGAGATTCAAGAAGGCAATGGCACACTAAAATGTACATTTTAGAAAATTCTCTGGCTTCTGCTGGAGAACAAAATGTAGCTGAGAAAAACTGCAAAGAATGATACTGGGTATAAAGTTGTTGCATGCACCGATGTGATATAGGCCTGGGTTAGAGGTTTTCTGTTGGAATAGTGAAATCTGATTTTAAATAGGCTGTGTTTTGGCACCAGAGCTGATAGGATTTGCTGATAGATTAGATGTGTATAATGAGAAAAAGGAAGCTCAAGGATCCCCCTGAGGTTCTGGTGTTAGCAAAATATGGAAATGATAGTGTCGTTCAGAAAAATGGGAAAAAGGAAGGAGATGAAAATAAGACAGGAATTGAAATATAATATGTAGAATATCTTCATAAGAATTATGCATTTTATACCCAAGTGGGCATGTTTGAAAAGACACCTGGATATTAAATTCTATATATAACTCAAGGGGCTTTTCCCAGTGACTCAGTGGTAATGGACTTGCCTGCCAATGGTTGGGAAGATTGTCTGGAGAAGAAAATACAAACCTATTCCAGTATTCTTGCCTGGATAATCCCATGGACAGGGGAGACTGGCAGGCTGCAATCCATTGGATCACAAAGAGTTAAACACAACTGAGCACATATGCACAATCACATACCTCAAAGGAGATATTAATAGTAGAGATAGAGATCTGTGTGTCAGAGGGATGAATGATATTCAAAATACTAATAATGTCAATTATGATTATAGATGTTTAGCTATGTATAACTTCTTCTGGCCAATCTCCATGCTGGAAACCTTTAATGCATTATTTCATCCATCAATCAGAAATTATTTGAAGGTATAGGTCCTATTTACTGTCCATTTTACAATGAGAAAATTAAACCTGGAGCTGGAGTAATCAGCACATGATCACAAAAAATTAAGGAACAGAGCTATGATTCAAACAAGTGACAGTCTGACTAAAATTTTCTTTTCCAATTATGTTACAATTTTTTTAATGTCAAATTTCTTCCCTCTCATGACAGAATTAAAAACATGGGTTTCTAATAACATATAATTGTTTAAGTTTTTCACTTATGTGTTGTCTCTCATACATTTAACTCATGCCATATTATGCTAAAAACAGGTAACTCAGTTTGAGGCTTGAATCCACTTGGCCAGGACTAGAACCTGGCCAAAACCCACAGTCTTACAACTGAGATTACACATTTGGTTTCAGGACTTAAATTTAGGTTCCTGAAGCTCCAATACTTTGGCAACTGATGCAAAGGGTTGACTCACTGGAGAAGACTTTGACGTTGGGAAAGATTGAAGACTAAAGAAGGGAGCAGCAGAGGATGGGATGCTTAGATGGCATCACAGACTCAATGGACATGAACTGGAGCAATAATGGAAAATAGTGTAAACTAGAGGAGCCTGGCATACTAGAGTCTATGGGGTTGCAAAGAGTTTGACATGTTAACAACTGAACAGAAACAACAAAATTCTTGTTGTCTCACTGAAGAAAGAATTAAGTGAGAGACAAAGTAGTAGGTAAGAAGTGGATTTATTTAGAGACAAACACTCCACAGACAGGATGTGGGCCATCTCAGAAAGAGAGAGCAGCCTCAAAGTATGATGTGGTTAGTTTTTATGGGCTGTGTAATTTCATAGGCTAATGAGTGGGAAGATTCTTTCAACTATTTTGGGGAAAGAGGGGAGATTTCTAGGAATTGAGCCACAGCCTACTTTTTGGTCTTTGAGAGTTGATCTTGGAGCCAACATGGTGCCTATGGGTGTATCATTTAGCTAGCTTATGTGTTACAATGAGTGTATACTGAGGTTCAAAGTCTAGTGGAAGTTGACTTGTTTACCACCTTGTACCTATTTGATTCTAATCAGTTTATGTTGTATCCTCAAGCTATGTCATTTTTTAAAAGTTTATGCCATTTTGATATATGGTAAAACTAATACAATATTGTAAAGTTAAAAAATAAAATAAAAAGAATAATAAAAAAAAAAGTTTATGCCCTGCCCTCTTCCCTTCTGTTTCAATACAGGAATATAAACATTTCTTTGAATTATTTTGTACTAAGATAACAATAGTGCCTCCCCATATAAGTTTATATTATGATACTACATTGATATTTTACAACATTATAATGCAGTGGCCATGATTTCTGTGTCTTTGAAGAAGAAAACTGAATGAAACTGTATTTTTTGTTAAGGAGTCTATTGTAAGGAATGACAAAATAGCACCAATGGGGGGGGGGGCATTTATTACACTTACTGAAAGTTTTCTTCCTATGTTATGAAGCATTTAAGATTTCAGCTGGTTGTGAAATGTATAAGAATTTCCTCCTGTGAATTTCTCACCCTCTCACTTTAAAGCCATCTACTCCCTTTGCAGATTCTCCTTTGTAGTTTCTTTGGCACACATTTTTACTTTATCTGAATCTCTCCTGCAATTTATTTTTCCTGTGCATAACTGAACTTTATCTCAACTCTCCTTAATTAAATCAATAGTCGACTATACTTTCTACCAAAACTATTGACCAACCCTAATAAGCTGCAAACAGTTTGGAAAAAAAATAAACTTCATACAGCACAACTGTAAGGCCAAAGACTGTCCTTTTCTTTGCCTCTTTACTCTCATCCTCTTCACCTTCTTCCCTGATTTTCGCCCTCCCCCTCCCCCTCCCCCCTTTCTCTAGTCATTCAGGAAAAAAAGAGTTTAATCCATGTCTTGGAAGTGAGAGCATGCAGCCAGAGCAAGGTCTGTTGAATAATCAGTATCTATGCAGGGCTTTTCTGGTACTGAAAGATCCCACCGGGAGCAGAGGAATATAAGCCGATAGGCTGCTGTTAGCCTGGAGAAATGATTGTAACCTGGATACAAGCCTGAAGTTCTATATCTTAAATCCTTTGGATAAATACTCTTTCAAGGAGAAGTAACCAGAACACAAACCCCTGTAGACACAATACTTTTCTTTTTAAATCAGAAGGAACCCTGCATCTCCCAGGTTTGAATCCCTTATCTAAGCAGGTTTGTTGATTTTATGGAATAATTTCTAGTATATCTTCATGGGCCTGATATACTCACTACTTGGCAGGTCTTACACATACTAAACAGAGTAAATGGTACATTTTCTACAGTAAAATTTTATTTATTTTATTAAAAAAATATTGTGAAATAAATAAATATTTATTTGAGATTAAAGGGTTACTTTCAAATAGAAAGATATGTCAAAAATAGTTTCCATTTATGATATTGCAGAGCAACTGTTTTTATTTCAGTTTATCTAGGAAAAAAGTATTTCAGCTCAACTTTTGAATGCTATCATGCAATTGACTTTCATAGAGCTTTGTTAAACAGTGCATAGGTTAATGGGTTGTTTTCAGAGGTATTATATTACAAGTTGTTAATTGTAGAGGAGGAAATTTTTTTTAAAAATCACCATTCATTTGTGTCCTGCTTCAGAGTGTGAGAAATAAGCCTAATGTTGGGAAAATATTGTAGGCTTATAGCAAGAGATACCTGAGATGAAATTTTATGTCATTTATTAAGTGTATAGTTCTAGGTAAGTCACGCAACTCTAAATAATAAAAATATATATTTAAAAATTTTTGATTGATAAGGGTAAATCAGTTCAGTTCAGTTGCTCAGTCACGTCCAACTCTTTGTGACCCCATGAATTGCAATATGCCAGGCCTCTCTGCCCATCACCAACTCCAGGAGTTCACTCAAACTCACATCCATCGAGTTGGTGATGCCATCCAGACATCTCATCCTCTTTCGTCCCT
This sequence comes from Bison bison bison, assembly GCF_000754665.1. NCBI lineage: Eukaryota > Metazoa > Chordata > Mammalia > Artiodactyla > Bovidae > Bison > Bison bison. The sequence continues at coordinate 812,411 of NW_011494930.1, forward strand.
TTTTCTTCCTGCTCCCAATCCCTCCCAACATCAGAGTCTTTTCCAATGAGTCAACTCTTTGCATGAGGTGGCCAAAGTACTGGAGTTTCAGCTTTAGCATCATTCCTTCCAAAGAACACCCAGGGCTGATCTCCTTTAGAATGAACTGGTTGGATCTCCTTGCAGTCCAACGGACTCTCAAGAGTCTTCTCCAACACCACAGTTCAAAAGCATCTATTCTTCAGCGCTCAGCTTTCTTCACAGTTCAACTCTCACATCCATACATGACCACTGGAAAAACCATAGCCTTGACTAGACAGACCTTTGTTGGCAAAGTAATGTCTCTGCTTTTGAATATGCTATCTAGGTTGGTCATAACTTTCCTTCCAAGGAGTAAGCATCTTTTAATTTCATGGCTGCAATCACTATCTGTAGTGATTTTGGAGCCCAAAAAAACAAAGTCTGACACTGTTTCCACTGTTTCCCCATCTATCTGCCATGAAGTGATGGGACCAGATGCCATGATCTTCATTTTCTGAATGTTGAGCT